>NC_139222.1:64977802-65502802 GCF_055691185.1 Crinia signifera
TAATTTGGACGGCATATGCATTACAATAGTTAAGGAGTCGCGCAATCTATGACCAAGAAAATAAACATACATATAAATAATTGAAGTGCAAACCAAAAAAAAGAGAAAAAATAGAAAATAATCAGCGGAATTTGCTGGATATATTTCAAAAAATATATATAAAAAATATCTGTATGGAAGCAATATATCTCATCGCCATATCTCTTGAGAGAGAGACAAAAAACGTATGACAACCAACTTGTGCCACATCATTATTAATTACTGCTCACCACTTCGGTGATGTCTTTGACTCAGGGGCAATGATTTTAAACAAATAGACTGAGGCTCATCTATTATATGTGAGTAAGTAGAGGGACTATAAGAAGGATGACAATGGGAACTCTTCATTTAGGCCAGACGGTGATAGGGATGCAAGTTTCTTTATCCATTGGCATTCTCTTTGGAGAAGAATTTTATGTCTATCACCCCCCCTCCGCAACGGCGGTATATGATCTACCGGGATGTAGAAAAAATCACGTAGAGAGTGTCCTGCTTCATGGTAGTGACGGGCCACTGGTGGGGTGGCCTGGTCAATACTAGTTAAAGCTTTTTTAATTGAGGACCTATGCATAGAGATCCTCTCCTTGACCATTCTAATGGTCTTCCCGATGTAGATCTTCTTACACGGGCATACGATGGCGTAAATAACGAACTTGGATTCACAGTTCAACCGGTGAAATATTTTATATTGTACACCCGTAATTGGATGTGTAAAATGTACTCCCGTGATGACGAAGGGACAGTTCGCACATCCAGTACATTTATATGATCCGGTTGGTCTTCTTAGCCATGTATTATAAGAGCTCACCGAAGGGCTAATGTCGGAATATGTGATTCGCTGTTTGAGATTAGGGCTGCGTCGGAAACTAAAAAGCGGTAACTGGGTACAGTCAGGTCCAATGACTGGGTCTGTACTTATGATATGCCAGTATTTGGTGACTGCCGCTTTGATCAATTTAGATTTTGTAGAATAGGTTGTTGGGAACACAACTCTGTTGACATTTTTTGGATTTGACCCAGGGTGTAATAGAGTCTCTCTGTCAAGGTCCAAACATCTTTCTACAGCCGCCGTCACTTCCATCTCATTGTACCCACGGTCTAAAAATTTTTTAGCCATCAGTTGCAGGTCTTTTTGAAGATCGTCTCTCTCGGATGTGATCCGGGTTACTCGAACAAGTTGGGAGAAGGGTAAACCCCTCTTGAGGGGTGCTGGGTGAAAGCTTGAAAAATCTAATAGGGTGTTTTTGTCCGTCTTTTTAGTAAACACTTTTGTTACAAATTTATCCTCTTGTACTGACACCGTCACATCGAGGAAGTCCATTGTCATGGGGTGCCAGTTGTATGTGAAGCGAATTCGTCCTGGGATGTTGTTTAGAAATTCAACAAATTGTTGCAAAAGGGAGTGGCTACCCGACCAAATCAAAAATAAATCGTCAATATACCTGCAATAAAAAATTATGAATTTGGAAAAAATGGGATTTGACATAATATGTTGCCTTTCGTAGCTGTACATAAATAAATTAGCGTAAGATGGGGCCATATTGGACCCCATCGCTGTCCCAGATAGCTGCAAATAAAAAGCGTTGTTAAACATAAAGTAGTTTTTCCGTAAAATGATATTCATAAGCAAAATCAGGTAATCGATGGGGGGGGCCATATAGTGTGGGCTTTCAGTTAAAATGGTCCGTACGGCAGCTGTACCTTCCTCGTTAGAGATGTTAGTGTACAGACTGCCGACGTCCATTGTAACTAGGAGACTGTTTTTGGGGGGTTTTCCCACTCCTTTTAGTTAAAGGAGAAAATCAGTTGTATCACGAATAAAGTAAGGTGTTTCAACCACCACCGGTTGTAAATGAAAATCTACATATTGCGACAGTGGTTGACCCAGTGACCCCCTAGCAGAGATAATAGGTCTGCCTGGGGGTGCCACTGGGTCTTTATGAATCTTTGGCAATATGTAGATTAAAGGGATTTTTGGAAAATCCTGCGTAAGGAATTTACTGGTATCCTCATTAATCCATCTATTGGACAGTCCCATTTTGATAACAGAATCAATTTCCAATTTATAAGCAGACGTAGGGTCAAATGTTAAACGTTTGTAACAATCCTGTACATTTAACTGTTTCATCACCTCTGCTATATACTGATCTTTATCCAAGATAACAATACCCCCGCCTTTATCGGCGGGGCGGATTATTATACTGGTGTTATCATGGAGTGAGCGGATTGCCTGGGATTCAGATTTAGAAAGATTATTCCTGACATACTCGTTTTTAGAGTTGGCAATTTCATATTTCACCATCCTAAAAAAGGTGTCAATAGAGGAATTCGTGGTTGGGGGATCGAATGTACTCTCCCCTCGGAAAGGACCTCTCTCACAGGTACCTCCCGTTTTATGCTTTTTAAAAAAATCCATGATGTTAAGCTTCCGCTGGAACCTGTAAAGTTCTACTTCAGTATCTATAGGCTTAGGTGAATGCGTCTGCACAAATGTCAAACCCTTTGATAAAATAGTCATTTCGGTGGGAGTAGGTGTGTATTTAGAAAGGTTGAACACCACTAATTCCGTGGTTTGGGATTTAACCCCTTTCCTCTTGTGTCTCCTACCCCCTCGTCTAGTGGGACGTCGCCCTTTCGATTCCGGCTCCGTGTATGTACACGCTCCCGAAAAAAAGGACGCCGTCTGCCTCTAGAGGGTTGGTCCGAGTCGCTTTGGGAGGTGTGGGATTCAACGTCCGTATAGTCCCTCCCACCCCCCCGTTTTCTAGTGCCCTCTGTTGTCCGCCAGGGGCGTCTATTACTTTGAGAATTAAGCCAGGGATAAACCCTTAGCTCTTTGTAATCCTCCTTCACTTTTTTGTATTTTGTTTTCTTAAAGGATAACAATTCAGTCTTAAATTTCTCAACGTCGTCAGAAATTTTAGTCACCCAGTTACCACCTTCGTCAGCCCTCAAAATATCCAACCCACTTCTCTCACAGTCCTCAATATCGGTCTTAATGACTTCAATCTCGGTGTTTACTTGTTGTACTACCAGCACCAGTAGATCCAAACTGCACTGGTTCAGAATCATGCACCACTGTTTGCAGAAATCAACACTACCCCTGCCAATAGTGGGCTGATTTTTTATGCGAAACCCCCTGGGGATTAGCTTATCCTTGTGATATTGGGAGAGAGTTCTCCCATGGCCGAAACGGGCTCCGTTGACTGCCATAATGGTGAATATGTTCCATTCATTTAATTGAGACCCATCTCTTAATGTACCTGCTTATTTCCATCAGTTGCAGATGTACCCCAGCAACATATGCTAAACCTCATGTCAGGTGACATGTGAAATAAAAACTCTTTTTTACAATTATTACCAGGAGTGCTGCCATCTATATCCTTTGGATATTCTGTTTTTCTATAACACTTCAGGCTGATTTGCACCCACTATATCACCAAATGTAATGAGTGCTTGCTCCCCCAAGGTTTCTCTACATAAAGATCTTCTCTCTGGATTTTTTTGGAGTGGCACCGTACCAATTGTCTATGTGAGATCAATTTCTCACTTCTTGTTCGTCTATTTCCCCCAATTTTTCCCCTTTTTTTTCCTCCTTTCACCGCGTAACGTTATATAGTTGTATAACTTGGTTGGTGATTCACTGTAAATACTGTGTGTTGTTATGGAGGCAAGCATTGGTGACCTTACAGGCACCAAAAGATTCCTGGAAAAGGATATTTCTAAAATTCTTTTTACAGATACATCATCGCTCGCATTCGATGTCGATAACCCCGAAGAGATCTACACAGACCTCCTGAAACTTAATAAAAGATTGGTAGAGTTGGAACTCCATGGGAGAACTCTCTCCCAATATCACAAGGATAAGCTAATCCCCAGGGGGTTTCGCATAAAAAATCAGCCCACTATTGGCAGGGGTAGTGTTGATTTCTGCAAACAGTGGTGCATGATTCTGAACCAGTGCAGTTTGGATCTACTGGTGCTGGTAGTACAACAAGTAAACACCGAGATTGAAGTCATTAAGACCGATATTGAGGACTGTGAGAGAAGTGGGTTGGATATTTTGAGGGCTGACGAAGGTGGTAACTGGGTGACTAAAATTTCTGACGACGTTGAGAAATTTAAGACTGAATTGTTATCCTTTAAGAAAACAAAATACAAAAAAGTGAAGGAGGATTACAAAGAGCTAAGGGTTTATCCCTGGCTTAATTCTCAAAGTAATAGACGCCCCTGGCGGACAACAGAGGGCACTAGAAAACGGGGGGGTGGGAGGGACAATACGGACGTTGAATCCCACACCTCCCAAAGCGACTCGGACCAACCCTCTAGAGGCAGACGGCGTCCTTTTTTTCGGGAGCGTGTACATACACGGAGCCGGAATCGAAAGGGCGACGTCCCACTAGACGAGGGGGTAGGAGACACAAGAGGAAAGGGGTAAAATCCCAAACCACGGAATTAGTGGTGTTCAACCTTTCTAAATACACACCTACTCCCACCGAAATGACTATTTTATCAAAGGGTTTGACATTTGTGCAGACGCATTCACCTAAGCCTATAGATACTGAAGTAGAACTTTACAGGTTCCAGCGGAAGCTTAACATCATGGATTTTTTTAAAAAGCATAAAACGGGAGGTACCTGTGAGAGAGGTCCTTTCCGAGGGGAGAGTACATTCGATCCCCCAACCACGAATTCCTCTATTGACACCTTTTTTAGGATGGTGAAATATGAAATTGCCAACTCTAAAAACGAGTATGTCAGGAATAATCTTTCTAAATCTGAATCCCAGGCAATCCGCTCACTCCATGATAACACCAGTATAATAATCCGCCCCGCCGATAAAGGCGGGGGTATTGTTATCTTGGATAAAGATCAGTATATAGCAGAGGTGATGAAACAGTTAAATGTACAGGATTGTTACAAACGTTTAACATTTGACCCTACGTCTGCTTATAAATTGGAAATTGATTCTGTTATCAAAATGGGACTGTCCAATAGATGGATTAATGAGGATACCAGTAAATTCCTTACGCAGGATTTTCCAAAAATCCCTTTAATCTACATATTGCCAAAGATTCATAAAGACCCAGTGGCACCCCCAGGCAGACCTATTATCTCTGCTAGGGGGTCACTGGGTCAACCACTGTCGCAATATGTAGATTTTCATTTACAACCGGTGGTGGTTGAAACACCTTACTTTATTCGTGATACAACTGATTTTCTCCTTAAACTAAAAGGAGTGGGAAAACCCCCCCAAAACAGTCTCCTAGTTACAATGGACGTCGGCAGTCTGTACACTAACATCTCTAACGAGGAAGGTACAGCTGCCGTACGGACCATTTTAACTGAAAGCCCACACTATATGGGCCCCCCCATCGATTACCTGATTTTGCTTATGAATATCATTTTACGGAAAAACTACTTTATGTTTAACAACGCTTTTTATTTGCAGCTATCTGGGACAGCGATGGGGTCCAATATGGCCCCATCTTACGCTAATTTATTTATGTACAGCTACGAAAGGCAACATTTTATGTCAAATCCCATTTTTTCCAAATTCATAATTTTTTATTGCAGGTATATTGACGATTTATTTTTGATTTGGTCGGGTAGCCACTCCCTTTTGCAACAATTTGTTGAATTTCTAAACAACATCCCAGGACGAATTCGCTTCACATACAACTGGCACCCCATGACAATGGACTTCCTCGATGTGACGGTGTCAGTACAAGAGGATAAATTTGTAACAAAAGTGTTTACTAAAAAGACGGACAAAAACACCCTATTAGATTTTTCAAGCTTTCACCCAGCACCCCTCAAGAGGGGTTTACCCTTCTCCCAACTTGTTCGAGTAACCCGGATCACATCCGAGAGAGACGATCTTCAAAAAGACCTGCAACTGATGGCTAAAAATTTTTTAGACCGTGGGTACAATGAGATGGAAGTGACGGCGGCTGTAGAAAGATGTTTGGACCTTGACAGAGAGACTCTATTACACCCTGGGTCAAATCCAAAAAATGTCAACAGAGTTGTGTTCCCAACAACCTATTCTACAAAATCTAAATTGATCAAAGCGGCAGTCACCAAATACTGACATATCATAAGTACAGACCCAGTCATTGGACCTGACTGTACCCAGTTACCGCTTTTTAGTTTCCGACGCAGCCCTAATCTCAAACAGCGAATCACATATTCCGACATTAGCCCTTCGGTGAGCTCTAATAATACATGGCTAAGAAGACCAACCGGATCATATAAATGTACTGGATGTGCGAACTGTCCCTTCGTCATCACGGGAGTACATTTTACACATCCAATTACGGGTGTACAATATAAAATATTTCACCGGTTGAACTGTGAATCCAAGTTCGTTATTTACGCCATCGTATGCCCGTGTAAGAAGATCTACATCGGGAAGACCATTAGAATGGTCAAGGAGAGGATCTCTATGCATAGGTCCTCAATTAAAAAAGCTTTAACTAGTATTGACCAGGCCACCCCACCAGTGGCCCGTCACTACCATGAAGCAGGACACTCTCTACGTGATTTTTTCTACATCCCGGTAGATCATATACCGCCGTTGCGGAGGGGGGGTGATAGACATAAAATTCTTCTCCAAAGAGAATGCCAATGGATAAAGAAACTTGCATCCCTATCACCGTCTGGCCTAAATGAAGAGTTCCCATTGTCATCCTTCTTATAGTCCCTCTACTTACTCACATATAATAGATGAGCCTCAGTCTATTTGTTTAAAATCATTGCCCCTGAGTCAAAGACATCACCGAAGTGGTGAGCAGTAATTAATAATGATGTGGCACAAGTTGGTTGTCATACGTTTTTTGTCTCTCTCTCAAGAGATATGGCGATGAGATATATTGCTTCCATACAGATATTTTTTATATATATTTTTTGAAATATATCCAGCAAATTCCGCTGATTATTTTCTATTTTTTCTCTTTTTTTTGGTTTGCACTTCAATTATTTATATGTATGTTTATTTTCTTGGTCATAGATTGCGCGACTCCTTAACTATTGTAATGCATATGCCGTCCAAATTACCCCTACCCTTCTTTTATGTACACCTGACTTTCATTTTAGAGGATCTTGAGGTGGTCCCTAAGGGTTACAGACCGCGGTTCTCATTCCTGATGAGGCTCGGCACGGTGGTCGACACTGGCTGGTGTTGACTGACTGTTGCTACGAGATACCAGGCTATAATTAGTGTACCTGAACCGTTGTCTTCCTGTAGCAAGCATATACCTGACACAACCCGGCCCCGATGGCTATGCTTATTGCAGCGCACATTGGTGGCAGCGGGTTACCAGGGCAACGTTGCTTAGTTGTACTGACAGTACGTCAGGAGGACACGGCCGGATGGGAGGAGTAACCTTCCTGACTACGGAGGCTGTCCCGGCTTCTAGCTGACTGGGCGGATGCGCGATGACGCTAGGACGCATCGGACGCACGCCCCTATCTATCAGACTGAACTCCGTGACACGTACGGAGGTGTGTACGTTCTGCACTCTCTGATTGGATGAAAACCGGATACTCCATATTTGGAGATCCGGTGGGTGGTAATATGCATGTGCATAGTAACGGAGCAGCGCAATTGGCCTGAGTAAATTACACAGTGTGATGTGAATTAACCTAATTGTTGTTGGCTATATATACGAGTCTGGGACTGATTTAGTGTGGGTCAGTCCAGGATGAAGGCTGGATAAGCCGAAACGGGCTCCGTTGACTGCCATAATGGTGAATATGTTCCATTCATTTAATTGAGACCCATCTCTTAATGTACCTGCTTATTTCCATCAGTTGCAGATGTACCCCAGCAACATATGCTAAACCTCATGTCAGGTGACATGTGAAATAAAAACTCTTTTTTACAATTATTACCAGGAGTGCTGCCATCTATATCCTTTGGATATTCTGTTTTTCTATATATATATATATATATATATATATATATATATATATATATATATATATATATATATATATATATATATATATATATATATATATATATTATGATGTCATTTATCCCAATCTTATATAAATAGTTGTCTAATACCATACTTGCCTACTTTTATAAAACTAGTTTCAGGGAGATTATAGCTGGTAATAGGATTTTGCACAGCGCCCCATTGAGGGGGAAAGTCATGCTCCACCCAAAGGGCGTGTTTAGTTCCATATATGGAGAGATTGTAAAAAGAGATTGTGCACGTGGCACCTAGAAGCTTGGGTGTGTACTGCTACATCTGAGAGGAATCTTTTATAATGACCAAGGGCGTAACTACCATAGGTGCAAGGGGTGCAGTTGCTATGGGGCCCAGAGCTGAAGGGGGCCCATTGTTGCTGTCTAATACCCCTTTTACACCGCCGAAAAATCCGGGTCAGCGGCGGGTCAGACCCGGATCTTCGGCGGTGTAAATCCCTAACGCCGTGTCCCTTTACACGGGACTTCTACCCAGGTCCTGACCTGGGTAGAACACGGCTAGGACCTGGGTAGAGGGCGGTGTAAATGGGAACGCCGGGTCGGATGACCCGGCTCCCATTTACATGAATGGGGAACGTCCAACCTGCGGACCGCAGCGTCCGCAGGTTGGACGGGTTGTCAGCCTGACAGTCACTGACAGCCGGCGCTGCTGTCTGCTATACCCTGCAGACAGCAGCAGCAGCGGCGGCGGGGGAGGGAGGTGAACGGATGCCTGTGTGCGGCATCCATTCACCTCCTGTGCGACGGCGGGGGGAGTGTGCGCGGGGACTGGGGGCAGCCTAGCAGCTTACCTTAGTGCTGGGCTGCCCCCAGCAGCGTTCCGGTCCGGCGGCGGCACGCGGCGGTGATTGGCGCTTGGAGATGACATCGCGCTGTCATCTCCAAGCTCCGGGGGGGGGGGCGGGTGCGGGTTGGGCTGTCCGCCCGGTGTAAATGACACTAAACGCCGGGTCGCACCCGGCTTGAACCTGGGTCTAAAAAAGCCGGGTGCGACCCGGCGTTTTGGTGTAAAAGGGGTATAAGTAATATGTTTTACTTACATTTATCACCATCGGTTGCTAAATAGGGGGCCCTTACAAACTTTTGCTATGGGGCCCACAAATATCTAGATACACCTCGTAATCACTTATATCCAAATGTTGATGAGCCCCAAAGCAGTTAGTAAGAGCTACTATACTTAGTAAAGTGCTGGGAAATGGTGCTGATGATTCAATGTAAATGTATCTATCTCTCATTTCTTTTTTTCCCCAAAAATTTAACAGTGTAATGTGGACTAGGTGAAATGAGGGAGATTGCTAGACTAATGAGGGAGAGAGGGAGATTGCTGCTATATCAGGGAGTCGCTTGCAGTATGCAGGAGGGTAGGCAACTATGGTGTAATGGGTTGGGATCGTTTGGTCGAATGCATTATGGTCGAATGTCATTACATCGAATCCATTAGGTCGAATTGCTAAAAGGTCGACATGATTCTAGGTCGACATGGGAAAAGGTCGAAATGATTCTAGGTCGAAAGGTCATTAGTTCGATAGGTCATTAGGTCGACAAGGTCATTAGTTCGACATTGTCTAGGTCGACTTTCACAAAGTCGACATGGGGTTTTTCACTGTTTTTTTACCTGAATGTCAACACAGTCGACATGGACACAGTTTAAAGTGCACTGCATCCCCTCGCATCGCTCGCTGCGCTCGCAATGCGTCGGGAACGGTGCCTCGCTACGCTCGGCACACTATTTTATTCTCCCACCACGCCCTAGTGGATGGTAGGGCATGAAATACCGCCTGTCAGCACATGTCGGCTCAAAAAACAGTGAAAAACCCCATGTCGACTTTGTGAATGTCGACCTAGACAATGTCGAACTAATGACCTTGTCGACCTAATGACCTGTCGAACTAATGACCTTTAGACCTAGAATCATTTCGACCTTTTCCCATGTCGACCTAGAATCATGTCGACCTTTTAGCAATTCGACCTAATGGATTCGTTGTAATGACATTCGACCATAATGCATTCGACCAAATGACCGCATCCCGGTGTAATACAGGTGGTGTATGCACCTACTTCTTGAATCCCTGGTAATCAGGGGTAAATATACTAATATGGGAGTTCTACTGAAGATGGGATGTTGCTATGGGCAACCAAAAAGATTCTACTTATCTATTTAGCAACTTCTAGAAGATCTGATTCTGAATAATCTGATTGGTTGCCCATAAGCAACATCCCATATTCAATAAAACTCCCATCTTAGTAAGTTTACCTCTCAGTGTTGAAACACAATATTTTGTATGTGTAAAGTATAGGTGTGTACACCCGGTTAAGGGTGTACACAAGCTTCAATTTTGAAAGGTTTTTGATTCAATTTTGCTTATAGAAGAAAAATGGAATCAAAATCGAATAGTTTTTAATACACTTTCGATCCTCAGTTCATTCGATGCGTGCTCCCGTAAATCGAATGTGTACACTGTGCCATAAATGCAAATCGAATTCAATATCGAAGGCAAAAGTGCAGATCGAATGTGAAAGCAAAGGCCAAATCGAAAAGGGGTGGAATAGGAGAAATCGAAAATAAATCGAATTGAAAGTAAATCGATGCGTGTGTACACAATGTTAGATATGGAATTCGATTTCGATTCAATTTCCACTAAACGTGAACGCACATCAGGATTGAATATGCATCGAATGCTGCTGAAAACATTCAATGTGCATTTGAATTCCATTTGATTTTGACAATATAGTCCAAATCGACTGTTATATCTAACCATGTGTACACAGCATAAGATGTCTCAATATTGAATTTCTGTAATATGAGAACTACTATACTCTGATGTTGTCTTAGATCTTAATTAACCAAAGTGTAAATAGGAAGTATTTGCTGACCAATGTAGTGGGAAGCAATGGTAAACTCTCTGAAAGATTTGGGAGAGTAGCCAAGCTAGGTTGCATGTGGTCGGTCATTTGTTCTCTTTGGATGTGATCCCTTTGGATTTCATTAATAAGACTATTGTAACAATGGTGATCCGTATAAAGGTATGTTGAAATTCTGGAGACAATTTTGAGCATTGATAACTGCTCATCCCTTTAATCTGAGTGCACGCACAGATCATGCTCTATAGCAGTGGTTCCCAACCTTTTTTGTCTCCCGTACCCCTTGATTAGGCTTTTCATTTATGAGTACCCCCTCGTGAAATTTTCAGGGGGCGTGGCCTAAAAAGGGGTGTGGCTTAACAGGGGCAAGTCATACTGGCAATAACGAGAAAAAAAAAAGTGCAACCACTTGGCCACAATATAAGCTCAGCCCATTCTGCGGACAGCATATAAAATAACAGAACCTTGTCAAATCTCTATTACTGAAGCAACAGACATTCCAACGGATCACGTTAGCCTTCCAATAGTGCCAGATACACATATGCCCCCAAAAGTGCCAGATACACATATGCTCCAATGGTGCCAGGTATGCCCGCACAGTGCCAGAAACGGGAATGCCACCACAGTGGCAGGTATGACCCCATGGTACTGGGTATGTGCCCACAGTGCCAACAATGCCCCTACAGTGCCAGCAACAAGTATACCCCCATAGTGCCAGCAACAAGTATGCCCCACAGTGCCAGGATTGCCCCACAGTGCCAGCAATGCCCCACAGTGCCAGCAATGCCCCACAGTGCCAGCAATGCCCCACAGTGCCAGCAATGCCCCTCAGTGCCAGCAATGCTCCTCAGTGCCAGCAATGCCCCTCAGTGCCAGCAATGCCCCAGTGCCAGCAATGCCCCACAGTGCCAGCAATGCCCCACAGTGCCAGTAACAAGTATGCCCCACAGTGCCAGCAATGCCCCACAGTGCCAACAATGCCCCTCAGTGCCAGCAATGCCCCTCAGTGCCAGCAATGCCCCTCAGTGCCAGCAATGCCCCACAGTGCCAACAATGCCCCACAGTGCCAGCAATGCCCCTCAGTGCCAGCAATGCCCCTCAGTGCCAGCAATGCCCCTCAGTGCCAGCAATGCCCCTCAGTGCCAGCAATGCCCCTCAGTGCCAGCAATGCCCCACAGTGCCAGCAATGCCCCACAGTATTTCCCAGCAGCAGCACACTTACCATTGACGCTGCTGCTGGTGGGGAGAGGACAGTCCAGCTGGCGTATCTCTCCTTCCCTTCAGTGTGACTGGGCTGCCCGTCAATCAAAGTTCGCGGGCCGGCTCCTGATTGGCTGCCGGCCCGCAAGCTCTGATTGATTGGCGGACGGGCGGCCAGTCACAGGAAAGCACACTGAGGGGTAGGAGAGATGCGCAATGCACTCTCCTCCCCTCCAGCGACCTGTCTGGCGGCCGCCATTACAGGCCGGGCTGCGGCGTACCCCCCAGCGTGTGGACGCGTACCCCCAGGGGTACGCGTACCACAGGTTGGGAACCGCTGCTCTATAGCACTTGTTATTTCTGCCTTCAATATATACCAAATTACCAATCCACTTATTTACTGTTTCCTCTTATTGCTTTTTAAATCTCTGCAATTCTATTTTCCTTTTCCTTTTAACTTTCAGTTTATCTCATAAATGTAGATAAAAGATGAAATACATTCCTTTTGCATGGAACTTTATTTAAAATGTTGTTGGACTATATGCTACATTTATCACTTATTCAGATGTATTTGGGGGTTATATGGCTTAATGGCTGGAAAGAGAAAGAGTTGCACGGTGAATGCACACTAAAAAATAAAAGATATTTCAACAAGAGGAAATATTCAAGTAAAATGTATTATTTAAAATTTAACCTTTATTGATATATTCAAAAAAGAAGAGAGAAAGTTGTCCTGTGCAGATTTTTTAACATATGGGGCGGTATTCAATGTGAATACCTGCAAGGTGCAGCAAATCCTTTTTAGGATTCGCTGCACATTCGCCACGTTCCGGAGCCTCGCCGGCTCCGGTATTCAACGAGTCAGGGGCTCGCTGCCCCTGACCGGCGAATATGAGCTCCTGCGGCGAACACCGCAGGGAGCCTGAGGACGGTGGCAGGCAGAGAGATGGAAGTCTCTCTGCCTGCCCCAGAACGTTTGTGGGGGGGAGGTGGGCTCCCTGGGTGCCAGGCAGCACAGGCTGCCCCCCCGGGGGTGCCAGCAGGGGACCGTATATTCACTACACCCGATCGTAACGATCGGGTGCAGTGAATATATGAATATCTAATGAGCGGCTCGGCTCCGGCGCCCCCTGCTGGCTGCTGTGTAAAAAAAAAATATATATATATATATTTTTTTATTAAATATATATTCATGTGCTTACAGCACATGAATAAAAATAGCATGCCCCTCCTCAGAATAAAATTCCTGATTTTTTGACACCAAATGTAAAAAACAAAACACTTTATTTTAAAAGTTCACATTCCACTTCTCCATAAAAAGATAGCGATTGCTTCTCGGTGAATCATGGCGAAAAAAAACTTCAAATGTATTCGCCATGTGGTCATTGAATAGGGTGATTCACCGTTTTAGTCAAAAATTCGCCAAACAGCACAAATTCGCCAAAAAAACATGACATCTCTCTGCCTGCCACTGTCCTCAGGCTCCCTGCGGCGTTCGCCGCAGGAGCTCATATTCGCCGGTCAGGGGCAGCGAACCCCTGACTCGTTGAATACCGGAGCCAGCGAGGCTCCGGAACGTGGCGAATGTGCAGCGAATCCTAAAAAGGATTCGCTGCACCTCGCAGGTATTCTCATTGGGGCAGATTTATTAAGCTTGGGGAAGAGATAAACTGGAGATAAAGCGGAGAAAAGGTAAAAGGAGATAAAGCACCAGCCAATCAGCTGTGTTTGAAAAAGACAGTTGGGAGCTGATTGGATGGTGCTTTATCTCCTTTTACCTTTTCTCCGCTTTTTATCCAAGCTTAATAAATCTGCCCCAATATGTGTATCGTGTCCCTTTTCAGTGATTAGGTCAAAATTATTTTATTTAATGTCCCTGCTTGGTGATTTGCTCTCTACTTGAGATAAGCTTTATTTCATGTACTTTGATACATCAGTATTTTGAGAACTTGATTTTATTTGATGGATACTTATCCAAGATTTACATGCATATTCTTATTGGGTTGCATAGGGGTGATTTATTGGTATCTGAATAGATCTGGTGTATTCACTCTCCTATGTCTTCCTTTTTCTCGGTGGGTTTAATTGGGGTTTAGCTCTCTCTCACAGGGCTATTGGTGCTGCCTCGGGTGTATTTTGCAGCTTTTTCACAATTTCCCACTGATCGATGGTTTGGGTATTAATAAACAGATGTGTTCATTGATATCACACTTAAATCACCTATAAGGAGTGTGATATTACTGAACACATCTGTTTGCACCTGTCTGGGTGCAGTGACTTTGTTCTCCCCAAATACTATGGCTTATTCCCACACTTAAAAAGTATGTTAATTGGCTTCTAACAAAACCCTAGAATGTGTGTCCTTGTGGACTAAAGCACCTCTGGGGCAGGGGTTAATGTAAAAGATACTTTCTATAAAGTATATATATATATAAAAAAAAAAAATGTTAAATGCATTGTAATGCATGTGTTTCATTTATCACTTATTCAGATGTATTTGGGGGTAACATGGCTTACCCTGACAGTACTGCGGTCATGGGTAACACATTGCTTAGCCTCAGAGTGCTGTGGTCATGGGTAACACTTTGCTTACCCTCACAGTGCTGTGGTCATGGGTAACACATTGCTTAGCCTCACAGTGCTGTGGTCATGGGTAATACATTGCTTAGGCTCACAGTGCTGTGGTCATGGGTAACGCATTGCTTAGCCTCACAGTGCTGTGGTCATGGGTAACACATTGCTTAGCCTCACAGTGCTGTGGTCATGGGTCCATTTCGAAGCAGTGCCCTGTCTGGGTGCAGTGACTTTGTTCGCCCCAAATACTATGGCTTCTTCCCACACTTAAAAAGTATGTTAATTGGCTTCTAACAAAACCCTAGAATGTGTTTCTTTGTGGACTAAAGCACCTCTGGGGCGGGTGCCAGTCGGGATCCTGACAGGCATTTTCCCGACGTCGGGATCCTGACTGTCAAAACACAGACAGCCGGGTTCCCGACGGCCACCTGCTATTTTCCCTCGTGGGGGTCCACGACCTCCATAGAGGGAGAATAGAATAGGTGGCTGGCGTGCCCGCAGCGTGGCGAGAGCAGCGACCCCGCAAGGGGCTTAGTTGCGTCGGGCTAATGACTGTCGGGATCCCGACTGTCGGACCCATACCACACCCCTCTGGGGCAGGGGCTAATGTAAAAGATTAAATACTTTCTATAAAGTATAAAAAATAGTGTTACATGCATTGTAATGCATGTGTATCAGTGCAGGAAACTCATCAACACTGTGTTTGTACCCCCGTGTTTTTGTATTCAACGTTATTTGATTCCATTCATTTTTTATCTTCTCTATATACATTTGGGGTTTTGTATGTGTATTTGATAAAAATAATAGTGATCTTTATGGTCTTACTTATAGTTCAGATCCTTGTAGTATGTTTGTGGCTCCATATTTTGGACCCTGTTCCCCCTCTCTGCTTATCATGCAGAAAGTGAGCAGCTTACAAACTCCACAGTTCTTGCTCCGGCTGCACAAAGACGTCTTTGCTTCCAGAAGTATACCGTGCAGGATTTGATTACAGGGGGGCTTTCTCTATTTTCTAAAGACCATCTATGCATTAATCCTAGCCCTCCTCCTTCCTTCACACTGCTACACAAACCCGGAGACTAATTGATTTTTATTTTCATTGAATATAGATCTGGAGGTGTTTTTTGTCTCAACTTCTGAGACTAAACGTTTTTCTTTCATTTTTCAAGAGTATAGAAGAAAGTCATTGAAATGTCTGCACAAAGCTTCCCCCGAGAAGGGAAAGTCGCTGCTCTTTGAAGTCTTTCCTCCTGCTAGCCAAAGGTCAAAATAATAAATGTATACCCAAATTGAAGCCTTCATGGGGAACAATGGAGGCAAAACGTTACATTTTGGGAAACCGTGATTAACTTGTTTGAAAAAGCTGAAGCAAAGACATGTCAGCATGGGTCCTGCTGGGAGAAAGCAGTATTCAGAGCAGCAGACATAGCTGGCTCCTCTTAACCACTTCACCCTTTTCTCCACCCATTTTCCTTTCTTTCCTCTGCCCCCCTCCGCCCCTTCATATCTGCTCTCTCCCCCCCCCCAGCTGCACTGACTCCACACTTTCAGAATAGGGGAAGAGTCCCTTAAATTACAGCCAAATCAATTTGAGGGATAGGCAGTGGACAGTGGGCAATGGTGAGGGAGCAGGGAATATAGAGGTCCACTTTGCATTTGCAGCTGCTGCACGTTTTGCCATTTTCCATTCTGACTTTGGTGTCATTAGTTATATGCTGTCCTAAAAGGTTTTGTTACAGCCCAGCCTCAGATCAGCTCTGCATCTAAATGTTTCTGCATGCAGCTTGTTTTTCTAATGGTTTTATATGTGGGTTTCTAGTCCAGGTGAACCAGGAAAAGTCTTTATACTGTTCTAGTGATTCATAGATGGTTTTTCTTTAGTTATCCGCAGATCTGAGTTGCTTAAAATATAAAACTAGCTAATCCCCCTCGAAGCAAAAGGTTCGAAAGCTAGTCTGCTACCTTGTGATTGCTTCTGTGTTTCTGTATGTGTGAAAGAGAAAGATGTAGTTTCACTCGTTCCTAGGGTTACCAACTCATCCCTTTAATTTGGGACACATATTAATTACACAGGTTCTGTGGCAGTTTAAAACCAGGTGAAAGCCAGCCACAGAACCTGTGTAATTAATATGTGTCCCGGATTAAAGGGATGAGTTGGTAAAACCCTACTTGTTCCAGAAGATGGCAGTGTTTCGGTTACACACCTACACTAGACATACAGTGTATATATATATATATATATATATATATATATATATATATATATATATATATATATATATATATAATAGTTTAAGCTTTCTGATCTTTTTAGCTTTAGGCTCATGTTTCCATGTGTTACCATATAAAGGGGCAGATGTATTAAGCCTTACAAGAGATAAATGCAAGGGTGATAAGGAGAGATAAACATCCAGCCAATCAGCTCCTTACTGACTTTTTTCAAACACAGGCTGTAACATGGCAGTCAGCAGGTGATTGGCTGGACGTTTATCTCTCCTTATCACCGTTGCATTTATCTCTTGTTAAAGCTTAATACATCTGCACCAGTGCCAGATGTACTAAGCTTGAAAAGTGATAGAATGGAGAGTGCTAAACCAACAGCCAATCAGATACTAATGGGCCCCATACATCAGCAATCACAATTTATGGATTTCCAGATACAGGGATTTTTTGGCCAGATAAATGGATTTTAGAATCTATCTGACTTTGCCCACACATTACAGATTTATTTCAGTGATCGGCAGATTTTTCCATCTAAAGATTGCATCTTCATATTTGGAAATTGCCCAATCGATTGTCATTTCAGCTGTTCATAATGTAAATAATAGGAATTTGGTACTCACCGATAATTCCGTTTCTCCTAATCCGCAGGGGACACTGCCTTATACCATGGGGATTGGGATGTGGTCTGGAGGAGCTGGCACTTTAAGAAAATTTGTCCTGCTGGCTACTTCCCCTCCCATTCCCCCTCAGACTCCAGTCTTAAGGAAAAAACTGTGTCCGAGAGGAGCCCTGGAACCTCAGAGAAGAACATCAACAGTTAAATCTTAACCAACAAAAAACCGTCACCAGTGAACACATTTATTCATACTCACTGGCCAACACAAAATTTAACAAAAGAACTATAATAGAATAGACGCGCTTGGAGGGCGCGCAGTGTCCCCTGCGGATTAGGAGAAACAGAATTATCGGTGAGTACCAAATTCCTATTTTCTCCCACATCCAGCAGGGGACACTGCCTTATACCATGGGGATATACCAAAGCTACCCCCACGGGTGGGTCAGCGCTATTCTCCTTGTAACACGGCCCTGCCAAAATTGGCCACTGACCGTGCAAAGGTGTCAAATTTGTAAAATCTGACAAACGTATTTGACCCTGACCAAGTAGCCGCTCGGCATACTTGGGATAAGGACACTCCTCTAGCTGAAGCCCACGAAGTTCCCACTGATCTCGTGGAATGGGCTGTTAATCTTGTTGGAACAGGCTGAGAAAAAGAAAAATAAGCTTCCTTAATGGTAAGACAAATCCAGCGAGCTAATGTTGCCTTAGATGCTGGAGATCCTCTTTTTGATGCATCATACAGAATGAACAGAGAATCCGTCTTCCTGATAGATTCTGTACGATTAACATAACATTTTAATGCCCGAACGACATCTAATGATACTGACTCTCCTGAAAGGGATGGTACTACAATTGGCTCATTAATGTGGAAAGCCGTCACCACTTTCGGCAAGAAATCTTGGCGAGTCCTAAGTTCTGCTCGATCTTCATGAAAAATTAGAAAAGGTGCACGACAAGACAGTGCACCCAGATCTGAGACTCTTCTAGCTGACGCCAATGCCAACAGCATAAGGGTCTTCCAGGTTAAGTATCGTAAGTCCACTGACTCTAAAGGCTCAAACCTTTCCGACCGTAAAAATCTCAGAACTAAACCAAGGTCCCATGGTTCTGTCGGTGCTGCAAACGGTGGTCTTAACCTCAAAACTCCATTCAAGAATGTCCTGACCTCTGGAATATGAGCCAACCTTCTATGAAAGAAGACCGACAATGCCGAAACTTGGACTTTTAAAGAGCTCAGACTCAACCCAGAATCAAAACCTGCCTGTAAAAATTGAAGAAATCTTGCCAAGGAAAATACTGCCCTTGGAAACTGGTGGTTTTCGCACCATGTTATGTAGGCCTTCCAGATCCTGTGATAGTGGGCTGATGTTACATTCTTCCTTGCCCTTACCATCATAGGAATTACTGTAGATGGAATGCCACGTCTTTTTAATAATTCGGCCTCAACAGCCAGGCCGTTAAATGAAGCTGACGTAAGCCTGGGTAAATGCACGGACCTTGCATTAGCAGATCTTCTCTTAACGGCAGCACCCAAGGGTCGTCTACTACCAGATGACTGAGGTCTGTGTACCATGACCTCCTCGGCCAATCCGGCGCGATCAGGATGACCATGGCTGATTCTTTCTTGATTTTCTTCAGTAGCCGTGGCAGAAGAGGAAATGGTGGAAAAGCATAAGCCAGATTGAACCCCCACTGAACGGAGAACACGTCCGTTGCCAGTGCCGCCGGATGTCTGGACCGAGCAAAATACAGAGGTACCTTGTTGTTCCTCCTGGATGCCATAAGGTCTACCTGAGGCATCCCCCACCTGGCTGTCAACTGGCGGAACACTTCCGGATTTAATTCCCATTCGCCTGGGTGAAGATCTTGACGACTTAAATAATCCGCCTCCCAATTGTCTACACCAGGTAGGTACACTGCTGTCAGGTTCGGAACATGACCTTCTGCCCAAAGGAATATCGGCCGAACTTCCTTCATTGCAGCATGGCTCTTCGTGCCCCCCCTGACGATTGATATAGGCCACTGCAGTGGCATTGTCTGATTGAATTTGAATCGGTCTTCCTTGTAGAAGACTCGATGCCTGAACCAATACCATCCGGATTGCTCTCAGTTCTAATATGTTGATATGAAGCTGGGCTTCCTGAACGGACCAACGACCCTGAAAAGAATAACCCAGGGTCACTGCCCCCCAGCCCCGAATGCTGGCATCGGTGGTTACCAAGGTCCAATCCATCAGACCGAACTGGTGACCCTCTGACAGATGGTCCCTGTTGAGCCACCACAGAAGTGACAGTCTTGTGCTGGGCCTCAACCTTATTTGTTTTTGCATCTGAAGGTGCGACCCCGACCATTGGGACAGAATGTCCAGCTGAAATTCTCGGGATCGGAACCTTCCATATTGAAGGGTTTCGAATGATGATACCATTTTTCCCAATAATCTGGTTGCAAGATGCACTGTCAGATATTTTGTTTCCAGCACTCGCTTCACCATTGTCCGAAGAGATACAATCTTGTCCTCCGGAAGGTATATCCTCTGATGGACTGTGTCGAATAGAAGTCCTAAGAAGACAAGTCTCTGAGTTGGCTGTAGGTGTGATTTCGGAAAGTTTATTATCCACCCATGTTGGATTAAAAATTGGTACGTGAGTACTGCATCCGAAATTAACTTCTCTTTCGATGGAGCTTTGAGAAGGAGATCGTCTAAATAAGGAATGATGGAAATCCCTTGAAGACGAAGTGCTGCCACCATACAAGCCATTATCTTGGTAAAAATCCGAGGAGCGGAAGACAGGCCGAAGGGAAGCGCTCGAAATTGGAAATGTGCTTCCTGAATGGCAAACCTGAGAAACTGTTGATGAAACTCCCATATAGGAATGTGAAGATAGGCGTCCCTTATATCCAGGGACATCAAAAATTCGTTGGGCTCGAGGCCTGCTACAACTGACCGTACTGACTCCATTTTGAATCGACGGTAAAGAATAAATTGATTCAGGCTCTTTAGATTGAGAATCGGCCGAAACGTTCCATTTGGTTTCGGCACCAGAAAGAGATTGGAATAAAATCCTTGCCCTCTTTGATCCGCTGGAACTGCCACAATTACACCCGATTGTAGAAGTTTCCTTACAGCTAAATCGAGAGCCACTCTTTTTTGTTCCTTTGACGGGAGACCCGTCGTAAAAAACTTTTTTGGGGGAAAAGCTGTGAATTCCAGCTGATACCCTCTCGCAATTATTTGCAGAATCCAAACGTCCATGCAAACCTGCTGCCATGCTTCTGTAAATGACAGCAGTCTTGCCCCCACCTGAGAATCCCCCAGGTGGTCTGGTAATCCGTCATGCTGGAGGCTTCTCAGGGGGCTTCTGCTCCTGACGACGAGCTGAAGACCCTGTTGGTAGCGCTGTGGCTGCGCCTCTGCCACGCTTACCTCTGAATGCTGAAAAACCTCTGCCTCTACCTCTACTTCCTGCACCACCTTGAAAGGCCCGAAAGGAAGGACCCCCGTAAGGCCTTTTAGAGGCTGGTGCTAGGGATGGAAGAAAGGCCGACTTCCCTCCTGTAGCCTGGGAAATTAGTTTATCCAATTCTGGACCAAATAAAATTTCCCCATTAAAAGGCAGTGCCTCCACTGCCTTTTTAATCTCTGCCTCCGCCTGCCAAGAACGGAGCCACAGGGAACGTCTTGCTAGAACTGCTGATGCCGAAATCCTAGCACCTAATGCAGCTGTATCTGTGGCAGCCTCTCCAAGATATCCGGCTGCCTCCTGGACGTATTCCGCCAGGGGCAATAATTCTGATCTAGGCCTGTTTTCCTTTAAACCAGTGATCAACTGTCCTGCCCACTTTTCAACAGCCTTACTCACCCAAGCACCTGCCAAGGCTGGTCTGAGGAGAAAACCAGAGGCTGAGTAGACTGATTTAAGGGTAGCTTCCAATCTACGATATGGAGCTTCCTTCAGAGCCACAGCCCCTGGGATAGGAAGGGTTGTGCGCTTAGATAATCTAGACACTGATGTATCTGCCGGAGGCGGACACTCCCATCTGTTTCTAGAATCCTGGGAAAAGGGGTACAAAACTTTAAATTTTCTTGATACCTGGAATTTCTTGTCTGGAGACTGCCAGGCATCTAATAAGATTTTATCCAGCTCAGGACTCTCAGGAAAACAAACCTGACGTCTAGGAGTTTTCCCAAAAATAGACACTGGAACCGGAGCTTCAGGATCAGAAACTTCCAATGTTTCTTTCACTGTCCTGATTAAAGCATCCATGCCCTGAGGATCGTCCTCGACAGAATCCTCTATTGGAGGCTCAAAGTACTCCTCTCTAAACAGTTCCCCTTCTTCCGCTGAAGTATCATCTTCTTCCTGAAACAGTACCTCAGCTCTCCTAATTCTAGGAGCACTATGATGAGCCTGTGAATCAGAGGGAAGAGATCTGGACAAATTATCGACCGATCTCAATAAAGAGGTAGCCCAGGCTGGTTCAGCTGCAGACAATGACTGTATCTGGGTCTGCAGACCCTCTCTCTCTTTACGAGAAGCTGCCAGTTCTGCTGTTAAATTTGCTAGAACTGCTGCTAAATCAGGAGCTTGCTGGTGCTCAGCTGCAGAGGACTGAGCTGCACCATAACAAGCTTCACATGTAGACACACCCTTTAAATGCTGTTTAAATTGAATCTTGCATTTCTTACATGTGTACAGCTTGAGAGAAGCTTTAGAAGCACTCCTCTCTGCCATTTTACATACAGTGCACCACAGTGATCTATAGAGACAGTATGAAAGAATAGGGGGAAACAGAGCCAGCTAACCCCTAATCTGCTCACCAAGCTTCTCCCCAGACCACAATACCTTTTTGGTGATGGGAGAAGGTTTTAAACAGCTAACGCAGGTACCCTGCCACTGGGAGCTGCCGTTTGCTGTAGGTCAGGCACTGTGGGCTTATGGTGTCTGCATTTTATGCAGACGCTATCCGGAGGACAGACTCACTTCAGATAGCTGTCCTTCCGGTTTCTATGACGCCGCTTCCGGGTCCCCTCCTGTCTGTTACTATACTCGGACAGGTTACTGGTGGACCCGGAGAAGATGCCTGACGCCGCGTTCTTTAGGTAAGAACAAGTCCTTTCCCTGCTGCCGCGCTGTCACGGCGTACAGGGAATTTAGTACCTGACCTCCCGGCCTCGCCGGACACACGCTTATAAGATACAAGCAACTGGGGGCGTGTGAATGCCTCTGGGACCGTAACGCACGCTGCATGCAGCTGCGGCGGACCCCCAGGGATTCCCTGGTGGCTGAGTCCAGGAGGTGCCCTGCATGCAGCGCCGACCTGACTCACCCCAGCGCTAGTAGACAAGCTACAAAAAAAAAAATATAAGAAAAAATCTTCAGTCTCGTCAGAGAGACGTGCCAGAACCTCCTCCGGACACTTTTTTCCAAAGACTGGAGTCTGAGGGGGAATGGGAGGGGAAGTAGCCAGCAGGACAAATTTTCTTAAAGTGCCGGCTCCTCCAGACCACATCCCAATCCCCATGGTATAAGGCAGTGTCCCCTGCTGGATGTGGGAGAAAGATGAAGAAGACGAATTGGGAATGCCCACACATATAAAAAAGATCCGCAGATAATACCAGATTATTAAGCATGCTTAAAAATCTGATTAAGCAATCGATTGGCGATTGTGATTGGGATTGCCAAAAGGGGGAGCCCACACATCTAAAATGAATTGTGGCAATCATCTCCATATCTGAAAATTGTCACAATTAATTGCTGATGTATGGGGCCCTTAACTGCGATGTTACAGACTGGGTTTGACAGTTGGTAGCTGATTGGTTGGTGGTTTATCAATCTCCATTTTATCACTTTCAAGGCTTAGTACATCTTGCCCATAAAACCTTTAGTGAATATACCCTTAAAATTGAAAAGAGATGATGTTGCCCATAGCAACCAATCAGATTCTGTCTATCATTTTCTAGCATGCAATAGAGGAATGGTAGACATAATCTGATTGGTTAGTTACTATGGGTGAAATCACCTCTTCATTTTTAGAAGCTTTAGTAAACTTACACCATAGATCCCGGACCTATAGTATGTGTTAGCGCCACCAGTTCTCAAAACACTGAGAACTCAATTTGCAGAGCCTAATGAGACCCTCCCCCCCCCCCCCGCCGAAGAAAAAAAAAACACACATGAGAAGAAGAGCTTCCTGCAGGCTGCATTCACGGCTAACTGAGTAGCCCGGAGGATCAGTTCACTTAAATTATTAAATTATTGTAGCTTAACTACCCCCGAAGGCATGGGTCTTCAACCTGTGACCCTCCAGATGTTGTGAAACTACATGTTCCAACATGCATTGCCACATTTTTTCCTATAAGAGCATGCCAAAACTGTCAGGGCATGCTGGGACATGTAGTTGCACAACATCTGGAGGGCCACAGGTTGAAGACCTGTGCCCTAAGGCAGGGGTTCCCAAACTTTTTTGAATCACGGCACCCTAGTGTATCGGAATTTTTTCGCGGCACCCTTAGGCCCAAAAACAATGAATTAGATTGGGTTTATATGCGATTCTTAGATTCAGTTATGTGCTAAAGGGCAGGATTTGCTTCTGTTTGTACACATTTTATGATTGGCAGGCACCAGCACTGGTTTTGCCCATAAATAATTAACCATAAATAAATTTAATTGGTCCTGGGCCACCAACCTGGGGCACCCCTGCAAGTGTCCCGAGGCTCCCCAGGGAGCCACGGCACACAGTTTGGGAACCACTGCCCTAAGGAGATGCTGCATCAGCCCTCCAGATGTTGATGAACTACACATTCCAGCATGCCTTGCATCAGTTTCAGCATGGCCATATCCTGGGATGTGTAGTTCACAAACATCTGGAGGGCCGGTGTTGCACAGCCCTGTAATAGAGTGTATTTGATAAATGCTTCCTCAAAACTGAATGGTTGCTATGGGCAATTTCTCCTTAGGCCCACTTTTTCACTCTTTGATAAATCAACCTCTAAATTTTATAATGCACACACACATACAGTATAGGTCTGTTATAAATGGCACCTACCAGTATATATTTGGAGTATGAGTAGAAACTACTGCAGCCAAAGGAAACCAATACAAACATTGATAAGACTCACCAGATCCACAGAGTGACATGAGTTAGCTCGAATTGAAACGATGACATCACTTTAATGCTGGGTAGGATGCCTCAAAAGCATGTCCATCATGCCGCAAATATGCATAACAAAATGCAATTACTTGGATGGGTGGAGCATCAATGCCCCCGCAGAGGGTCAGACGACCCCTCTCAGACAATGCTCTCACCATAGGTACAAAGCTGAGTTTTCTTAAGACCCCTACACACGGGGCGACTTTGAGCTGAAAGTCGCTCAAAACAGCATCGCCCAGTGTTTATGCCCCAGCGATGAGCGGTAAGCGCTGCTGCGTGCTCCCGCATCATCCCTGGGAAAGCCGCTCATCTGCTGGTAATATCAGCAGATGAGCGGCTTTGAGGATGGCTTTGCATAGCGCTGCTTAGGTCGACAGTGTATAAGTTGACAGTCAAAATGTCGACATGGGGTTTTTCACTGTTTTTTGAGCCAACATGAGCCGACATGTGCCTACCATCCACTAGGGCGTGGTGGGAGAATAAAATAGTGTGCCCAAAGCGAAGCAATGCGAGGGGCTGCGGTGCACTTTAGACATTCAGGACAAAAAAACAGTGACAAACCCCATGTCGACCTTTTGACTGTCGACCTAGACACTGTCGACCTATTGCTTGTGTTGACCTAGTGGTGTCGACCTAATGCTTATTGACCAACATGCTGTAGACCAAATGATCCCAAACCTTCTAGAGTGGGGTCTCTCAAACTGTGCGGTGAAGTCAATTTCATAAAGTCGGAGCTGCAGGGCTAAGAGCTTGACCCCAAGATGAATATACAGATGGAGCCGGTCTCATCTGAGTGCCTCCCGGTGCACTGATTGCCATCCCCCATCGGCGAATGGGGTGCGCACACGTTGGAGCGCTCACATGCCCCATTCTCAGCAATGTCTGCCGGCACACAAAACGCCATATACCATCGGGTGGCGCACTGGCAGGAACAAGAGAGTGGCTCCATCTGTCCTCCTTCTTGATCTACAGATCGCAGTAATCATGTGGAACAGTATGGAATCAGAAGCTGCTTCAGGTACCTTGGGCCTTGGTCATGTAGGGCTTTTATACTCTGTAAATTATATCTGTCACTGTGTGGTAAAAGTGAGCATGAGGAGGAGTGGCCTATGACAACCAATCAGCACTGAAGTAACATTTATAATTTGCATAATATCAAATTATACAGAGCAGCTCTTGGTTTGCATGGGCCACTCCTCCTCTGGCTCACTTCTCTCTTATCAATGCTTCATACATCTGTCCCTGTATGATGTATGCCACTGTATGATTTAGATTACTGCATGAGGTATTTGTATAAAATAACATATAACTGAGGGAAAGTAATGTTGAAGATGTATGATCCATAAGGCATAATGGTAAAGGGGGATAATGAGCTAACAGATATGCACTGCATGCATTATATAAAATCCCTGCATAACCCTTATTATTACACAGTATGCACAGATTGGGGATCGCTTCTCGGCCTTTTGGCTAAGATCAAGTGTAGTATCTGTTCTTATCAGTTGGGTATGGACTGGCCTCTGGCAGAGAATAGAGAAAGGTGAGACTGAGTAGCTGCTCTGATGGGCGGAGGGTGTGGGACCCCTCTGTTTTTTCCCGGGAGTAGTGAAAAGTCTCACTGAGTATCTTCACCTCTGCCTTTGGTAGGAGGTGTTGTTTCCGTAAATCCACTGGTAAGAGGGGGGGAGAAACACTGGGCCTAGTAGTTTGACTCTCTTGACGGGGTTTGTAGCCCCCGAAGGATGAGTCAGCGAAAGGCTCAGTCTAGTATCCAATCCCAGGGAGCGGAGAAAGGTTGGGACTGAGTAGATGGCTCCTGTTCCAGAGGTTCGTAGCCTCTGATGGGGAGACCGCGAAAGGCCCAGCT
Organism: Crinia signifera; assembly: GCF_055691185.1. Classification (NCBI taxonomy): domain Eukaryota; kingdom Metazoa; phylum Chordata; class Amphibia; order Anura; family Myobatrachidae; genus Crinia; species Crinia signifera. The sequence goes on from NC_139222.1 coordinate 65,004,337, forward strand.
TAGTACCTTAACCCTGGGAGCGGAGAAACACTGGGACTGAGTAGATTGCTCTTCCGGAGGGGGTGCAGCCCCTAAGGGAGTCTTTCGAAAGGCCCAGTGGAGTACCCATTCCCATGCCAGGGGCTGGAAAGTGCCTGCTGTTGAGACGGAGAAACACTTGGTCGGACGCTGACTGGCTGGCTGCCTGGAGTCCGAGGCTGCACTGTGCCCCCGGGGAAACTCGGGGGTGCCGGACATGCACGGGTGATCCCAAGTCACCTTGCACGAATGGCACTTGCACTGCGCACTTCCCTTTAGGTTAGCGCTTCACGTCCTTACCCTGTCCTTTTGGATGGGGTAGGACAATTTTTCACACCCCCCCCCGGCCTTCTGGCTAGGGCCTTATTCTTTTCTTTTTATGATTTGCACGTTTTGCACTTCACGTTTTTCGTTAGTTTGTCACGTTTTTTCATTTGGGTAGTGCGGCTGTCCCTAACGGGCCTTCCGTTCCCCAAACGTGACTGGGACTCTTCACCTTTTGGGGAGAGTCCCGGTTCCCTCGAGGGCAACCCCGAGCCGCAAGGCGGAGGGAAGCCTAAGCGGGTCCCTCCAAACCTTCGGGTGCGGAGGACCCACCGTCCGAAACCCTTCCGGGGGTGGAGGAAACGCGGGTTCCTCTGAGCTTCGGCGAAGAGGACCCAACGATCCCTTTTTTCCCTTCCTCGGCCTTATGGTTGAGGGGGGTCAGGGGAACCATGGGGCCTTTCTCCTTTGGGAGAGGGCCACACGTTCGTACGGCTGCCCCCTGTGCACGCGTTTAGTCACGTCACTGGTGGTGGTGGGAGCACACCTCGGGCTCCCTGAGTTTCTTCAAACTCATGCACAGATTGGGGATACTGCAGGGTCAACTGTGCCACCATCAGCTAGCAGTACCGCTGCATGCAGAACTTCAAGGTGCCCTTACCCCATTCCCAGCACTGCCTGAGTGATATGGCCCAGCATGGCTCTGTCTCTTTTGTCCATATCTTTCTTCTGTCTGTGTCTTTCCTTCTGTCTCTCCTCCCTCTGTCACTTCCCTCTGTCTGTCTCTTCCTTCCTTCTTTTTCTCTGTCTGTCTTTCTTCTGCCTGTCTGTCACTTTACTCTCTGTCTCACTTCCCACAGTCTTTCACATCATTTGTCTCTTAGCTCCGTCCCTTTCTCCATCTATCTTTGCTGGTATTGTGTTTTTGTTGGATTTATGTTGGCATCAGTGGTTTTAGGGTACACTTCCATGTATTGTACGTTCCTGGAAGTTTCCAGGGGGTTGGTTAATAATTTGCAGATGTAATGAAGTATGTGTGTGTTATTGGAGTGTCACGGGATGAGAATGGTTACATAGCTGAATCATTCACATCGGAGGCCATACTGTGACAGATGATCTGTTCCTAATTGTAATTTTTTTTAAAGACAGCCCGCAACATGACAGTTAGGAGCTGTTTGGCAGGTAATTTATCTCGGGCCACTTTATCTCAATTCAAGGCTTAGTAAATAGATCCCTTAGTGCCTGTAGACACTGAGGGGTAGATTTATAATCCGGCGATCAGGGGAATATGCGCTATCCCTGTGCGTTATGGCAGGGGATATCGCTTCCCCTGATCTATGACACCCGTGATGCGGATGTTTAACGGGCAGTAGTGCGGGGGAGGCGGCTTATTGTAGGGACATTATTTTATATTGGACGCCTGCCTCCTACCTAATGTGTGAATGGTCAGCAGCGCTGACCATTCCACCCCCTGCAGCTATCGACTTTGACAGCTGCAGGTGGCGTAGCCCTGTGCCCACAGCAGGTACAGGGCTGTCCCTGCTACTGGCTCTGAACTGCGCTGGAGAGTGTTAACTGATGCGCTGTCTCCAGGAGGGAACATCGCCAGAGGGGGGAGTTTGCGATTCCCTGCTTCGGCAGACAAGATGTTCATACATTTTGTTCATCTACCTTCCTGCTTTACCTCGTTAATGAGGCAAAGCAGAAAGTGTTATAGTGGCACGATAATAGAAAGAAAGAGGCAAGCTCAGTCCTGATATATTCTGATGTATGCCAGCGGCATTCAGAATAAAGTCACAGATGCAAATGCAGCAATAGAGGAAGGCTGCAACTTCCTCCTACTTGGAATCAGGCCTTATGAGGAAGAATCGCGACTCCTTCCACAGACCATACCCTCAACGGGATATGGTCGTATTGTTGAATCGACTTAGGTCGACAGGCAACAAGGTCAACAGGGTTCTAGGTCGATTTGGATGAAGGTCGACATGGTTTTAGGTCGACAAATGCGACATGGGTTAGGTCGACAGGTCGCGAGGGTGTAATGGGTATTTTCACTGTTTTTTTGAGCCGACATGTGCTGACAGGCGGTATTTCATGCCCTACCATGCACTTGGGCGTGGTGGGAGAATAAAATAGTGACCCAACGGTGTTGACCTAATGACTGTAGATCTAAGTCGGGTCGACAATACGATCCACACCCCCCTCAACAGGGTCCGCTTCTATATTAGGGCTTCTTCTAGATATTTTCTGGTCTGGTCTTTTATCCCAATCTTTCGCTCCCTCAACCTTTGTTGAAACAGGTGACAGCAATCATAAACTACCATAGGAAGGAAGTCCAAAAGCATTTTTCCAACAACAACATTTTGTCCCTCCTGGAAAGAATAATGTTAGAAGCTAGGACCCCCTTTAAAGCTATAAGAGGAGTATCCAAAATAACTGTTTTGTTTTTTTTGCCCTATGAAATAATAAAATCAGGGGGAAATTTACTAAGATGGGATTTGTATTTCACATGGGATGTTGCGATGGGCAACCAATCAAAATCTACTTCTTTATTTAGCACATTCTAAAATATAATAAATAGTATCTGATTGGTTGCCCATAGCAACATCCCATCTGACATTGAACTCCCATCTCAGTAAATTTTCCCCTCATTATTGTAATTACAGATTAAAGTAATTTTGCACTTTATCCTGGCATCAAACATTATGCTGCACAATGAGTATCAAGAAAAACCCTGACATAGCCATAAAAGTATTTTAGATATGATTATTCAGTAACAAAAATCTACAAAACATGTTATATAAGAACAAATTTTGATAGTTGCCAATGGGCACAGAAGCTATAATAGTGTTAGGGAAAAGCCCCCAGATATTAACAGAATACACCTATATACTGTATTCAATTCCACACAGTATTACTATTGGACAATGAAAAAAGTGCGTCAGTGCGCGCAAGTCATGATGGGATCGGCAGTGAAAGTCTTCCGGGTTTGTGGCGGCCATCCCTAGTTTGGGCAATTTATATTCTTAAAACATGGTTGTACTAAAGGGTATACCGTCCGTGCTGTCTCCAGAGCTGCTGTACGCTCTGGCCCGGATGGGACATGGTGACGAGATCGGTGAGTGTGAAAATCTGTGCGTGTGTTTACCGGTGTATAAATCAGCCCTGTAATTGTTCTGCATGCAGATCCAACTCTCCCCAGCAGGGGGCGCCGAATGACTACAACTTTACTATGGCATGCTTCCACAGGACAGGTTACAGGACTGCTCACATTTATCTATAAATAATTATGGACCACTGTTTTCTTTTAAAATAGTATAGATTGAGGTTGATGGAGGATGAAATATGACAGCTGTAACATTACTACAGAGCTCTATAAATATAATAAAGTACTATTGCATTTTCAAAACCAATTCTAAAAAACATGTTAACGCTTTATAGACATGATTATTATAATTGCTTCACCTATCTCTTGTTGGTATGCAGTCATTAGGTCAACCACTATTCATCGACAGTCAATAGTATGACACATGAAAACGGTCGACACGAAAAAGTCAACAATGCGTTTTTTCATGATTTTTTCTCCATGTGTCATACTATTGACCAGCAGTGGTCAACCTTTGGACTGCCGATCTAACGATCCACACACACCCTCTCTTATTTCCCTTTGTGTCTTTATTGTAGTGTTTGTGTTTTTTAACTTGTGGTAACTTCTTCTCCGACATAGAGATATTTTAGGTTTGTCTGTTGTATAAAGCCCCATCCAGTTTGCATTAATAAATATAACGCTACGGAGGAAGATTTACTAACCAATACTTGGATGCAGCCTTTGAACAATAATTTGATGAATACTTGTTTTTTTTGGGACCCGTTATTGGCTAATATCTAGCATTTGGAACAAGTTGTTTGCCTGCTGCATTTGTTAAATCACTGTTTAAAATGGGCACATGCATGAAGTAGCACAGTTGATGTTATGGTCGCATTACTGCTTTAAAGCACTGATGGAGTGAGTGTAAGTCAGAGGGAGGATAATTGTACTTACCTGACCCCTATCTGACATCCCAAAGAAGGGAATCCTGAGTTGGCATCCCCACCGCAGGTCATACGTATGTATCCCCCATTTAATTAAGGTGTAAAAGAGTGTATCGCTTAATACCACTTTTCTGATCTTTTATCCCCAGTTCTAGCTGATGCTAATTTTCCCGTGTCCTCCATAAGCCGCTGTGGACCAGAGCTTATTCGAGCAGATGGTGAGTATTGTAGGATTCTATTGGCCCTGATACACTATGCATGTGATGCCCCTTTTACATACGATATATCGTATGCAATCCCATTCCACGCTGCCGGGAGGCTGTCCGGGTTGGAGGTTGTCTGTGCAGCAGGGCCGGTACCCTGACTCCGATCCGAAGATCATTGATCAGATTGGATGTCAAACACATGTGGTTCGGACACTTTTCAAGCTAATTCTCGACCCAATCAATTTTATTTACTATTCTCAAATGATTCTGTTTATTTTGATGTGAACATCCTGTGGACACAGGTTGATCCGGGCTCTGCCATGCAGAAAGTTAGTGGCATTACTGGGGGGGTTCGGGGGCTGATCAAACCTGAGGGCACACACCAAAAAGTGAGAGGGGTGACAAAGTGCCGGTTCCTCCCCAGTGACAGGAAGTAGAGTGCATCCGGTGAGCAGTTTAGCACCCCGGGGGTCACTGACCAAAGTGATGCCTCTTCACAACTAGCTGCCACCACTAAGCTGGACCCAGCCCACTGATCATCGCCCTGGCTCTGTACCCCACTTGTCCTGTGAGTGGACCCCTTCTGCCAGATCTTTTCTGTATGCTCGGCCGTGGGCTGTCACTAACCTGTTGGACCTGACTGTTGTTCTCCCCGGCTACCTAGCTAGCTGCATTCCACTGCACTTGGGCCTATAAATCAGGTGATATCGCCCCAAAATCGCATGTGTGTGTGTGACCTCCGATCCGATGCATGGTCCCATACGATGACATCCAACCTCCGGCAGCGGGCAGGCAGTGATTTATCACATGTAAAAAATGGCACATCAAGTGCCAAATTGTATGTGAGCCTCCCGGGGAGGGATGTTTAGGCATTTAGAAGGGGGGGTGGGGGGGGGGGGGTGCTAGGCGGCAGGGTACAGGGGTAGGTGTAAGCACAAGTGGAGAGGGTAAGGGTCAGCCTGTGAAAGGGAGGGTTAGAGGTAGCCTGCAAGCAAGGATAGTTAGGTTTAAGGGGCTAGGGGAAGAGGGTCAGGACCAGTGTGGCGGCTCCTGCCTTTAGACTTAAGGGGGCTGTAATTTCCTGGGTACTGCTTGTTGCAAACAGTCATAAATTATTTTCAGGTTATTAGTTTGATTTGCGCTGTACTAGTGTTTGTGTGCATTTACTGTAAATACATGATGTACTCATATTCACACATACACAGGTACAGAGCAAAATACACACTGTTAATCACTTTAATATTAATTAAAGTCATACTTGCCTACCCTCCCGCTTTCAGTGGGAGGCTCCCGCTTATTGCATGAGCCTCCCGCTCCCCCGCAAACCTGTCCGCACCTCTCGATTTTTTTTGTGGGCTTCTATTAACATCTTTACTGCGCATGCGCACGCCAGAGAGGAGGGTCTCGACTCTGCACGCGCCACATGCTGTGTGCACTAAGAGGCAGTCCGTGCAGCAGGAGGAGCAGGAGAGATGTCAGCCAGGGCTTCCCTGATGCTGGCCCCGCCCACCACACAAACACAGTGGGCTCCGTGTATCAGCCCTGCTCTCCTGCTCCTGTTACCGGCTGCTCTGATGCTGTCTCCGCCCATCCATCACACTCTGCCAGTTCCCTCCGAGTCCTCCCTGCACCTCCCAGGAATAGGGAAAAGGTTAGTGCTGTGGTGTACTGGGGGCTGTAATATGAGGAGGGGAATGTGACGTGTACTTTACTTGTGTGTGTGTGTGTGGGGTGGGGTGGGGAGGTGTTCTGTTTAGAATGTAATATGGGGTGGTCTGTGTATCATATAGTATGGGGGCTGTGTATCATGTAATATGGGGTGGTCTGTGTGTCATGTAGTATGGGGGCTGTGTATCATGTAATATGGGGTGGTCTATGTGTGTATCATGTAATATGGGGGGCTGTGTATCGTGTAATATAGGGTGGTCTGTGTATCTTATAGTATGGGGGCTGTGTATCTTATAGTATGGGGTGGTCTGTGTGTCATGTAATATGGGGTGGTCTGTGTGTCATGTAATATGGGGTGGTCTGTGTGTCATGCTGTGTGTCATGTAATATGGGGTAGTCTGTGGGTCATGTAATATGGGGTGGTCTGTGTGTATCATGTAATATCGGGGTCTGTGTATAATGTAATATGGTGCTTTGTATACGGTGCAGGGACAGAGGGAGTGCAGTCAGGGAGCCAGGGCCTGCCCAGCTGCTAGGAAATGGAATGACAGAAATAGGGGTCACTATACTAGTCCATGCCCTCTCCCAGGCCACACCCACATGGCTTGTAGCTCTCTGCCCCATCTTGCAATTTCAAGCACACAAAAGTTGTGAAGTCTGCCATTGCAGAACACACCCCTGTGTGTCAGTAAATGGTTGGTGCCAGACAGCTTTGGCAGGGAGCATGGCACATTTTACTAGCACCCGGAATCTCCCTGAAACTAGTTTTTAAAAGTAGGCAAGTATGATTAAAGTACACAATATGATACTTTTAATAAAGATCTACACAAAATTTTATTAAAATAAAATAAACTTTCTCTTTCAATGGTCCTGGTGACACAGCTTCACATTGGGATGTAGGAGGGTCCGCAGGAGCCAGGCACCTATCCTAAAGCTTTTGGAGGGTAGGCTCCTCCCCTACTGCATCCCAGACTCCTTAGTTCGTGTTAGGTGCCCACTGGAGTGGGTGCTATTCTAAAGGGCTGCAGGAGCAGCCGAAGGAGTAGAGTTAGTTAGGGTTTTTATTATTTTATTAACTTTTACACTAGCTAGGTAGCTACACACTAGGTAACTTTTACACTAGCTAGTGTGAGGATTCTCATTAGTGAATCCTCACACTGCTAGCGCAGCAGGAGCTGACAGAAGCGCGTCCTGTCAGCTCACTGTGCACAAGGGAGACGCTGTCTGGCCTCCCTGTGCAGCGCTTACAGCTTCTTTTAAGAAGCTGCCTGGGCTCCGGAGCGCTCTGAAACCGGCTTCACGCTAGGTGGGGATCATGGGGGACAGGCGCTTCGTGATGGCGGCGGCCATTTTATGCGGAGCTTACACACTGAGCTCCTGATATGAGAGGACAGCAGTGTTGTTACAGGCATGTTCCGAGTGGTCCCCAGCTGAGGGGGAGATACTGGAACTAGGAGATCCTACAATGGGAGCGGCTGTCTGGGGGTAGTTGGCGCCAAAAGTCACAGACCCCGCAGCAGCAGGGACTTGGTCCCTTCCCTCACTCTGTTTTGGCGCCATTCAGAACGTTTGCAGCGGAGCTGAGCTGGCTTACAGATCCTGACAGAGTGATTGGATTTCCTGGGCATCGCTTTCCCCATTCTGAAGACTACAGAAAGCTAAGTGAACTGAGTATATTGGTTCTGTATATAATGTCTGTACATTTAATGCTGTGACTGTGTTAATTGAGAACATCATGTCTGAGCAACAGTCTGTGGTTTTGGGGGAGGGAGCCTTAAATGCATTGAGCGCTTGCAGTGGTTGTACACTGAGATTTGTCCCTGAGCAGATAAGGGGGGCTTATGTATTTATTGCGCTGCTGTGAAACCCATGGGGAGTGAACCCCAGAGGGTAGTGCATCGGAGCTTGCGTGGGCTAAGCCCTGGGCAGGTCTGAAAATGCTTTGGTGCATTACTGGACAGGCAGAGTGATGGCTGGTAACTTCCCTAGACCATTACCATTCTCTCAGCAGTCCTCTAGCTCTTTGCCTCGGACCCAAGACAGATCCTGACTTATTACAGGTCATGCAGGATACTGCTATGGGAATCAGCAAGTTTAAATTACTTGTTGGACAATTTTTATGGTTATTCTGTGGGGACCCCTAAAAGGTCTTATTCAGTGCCATTATTAGCTGCTGATGAGGAAGGAGAGTACACAGACATACCAATCAGGGTGATGTTTCTGAAGAGTCCTCAGCCTCAGGGGTAGAGGATTTTATTACTGCTGTTAAACAGGCATTAAATTTGTCTGTGAAGGATAAACTCCTGCAAAGGTTGTTTTTATGAGACAGCGTAAAGAAACTGATATCTCCCTGCAAAGGGGCCTGGAAAACCCCTGATAAAAGGCTTCAGATACCTAAAAGATTTCTAAGCCTGTACCCCATGCCTGAGGCGCATGCTGACCTCTGGAAAAAAGTCCCAGTGGTAGATGCTTCTGTGGCACGTGTATCAGAGCCACAGGTGGAGCCACTGTGCTACCAGTACAAGGGGTAGCAGCGTTTAAGGACCCCGTAGACAAAAAGCTGGAGGGTAACCTCAAGGCAATATTTGAAGGGGTGGGATACACCCTACGCCCTCTGATTGCTTCAGCCTGGGTCTCTAAGGCCATGATCGTGTGGGCCAGAAATTTGTGCACTATTTTACACGCTGACCCTTGTGTGTTATTGCTTGCAGAGAAGCTTAAAAGCGGCTGCAGAGCATGTATTGGAGTCTGAGAGGAAGCTCTCAAAATGGCTGCCAGAGTTTTCACAGTGTCTGTAAATGCCAGGAGAGTGCTCTGGCTTAAGGCTTGGGAGGCAGGTAATGTGTCTAAGAAAGCCTTAGAGGCATTAGCTTTTAAAGGAAAGCTGTTATTTGCTTCTGAACTGGAAGAGATTATTAAGCAGGCCACAGGTGGCAAAAGTACTTTCCTACCAGTCCCTACAGCCAAGCAGACATCAAGGTTTTCTGCTTTCAGGCCGGCCTTGCGGCCCTCCCCTAGAGGAGGTGCGTCCTTTCGAGGGCAGCCCTTCAGGGGAAAGGTTTCAGTCCTCCAGGGGCAAGGCCCAAAAGTCTAAATTTGGTTCCTTTCATAAGAAACCAAACACAAAAGGAGAGGACAAACCCTCTGCATGACTGCCAAGGGTTTTGCCCGGCGGTGGTCAAGATGGGGGGACATCTGACACTGTTCAAAGACGCATGGGCATTGTTAGACCGGGATTCTTGGGTGTTAGAAATTATAACCCAGGGTTACAGAATTCCCTTCAAAGGTCTTCTTCCAAGAAGATTCATTCCCACGCCAATACCAAAGGAGGCTCGGCTCCGTACAGCTCCCTTGGGAGCGGCTCATTCTCTTTTAGAGAAGGGTGTGGTGATCCCGGTCCCCAGAGCGTAGTGGGAAAAAAGGCTTTCATTCCACTCTGTTTCTGGTGTCCAAACCAGACGGGTCTTTCAGACCGATTCTCAATTTAAAGTCGTTAATTATCCATTTGTGGGTAGACCATTTAAAAATGGAGTCTCTATGGTCAGTGCGGTTAAGCCTGGACCAGGGAGAATTTTTGGCGTCCATGGATGTCCAGGACGCGTACCTTCATGTTCCTGTTCACCCAGGACATCAGGCTCTATTGAGGTTTGAGATAGGAGACCATGCACTTGCAATTCCAGGCGTTGCCCTTCGGCCTGGCCACAGCGCCAAGGGTATTCACCAAGATAATGTCTGTAATGGCGGCTGTGCTTCGACTGAGGGGAATCACGGTGATCCCATATTTGGACGACCTGCTGTTCAGAGCGGAGTCAGCAGACATGTTGAAGAGTCACTTGGCAGAAGCCATCGTGTTTTTTGCAGGCTCACGGCTGGCTTTTAAACTTACAAAAGTCTCAGTTGGTGCCGTCACAGAGACTCCAATTCTTGGGGGTCATTCTGGTTACCCATCTACATCGGGTATTTTTACCGGAGACAAACGCCAGGGATCCGGTTGCCTTAGTCCAGGAGATTCTCAGCTCTCGGAGCACATCAGTATGGAGGTGCCTCAAGCTGCTGGGGAAGATGGTGGCGTCTTTCGAGACGCGGCAGTTTGCCAGGTTCCACTCTCGGGTGTTCCAGTGGAACATTTTGACGGCTTGGTCAGGAAACACACAGACCATGAAATCTGAACAGATAGTGCTGTCTTCGGAAACTCGAGCCTCCCTGAAATGGTGGACAGACGTGGACTCCCTTCAGTGGGGTCGGTCACTGCAGTCCTGGAGCTGGCTGGTAGTCACTACCAACGCCAGTCTCAGGGGCTGGGGGGGCAGTAGTCTTGGACCTGTGTCTGCAGGGCTTGTGGACTCCAGAGGAATCTGCCTTACCGATCAACATCTTGGAACTGAGAGCTGTGTGGAAAGTGATTTCTCTAGCGGGAGACAGATTACAGAGGCTCCCTTTAAGGATTCAGACCGACAACGCCACAGTTGTGGCGTATCTGAATCACCAGGGAGGCACACGCAGCAAACTGGCCATGTGGGAGGTGTCCAGAATCCTCTTGTGGGCGGAACAGAATGTTCCAGCCTTATCAGCTATATTCATACCAGGAGAATATAGAGGCAGACTTTCTGAGCAGGGAGGAGCTGAAGGATGGGGAATGGAGCCTAAATCCTCAGATATTTCATCAAATTACCTTGAAGTGGGGAACCCCGGATGTGGACCTGATGGCATCCAGATTCAACCATCAGGTGCCCAGGTTTTATGCCAGGACGAGGGACCCACTGGCAGAAGCAGTGGATGCCATGACTATCCCCTGGGTGGGGAATCTTCTTTATGTTTTTCCGCTAGTCCCAATGCTGGCGAGAGTGTTGAAAAGGATACAGGCCCAGGCAATTCCAGTGAATTTAGTGGCCCCAGATTGGCCAAGGAGGTCCTGGTACTCGAGGCTTCAGAGATTGTCTGGGGACTCGTGGCGTCTACCTCTGAGGTCAGACCTTCTAAAACAAGGACCGTCCAACCATCTGGATTCAGCTCGATTAATTTTGACGGCCTGGTTGTTGAAACCGCCATTTTGAGGAATAAAGGATTCTCAGAGGCAGTGATTAACACAATGATTAAAGCCATAAAGTCAGTGTCTTCTGCAAATTATTATAGGGTCTGGAAGACCTATATTCGATGGTGTGAAAGACAGAAGTCATACACATCACGCTTTAAATTGGCAAAATTGTTGGAGGTTTTGCAGGTTGGCTTTTCCTCCGGGTTAAGCCTTCAGTCACTCAAAGTACAGATCTCGGCCTTGTCAATTTACTTCCAAAGAAGGATTGCATTGTTAACGGAAGTACTGAACTTCCTGCAGGGGGTGTCTCGATTGAAACCTCCCTACAAGCAACCAGTAGCACCATGGGATTTATCTCTGGTTCTGGAGTGCCTTCAAAAGGCACCTTTTGAACATTACGGTCGGCTGACCTTAGATTCCTTACATGGAAACTGGTATTTTTGTTGGCAGTGGCGTCTGCAAAAAGAGTATCGGAGTTGGGAGCCTTGTCCTGCAAGGCTCCCTTCCTTATATTTCATGATGATAGGGCTGTCCTTCGGACAGTACCCCAATTTTTACCAAAAGTAGTCTCTGCTTTTCATCTAAATCAGGAGTTAGTTCTGCCTGTTTCAACCCCCAGAGGGTTCAAGGAAAAGGGACAAATTGAGGAATTTGGATGTTGTGCACGCCTTGCGCATTTATGTGGACAGAGTTGAAAGTGTCAGAAAGACTGATACTTTGCTTGTTTTGTATGATGTACATAATAATGGTTGGCCTGCTTGTAAGCAGACCGTTGCTAGGTGGTTGCGCTCTATTATAGAGTTTGCATATACTAAAGTTGGTAGGCCTGTGCCAGCCAGGATTAATGCGCATACCACCAGATCAGTCACCACCTCTTGGGCGGTTCCACATGGGGCAACAGCTGAGCAGGTTTGCAGGGCTGCCACTTGGTCTTCTGTTCATACTTTTGCTAAATCCGATAGGTTCCATGAGTTCGCGTCGGTGGACGCATCATTCGGGCGAGCAGTGATGAGAACTGCAGACCTGAGCGTACCCACCCAAAAGGACTGGCTCTGGAACGTCCCAATGTGAAGCTGTGTCACCAGGACCATTGAAAGAGAAAAAGGGATTTTTGTAAGAACTTACCGTTCGAATCCCTTTCTCTGATATGGTCCTGGTGACACAGCGATCCCTCCCTTACGCTCAGTAAGTATGCCAGTGTTCATGATGCTTCATGTTATAATTGGTTGAAAAAGTTAAATTTAAAAATGTGCATATAATGGCCCTTATTCTAATCTGTGCGGCCGGAGCCGCATACGTTGCTCCGGCCGCACAAACCAATCCCCGCCTACAATACGGATCGCCACGGCCGTCCGTACGCGGACGGCTGGCGATCCGCATGAAAATGGTGGGGCGTACGCCTCCACCATGGTGGGAGCTGCCCCCTGCATTCGATGGTCGGCGACCATCGAAGGCAGGGCCGCACGCTCCACCAGCTCCCGCAAGCTTAGACCACACGGACAATCGTCCGTGTGAAAGCTTGTATGGGGGCGGAGAGCTGACATCCGGCGATGTCAGCTTTCCGCCCCCATCACTGGCGTCATAGCCTCATTACCATGCATACGCCCCGCGTTTGCATGGGAACGCCCATGAAACGCTGGGCGTATGCATAGGGTAATGAGGCTATTAAGCCCCTCACGCCCCTATACGCCCCCTTTGCGGCGTATACATTTTTTGTGCGGCGATTTCCCCTGCACATGCGCAGAGTGACCTCTGCGCATGTGCAGAGTGAAAACATCGGCGGTACGGCCGCACGCGGGCCGTACCGCCGAGATCAGAATAAGGGCCAATATGTGCAGGCGTTGTACTGAGTTAATGTATTCCAGTGGCTTTGAAAGATTGAACTGAGGAGTCTGGGATGCAGTAGGGGAGGAGCCTACCCTCCAAAAGCTTTAGGATAGGTGCCTGGCTCCTGCGGACCCTCCTACATCCCAATGTGAAGCTGTGTCACCAGGACCATATCAGAGAAAGGGATTCGAACGGTAAGTTCTTACAAAAATCCCTTTTTCATGCACCTCTCTGGTGCAATCTATACCTTCCTTTTGCTGCATCACACTGAGTGACTCACTGAAGTCTGGGCATGCTCACTGCAGAGAATTGCTTCTGGGCTACACAGACAGCAGCCCATAGAAGCAATGTAGCTCTGCCGATTTGCACAGAATGGCTTCCTGTTGGAAACTATTGCTGTCATCATTCTATGTACCTGCAGCCAAAGAAGGGGAGGAGTTTCCAGCTCTGTGTATGATGAGCAGTAGCAGCTGTCTGTGTCTCTGGTGTTGTGATTTTAACTGGAGGGGCTGCAGTTCTGCAGCCCTATAGCAGGAGCCGCAACTGGTCATTACCCTTAAGGAGCCAGTTTTGGGATTCTCCATATCGGGATGCCGGAGTTGGTCTTTTGATCGCTTGCACCCCCACCACCAGGATATCATGTGTATCCCATTATATAGAGCTATTTTGTTTTCCACTGGTTGTTGAACCTCTGATACAGGAGCACTGGCACAGAATACAGTGTAGCGATGCAGGCTTCATTACATGTGCAGATAAGGCTATAAATTGAATCTTGATGGATGTAATTCACATACCTCCCAACTGTCACGATTACAGCGGGACAGTCCCGATTTTCGGGTCCTGTCCCGCTGTCCCACCCGCGGCAGGCATTGTCCCGCTGCGGGGGGTGGCAGTTGGGATACCCCCTAATCTAATAGAATAGACGTCTATTCTCGTATGAAAATGAGGTTGTGGCTAATTAGCATAAGCCGCACCCTTATTTGCATACGCCCCACCCCCTTTTTGGGCGAGTGTCCCTATTTCCCCAACACAGAAGTTGGGAGGTATGAATTCATAGTACTATTGTAAGCATACAGGCCTGCACCATTTCCCTATTTTATACTAATCTACAGCAGTGTTTCTCATATCTAATTCTCAGGGGACATTAACAGTGCATGTTTTTAGATCACCTCATACAGGGGTAGATGTATGAAGCAGTGATCAGGGAGGAGAAGTGATAAAGTGATTTTAACTTTATCACTGGCCAATCAGCTCCTAACTGTAACTTAACAGTCAGGAGCTGATTGGCCGGTGATAAATTACCAGGCACTTTATCACTTCTCCTCCCTTATCACTGCTTCATACCCCATCTACCCCACAGAAACAAAATAACTCCCCCAAATGTAACTCTCTGTACATGTTACATCAGCCCCCTTACAGTGCACATGGTTTTGTCCATTAAAGAAGAAGTTTGCTTTTGCACACCAACCTGAATCAACCCCAAAGTGTATCTTAAATGTTTTTTTACATCAAAGCCACGTAATGGTACAGTCAGGGCTATTTTTGTGCAGGCTCCAGCAGGAACTGAGGCCCTTATTCTAGTTCACTGTTTCTGACAAAATATTCCTCAGATGGACAAAACCGTGTGCACTGCAGGTGAGGCAGGTGTAAAACCCCACCCAAATCTAATTATCTCTGCACAAGTAACACCTGCCTCACCTGCAGTGCACATGGTTTTGTCCATCTGAGGAATATTTTGTCAGAAACAGTGAACTAGAATAAGGGCCACAGTTCCTGCTGGAGCCTGCACAAAAATAGGCCTGGGTACAGTAGACTGAATATTTTGTACCTTTTGGGTATGTTTAGGATGGAATTAATTATCTGTTTGGCATCTTATTTACTGAAATGGTAGCAGTAATGTTTATTGTAAGTCTGTATCTTTTTGTACACAAGGCTGTATTATTTAATCTTGTTTATTCAAATGCTCAGATTACAAACCTGAAACAGCAAACAGCATAATAAAAAAGGAATGAATTGTGGATAAAACACAGATCAATATACAGAATATAGAAAGGGGGAAACATCAAGGATAAAAGGTGGCTGTGTCTGTCTGGTGGGGTTTAGTATGTGCAGCACACGTAAGGAGGTCCCAAATCTAAAAGGAGGTACAGTTACTGGACTTTGTAGAGAAGATTATTTATTCCATTAGGGAGGCCAATCCCGGTCCTTTTTTTTTCTTCAATGCCAGGATCTTTGGTATTGGTGTCCGGCCGCCACGCTTCACTGGAAACTGCAGTCCTTAAGGGGGTGGACATGCAGGTGCCAGGCTGTGACCCGTGACCTCTAACAGGCTGTGCAGCCCCACAACCTGGTTTCAGGTGGCACCTGAGCCGAGCTGTGCTGCCCAGCAGAAAAGGGTCAAATGCACATGTGCATTTTCATCCCAAAATCCCTGGATTGGAGGTTCCAATCCTGGGATCGATATCCCGGGACGCAGTCGATTCTGGTCTCAGTATTGGCATCCCTATATTCAATATTGTAATTATATTTGACACAAATTACACCATAGTATTGATATGTATATCTAATCTTGCAGTGAGTTATGTATGTACATGTGCATTTATTGCCTGAAATCACTGCTATTTAATAGGTTGAAAAGCATTCTCCATTTCATTGACTGAATTCACCAAGGTTTCTCCAGCTACCCACCAATGATGATAACAGCAGCTAGTGAGCTTCTTGCCATCAATTTGCCAGAGGCCATGAGCAGATGGGAAGAGGATGTATAAACCCTCTGTGACTGCTTTATAGTGTATGTGAAGGATTTCACACCTTATACATTTCTGTGTGGAGTCCTTTTCTCCTAAGATTCATGTTTTTTAAAAGAAAAAATATGTAACTGTTTGAATGCAGTGTAATATGCAGGAAGACAGCAGTGTACTAGTCTATACAGGAAGAAATGGATAAAAAGAAGGAAAAAGAGTTTCCTTCTATTGGATGTGCTCCAACGCATTATGATTACTGCTATAGCTTGCATTAAAATGCTATGTATATGCTAACACTTGTATAGTATAACTTCTGTCTGACATGATGAACTGTTGAAAAACTGTCCCTGTGGTATAGTGGTCTCCTACTTTCTCCCGGCAGCAGCGTCCGCTTCTTCTGGGTCCTAGCAGTGATGTGACAATGACTTTTGATGTGGGCCCAGGGCAGGCAACAGGGGGGTCAAAGGGGACAACTGTACCGGGCCCCAAGCTTGTGAGGGGCCCAAAGGTTTTGAGGAGCTCAGGGGATGTAAGCATGGCTGCGGCAGTGCAGTACCTAGCAATGGTTGATAAAGGCACCCGCCTCGTTTCCTATGAGGGTACTTGCCTGGAATCCCCTCCGGTAGTGAATATTAATTATGTTTCTTTTGTAACAATTTAAAAAACACGTTCAATATGTAGTATACCAAAAATGTTCTGCTCAAGGGGGCGGGGTATTGGGCCCCCCAGAAATATCAGTGTACCGAGCCCCAAAATTTCTGTTGCCAGCCCTGTGTGGGCCTGATGCTGCAGCATTCCAGTGAGCATTTAATTACCTAGTAACTTACCCTCCTGACTTTGCTGCAGCTAGCATCTTGCATAAATTGACACGCCCCCTTGTCTTGTCCGGGTCCCCATCCCATAGCAATAATAGCACTTCCGAAACCAGTGTATGTTTTCCATGTACTAGCAGGCAGATACAGAAACACGTTGATGATGACTACAGCACTTGGGACTATATTTGTGTGTCGTTTCTTGGCAGGTTTCAGCTGCATATTTAAATCAATTCTCCCCCAGGTACCTGCTCGCAATGCAGTTTAATTACAGTTGTTTTAAGGTTTTTCATGAAGTGTAAATTATAACTTTGTAATGTTTCTTTCATATAGGTTTGGGGATCCCTAGGCTTTTGGAAGCCATATTGCAGCTCTTCCCAATGGATACCTACGTCCCAAGACCTGTGAGTCCCATGTTGTACGTAGTAGGAAATTGATGTGTGTAAATTGCCATGTATGTATATTATTCATGTTTTGTTCCGTCTGTAGAATACTACCTTTTAAGTTGCAAGAGGATGTAAGAATATAACCTTAGTTTTTGTATCAGTGGCGCTGCCACAAGTCTGACAATGCTGCAAAGTATTTTTTTTTTTCTATCTGTTTCGCTTAAAAAAAGAAGCATGTAAAAGTAAACTCAATTAAAACTTCTCTGAAGATATATTCCTAAGCAGCAGAATTACCTCACTAATGGCCATTTTTATCACTGTCTGCATCTCTGATGTGGATAGAATAAATACAACCAAATCTGCAATGTGATAATCGAATACATCGCAAGGATGTATCAATTATTGCATGCAGGGGCAGAGCTTGTAAGAAATCCACTTACCACAATTCTCAGGGTATAATTGGTAATTGCGCCCCACGCATGTCCCCGCTGGCTACCCCCACCCCTCCCATGTGACCCACCCTCCACTGATTACACTGACACTTCCCTGCAGCCATGACCAATATCCAGTGATCCCTAAGGGCAGGCAGTCATCTAATCCTTTGCTCCACTGTAGCCCCCCCGGTGCTGTAAAGTGAGATGCTGTTTACAGCATCACTTTATTGCACCATTGGTAACAGGTGCCAGACAGTTTACCGACAGTAGGGATCCCGACTACCCCCCGACGGCCACGGCTATTCTCCCTCGTGGGGGTCCATGGAGGAAGAATAGAATAGTTGGTGAGCATAGCGAGCCACCGAGCCCGCAAGGGGCTCTGTAGCGCTCGCCCCGCTGTCTGAGTCCGCCCAGTCGGGATCCCGACGTCGGGCTAATGACTGTTGGGACCATATACCACTCCCTTGGTAACAGCTGGAACACCACAATCTGATGACGTCACTAGATCACCGGTCCCTGGGTTCAGGTATTAATTTTGTTCTATTCTAAATGCTTATTTAAGGGCTTGGACATTACATTTAAATTCTGGGGGTAATAAAATATTGTTAAAAACACCCTTGTTTAACATTATTGTAGTAACAATAATTTTGATAAATATACCTATAAATGAATGTTTTACATTGTAACAATAAGTAGTCTAGTCACATAATAAATGTACAGTGACGAGTAGCAAATCTGTTTTTATGTTGCCATTTTATTGCTTTACTACACTGTGCCTTGTGCACTATGGACCTGACTTACAGTCTGCATACAGTGAATTCAGCTCTTATACACCACATTCTGCCATGTTTTCCTGCACATTCACTGGAAAACATGGAATTTAGAACACAACATAGATTGCTCTTGCACTTCCTGACACCTGCGAGGTTATTGGGTTTGAGCAGAACTCAAGTGCGGTAGTGCGGTAGATATGTACAAGTATGACTGACGATGCATCCCACTTATCCAGATGTAACTGTTCCCTTTCACATGTACTTCACTTGACCTCTGATGTAAAAGAAATGCTGATGATGAAGCATGTGTCATGTGTCTAAACTGGTAATTGAAACTTGCTTCAGTGGCCTCTTTATAATAATAATTGTAATGCTATTTTTATATAGTGCAATTCTCTCAATATGATTGCAAATTATTTTACATTTGAAGATTAAAAGTTAACATTTAGGACCTCATTTAATAATTAGTTATATGCCTTTTATGATTCCATTCTAATATTAAATGGTGCTCCAACCAATCGGCTCTTAAATTCCATGTTGTGGCTGTGCTTGAGAAATGACGGTTAGGAGTTAGCTGGTTGATGTAGTGTTCATTCTATCACCCGCCATCTTTGAAAACCCATGCAGTTCATCTGCCCTGCCTGGGGTGTCGCTGTCTGCAGTGGTGTTTCAAGCACAGTGTGGTCTGTATATCAGCACTGATATGCAAACCAGACCTGTGCTAGAAACACCACAGAAGACAGCGACACCCCAGGCCGGGAACAGGAACTGCATGGGTTTTCAAAGCTGGCGGGTGCTAGAATGAACACTATTGGTGTATATATATATGTACACTTTATCATTTTCAAAGGCTTAGAATATGTGCCTCATTATTAAATGGGGCCCTAAATTATTAACAGACTACAGAGAATGTTTTGCTAGTTTTGCATGAACTGTGTATTACAGTGAGGCCTACAGCAAGTGGCCTCGTGCGGAGATTGGAGCAATAAATAAAATAGAAAAATAGCACTTTCATTTGTTGTTCTAAGGGATCTTAGAAATGGCTGGCGTTCATTAAATGACTGGGCATGCTGGCTCTTGTAGAACAAACTGATGCCAATATGCTCATTACTTTCGATACCTTTTACAAAGAGTTTTGGATTGCATCTTCAATGAATGAATGGATGTTGTATTTTGGAGCAGGCAGCTGTGATGGACCTAGTGGATAGTGATAAAGATAAGGGCCTGAAGACGCCAGTGTGGGATGAGTACAGGACGCTGTTGTTCAAAGCCAACTGTTTGGTGAGTGTAACTTTGCAAGTTCTAATTGAGTGAGTATTATCTGTTAGAGCAGTGGTTCCCAAACTGTGTGCCGTGGCTCCCTGGGGTGCCTCGGGACACATGCAGGGGTGCCGCAGCTTGGTGGTCCAGGACCAACTCAAATTATTAATGGTTAATTATTTAGGAGCAAAACCAGTGCTGGTGGCTGCCAATCATAGAATATGTACAAACAGAAGCAAATCCTGCCCTTTACCACATAACTGACCCTAAGAATCGCATATAAACCCAATCTAATTCATTTTTTTGGACCTAGGGGTGCCGTGAAAAAAATTCTGATTCTCTAGGGTGTCGTGAATCAAAAAAGATTGGGAACCTCTGCGTTAGAGGGTCAGGTTTTGCTTCAATGCTAATCAGAGAGGCAAAGTCGTTCTTACACTTCTGAAAAATACATTGTTTTCAGTAATGGTCCTTAGAGCCGCAATCCAATTTATTATTTCCATTTCTGCTGAACTGCTCTATGATGCCGCAGGAACCGCATGCTCAAAATGTCTTCCAGGGGCTCTTTCAGAATATTGATTTCTTACCTTTGTTCTCCTCATAGAACTTCCTGTATTGCTTAACATTTTTCACTTTTTCATTTTGATGCATTTGCTTTGCATCTGTATTTATTGTGTTACTGATACTGGATGAGCCTACTACATCTTACTACCCTGTTTCTATGCAATGCATGCTATTACTGCGTACTTGCCAGCGATTGTAGTGCCATGTCAATTTATGCCTTCTTTTTCTTTCCTTCATCTGTGGCACACTGCATAACAGTGGGGTTAGTGAGGGATAGAGGTATCAGCATTTGATTAGCTAAAGGTTTTGTTTATTTTTTTTAGAGCTATTAAAGCTCCTCCCCTCCAACATCTCCTCAGTTTTCATTAAGTGCTGAAGTAGTAGGTCATGCCAGCAACGAGTAGCTCTGTATATATTTTTTTCACGCTGTTCTGCTTCCTCTAAGGCTCCTAGGGCTCAGTACAGTACTCTGGTGTATATTCCATTAGAATCATCTCCTTATCTTTATCAGAGGTTTCATGGAACTCCAGGCAGCATGTTATGTCAAGGACTACAGGACTTGCCAACTGGCCCACACTACAGTGACCACAAGTTTTGCCACAGCTGAGTACCTATGGGTCCACTCGGTAAAGAACCACATCTGGTGTGCTCCTGGACAGACAGGCAATGCTGGGCTGGAAGGGAGAGCAGTGACACCACCGATGATCCAAGCAACTTTGCGGCAGGTAGAGAGGTAGCGTGCTGAGGACTCCGGCAGGGATAGGCGGGTAAACAAGCTCCCCAGAATGCAATGAGCAGCATTACAGAATAACGTCAGCCGAATACAGGAACTGCAGACTGGACCAGACCACTCTGCCTATGGGAAGGAGGTGTGCTGGTTTTTCTGCAACAGGTCCCTCCCTCAGTTTGTGTCCAAAATAGAGCAAATACCCTGTGAGGATCGACGGAGCACATCGCTAACGACCCGCGAGAGCACACATTGTTAATGATATAGTGAGCACATACTAGATGATATACACAATAATGTTGTTACGATATGTTGTTATTGTGCATATGGTGTAATACAACACCTAGTGTGTACACACCTTTTAGTCTTGTAAAAGACAATGAAAGTAGAGAGAGAAATGGATTTTCTGAGTCCATGGTTTTTTTTTTTCTGAAGAAGGTCCGTTGTATAATTCAGATTTGAAGAATCTCTTTCATTTTGAAGACTGTGTTGGTGCACACAACTGATTTATTCAAGCCACAAAAGTTAAATAACAATTCTGTTTCCCCACATCTGTACAATTATGTGAATTCATTACAGAACCGTTGGAAAATCCTGAATGGAAGTTGAAGGTACAATGTATCCTACACCCGATAGTGATAATCTGCATAGAGAACAGCCCCCTATAGTAGATATTCCTATAGCAAGATTATTTTAGGCCAAGCACCCCCCGATTCCAGGTGGTGCCTCCCTCAAAGACTCTGATCATAAAATTACGTTTAAATCCACTGTTATAGCAGCAGGTGCCTAGAATGGCTTCTGCTTGGGTAGAAAAAGCTATGGAGATGTGGAATGACATGCTGGTTGAATACATTCAGGCAAATTCATTTAAAGTCTCAGTTGTCCTCTAGAGCAGAACAGCTCAGAGTAGGAGTAGAATACTTAGGTGAGGCTGCTTGAGACACTTCTGATATACAATCTTCAGCCACTGTGCTATGACACACTAGCATGCCTTGCGTTGTTCTCAAATGTGTCCTGAGAAGCCGCTGATTTGATTAAAGGCGAAGAAATGCGTTGAGTGAAAAGACTTTCCATTTCACTGGCCAGAATCGATACCCAGGTCCGGAGGCAATCTGGGATAAGCCCGCACAATAGGATTGCACCAGCGGCAGAGGACACCACTGAAGCTTGGGAAACCTTTCCTCTGCCCTTACATTTGTTGTGCTTAAAAAAAAATGTGACCACAAAATCATTACTAATGCCCCGTTCTTACTGCTGCAAAAACCCGGGCAAGCAGTAATTTCCCGTGTCCTGTCTCAGTGTGAAAGGGTGTTTGTGAAATTCCCGGGTGTTATGCCCTGGGAATTACACACGGGTTTTTTGCAGGGTTTTTCCTGGCTAATACACGGGTGTATGGCAGTGTGAACAGACTAGACCCGGGTTTTTCTCACAAAATACAAAAAAGCAAGTTTATTGCATTGCTCAAAGCTGCTTTTTAAACATCCAATCAAAGCTGCTCTTAGATGCCACACACTTGATGGCAGGCATACCAGGGGAAGCAGTGTGAACGGGGCAGACACGGGAATTTCCCGGGTCTAAGGTGCAGTACGAATCGGCTCTGTAGAGCTGAGATGCTCTGTGCCCCGCCAAAAACATGGGAACAAAAACCTGGGATTTTACAGGGGCGGCAATGAGAACGTAGCATAAATTCTTCATTGCATCCTGGTCTATACATTATACACATACCTTGCATTACATTTTTATATATATATCTATAAAAATACAGTATGGACCTCGTATTGCGCTAACAGATATCTGCTGCTACTCCGATAAGGCTCCCCTGTTAGTGGGAGTCAGATGAAAGGTACAAAAAAAGGGGTTTATATCGGAGAGCGCTGAAAAATGTGTACCACCTAGTCACTTCAGTACAATATAAAACACTTGTAAAATGGTGTAGCGACAGTTGATAATTGTCCCTTTCCCGAATGAGACGTGGAAATCGATTCAAGATAAAAAGTTCTTTATTGAAACCCTTCAATAAAGAACTTTTTATCTTGAATCGATTTCCACGTCTCATTCGGGAAAGGGACAATTATCAACTGTCGCTACACCATTTTACAAGTGTTTTATATTGTACTGAAGTGACTAGGTGGTACACATTTTTCAGCGCTCTCCGATATAAACCCCTATATATATATATATATATATATATATATATATATATATATATATATATATATTATATAGAAAAAAACAGGAATAGGTGCGCTGGCACCTTTGCTCAAACAGAGCTGTTTTACACAGTTCACAGTCTATAGGCACGTGTCCTCAAATTCTGGACCGTCGCTCCTCTTCCTCGCTCCCAATTCCCAAGGGGAGATCACCAACACTTCTCTACAACAACAGAAGAAAAGGGCGCCCAATGGTGCAGTATCAACATCAAAGATATATATATATATATATATATATATATATATATATATATATATATATATATATATATATATATATATATATATATATATATGACAAGAAAAAGATATAGAGGTGCGCTGGCAGTTTCACAGATAATGTGTGCACATGAATATATAATGACGAATTTTTTTTTTTTTTTTATATATTCATGTGCACACATTATCTGTGAAACTGCCAGCGCACCTCTATATCTTTTTCTTGTCTTTATGTCTACAATATACCTCTATTAACAGCGAGGTATCTAGAGGTGCTGCGAACCTTAGAGCGCAGACAGGGCCCCAACCCCCCTTTTTTATATATATATATATATATATATATATATATATATATATATATATATATATATATATATATATATATATATATATATATATATATATATATATATATATATATATATATATATATATATATATATATATATATACAGGTTGAGTATCCCTTATCCAAAATGCTCGGGACCAGGAGAATTTTGGATAACGGATTATTCCGTATTTCGGAATATTTTAATATTTCAATGATGTATTTTGAAGTATCTTGCATTTATGCTGTATAAACACATAATATACACAAGGAAAGGTGGGGAAGGGCCCGCACAGCTTGATTGATTTAGATTAATTAATCAAATTTTGTGTTGTAACCAACATCAAAACCACATGGTAATAACTACTGGTGGTTATTTGGTTGGTGGTGCGCCCTGCGTTCAGTAGCTATAACTGAGGGTGGGTTTGTTTTGTTTGCAAGAAGCAAAACAAAGAAAGCAAACGCTTTTTGGGCGCACTCTTTAGAAAAATGTATAGATGATTTTTTTTAAAACATAACTTTTATTGTGGACTTGTTAAAATAGGACGGCATGGCGCATCAGTACATTAAACATCGTTCTGCATGTGCAATTCGTTTAGTTTTTGTTGTGTGGTACTTTAAGATATTAAATATTAAATTATATCTCAATGATTTGAAAAAGATGGCCACACATATAATTTGTCATTCATTGCATATAGTCATCAAAGGTATAGTGACCTGAGTGACCAAAGGTGGCAAAAATGAGTTATAGGTCCCCAACTGTAGAAACAGATGGGGTTTCAGTGACCCCACGTTACTGGATAAATCTAATCAAAAATTACTGCCTAGGTTGGCATATATAGTGAAAAAGTTGCTGCCTGAATTGGCAAAACAATATGAAATGAAGCAGTAGGCGGCTCCTGTGCTGTCAGTCAGTTGACTTGGATACCTAAAACAAAATACCACACCTGGACTTCTCCAGGGGTCACCCACCTGGATACTGCCCTGGCCCTTCACTGCTTGGCTTCCAAGTTCGAAATGGGTTTGGGCAACCCAGTGAGGTATGGTGGTACACTCGTTACGAGTTGGGTCACGACCCGACAGCTCAGGTTAACTGCTTAATATCACTATTAATTATGGATATTGGGCCCAAAAAAAGTTGGGGCAGAAAAAAATATATATATACACTTGGTAAAATATAGGTATGGGTATAGGTATATAAGTCTCTCACCAAAGATTATAGGAGCTTAGACATGCACTCAGAAATTCAATAGCTGGTAGCTAGTGACAAATTGAAACGCAGTTAGATACACTATCTGAAAAAGATTATTATGTAGCACCTTGCTGATTGATGTAGTGGAGTAGTTTAAGTCACAGCTGCGTACAATATGAAGGAATGGCAAATGGTTGGTACATAGCAGTTTTTCACAGAAATGTGACAGATACAGGAATATCAGATTGGCTCCTCCGGAGACAATATATAAATAGAGCCGGTACCGTTAGCTATCACCCTATAGAAAATACGTGGCAATCATTTATATTGCGTTGGTGTCTTAAGGCAAAAGATACAATGTAACAGGGATAGCAGTGATGATAATATTGGAGTGTACCACAATTGCGGTCACTCCGGTACCTGATCCTTGTAGTGCACAGGGGAGGCTGGCTGCTCTGCTGGTGTACGTTGCCCTCAGCCGGCAATTGGCTGGGCGGGTGACACTGTCCGTCCGGATGTTAGGGGTGCGCTGTCCAAGGCAGCTGATGGTGAGGTCACTGGCCGCCGAGTGCCGCGGCTAGCACAAGGGAGCCGATTGTTGGATGGTGTAACAGCGGGAATTCGCTGTTTAGCTCGGGGGGTGGTGAGGGAGCACAGGTCCGTCTTCTGGCTTCTGTAGGTAACGTGGGGCGCTGGGTAGAACACGTGTTTCGCCTCCGTTGGCTTCTTCATGCAGCGCCATCTTGTTTGAGGGCAGCTGCCCTTTATTCTGTTTCCTGACCAATTGTTAAGCAACAACCTTTGATTGACAGTTTATGGAGCCAATGGCTCATGATGGGTATTGCTGAGTGTCAGTTCTCAGCTGTTTATCGTTACTTTTGCTAAATTTGGGTATTAGAGGACTGGTTGTTCATGTGAATACCGAAATGGTGTAATACTATGTACATGAGGAACTTATAATAGTACCTTTTTTTTGGTGATTAAAAAAGTTTTTTTATATTTAGATAATTGTAAATTATTTAATATATTTTAATTTTATGGTTTTTATAAATTATTTTGTATTTTGTAATTTTTTATTAATATTTTTATTTTTATGGTTTTTATTTAAGGTACTTTTCTTAAGGTGTTGGATTGCTGTTTGTTATACTTATAACTAATGAGTTGTTATTATTAGTTTTAGGTTATTACTGCTTGAATGGAGGAGGTAGAACTGAAACCTTATACATATGGTGCCATTGTGATGGGGCAGATTGTACAGAAGACCTTAGATGGTGCGTAATGAATGAGATCAACATGGGGGGGGGGGAGAGAGAAAAAGAGAGAGGAGAGGAGACCCATGAAAAAGGGTTAGGTATTAAGCGACCTAAAAAGGGCCTGGATCTATGGTATATATAGGGGTGGCTTGAGGATTTTTTTAGATTACCATAATTCCCTGTTTAGGGCTGCTGTGGTAGTGCCTGTGTTGTGCCACCACTTAGGAAGTGTTGTAGTGAACGTGCTGGTTTGACACGTTGGTGGCTTCCATGAGGCTGTGAATAGGTGACTGTGAATATGAAGTATTCTGTTAAATTTATGAAAATTGCCAAAAAGTATAGTGAAAGTTGACGCACTGGTGATAGGGACCGTACGGGTCTGGGGTGCATGATCACATAAGATGTGGTAAATCCAAAATAAATTAGACTTAGAAATGCAAATGATAAACTGTGAAAAATCGTGAAAAATTAACACAAAGGAAAAAATGAAGTGTAGAACATAGTGATGTGGGTGGGTATGGTGACAGTTAGGTGAGGTAGGTGACACCTTGTGGATGTGATGGTTGAATGGTTATGTACTGGTTAGTGGAAGGCCTGTCAATTATGGCCTTGATTGTTTGGACTTATTGATGAAGGTTAGATTATTTAATCATTTGAGAAAGGATCCATATTTAATGTCCTCATTTAGACCGTGTGGTGCTAGTGATCCCAGGCGAAAAATCCATTTGCTCTCTTTTTGGAGTAATGTTATATTGAGGTCTCCTCCTCTTTGGCCCAGATGAATCTGTTCCAGACCACAAATGGAGAAACCCTTGGGTTTCCCATTATGAGCTCGATGAAAATGTCTGGCCACTGTAGTTAGTTGTTTCATTTTCTGAATGTCGGTGGGGGCATTTCGAATATTGCCCAAATGCTCCAGAGCTCTCAACTTCAACATCCGTGAGGTCATTCCTACGTATCGCATGTTGCACTCGCATGTGATGCAATATATTACATTTTTGCTTTTGCAATTAAAGTAATCGTTGATGGTAATGGTCTGATCATGTTTGTCCATTATCTCTTTGGTCTTTTTGATATATTGACATATCTTGCAGTTACCACATGGATAGCTCCCTTTAGGTAGAGTGGTTCTAGATTTCTCTCTTGTGAGGTGACTCCGTACAAGTTGGTCTTTGAGGTTTGGGGCCCGCCTCCAGCTCATATCTACCGTTGGTTTCAAGTTGGCTGCCAAATCACCATCACTCATGATGATAGGCCAATGTTTTTGGATAATGTCTTTTATTTGTCGCCATTGAGAACAGAAGTTACCAACAAATCTGATGGTTTTATCTGTGGTTTTTGACGGGGATTGTGTGTTCTGAAATAGGATTCTTGACCGGTCCGTTATGTGGATACTTTGTTGTGCTTTTTTTATGGACCTGTTAGAGTATCCTCTGATCTTCAGCCTCTCAGCAAGGTCTTTACTTTTGGATTTATACACTTCATCACTTGAACAGTTTCTTCTCAGTCTTAAATACTCACCCTTTGGTATGTTGGTAATTGTGGGTGGGAAGTGAGCGCTGGATTGATGTAACAGAGTGTTGGTGGCCGTGGATTTCCTGAAAAGCTCTGTCTCGATTTTATTATCCTGTCCTCTGTAGATCCTCAAATCAAGGAATGTGATGCTTGAATGATTATGTTCGAATGTTAATTTCAAGTTTAATGAGTTGTTATTCAGGTTATCCACAAACTGGATCAGTTGTTGTTCAGAGCCACCAGCAGAGCAGCCAGCCTCCCCTGTGCACTACAAGGATCAGGTACCGGAGTGACCGCAATTGTGGTACATCACTGCTATCCCTGTTACATTGTATCTTTTGCCTTAAGACACCAACGCAATATAAATGATTGCCACGTATTTTCTATAGGGTGATAGCTAACGGTACCGGCTCTATTTATATATTGTCTCCGGAGGAGCCAATCTGATATTCCTGTATCTGTCACATTTCTGTGAAAAACTGCTATGTACCAACCATTTGCCATTCCTTCATATTGTACGCAGCTGTGACTTAAACTACTCCACTACATCAATCAGCAAGGTGCTACATAATAATCTTTTTCAGATAGTGTATCTAACTGCGTTTCAATTTGTCACTAGCTACCAGCTATTGAATTTCTGAGTGCATGTCTAAGCTCCTATAATCTTTGGTGAGAGACTTATATACCTATACCCATACCTATATTTTACCAAGTGTATATATATTTTTTTTTCTGCCCCAACTTTTTTTGGGCCCAATATCCATAATTAATAGTGATATTAAGCAGTTAACCTGAGCTGTCGGGTCGTGACCCAACTCGTAACGAGTGTACCACCATACCTCACTGGGTTGCCCAAACCCATTTCGAACTTGGAAGCCAAGCAGTGAAGGGCCAGGGCAGTATCCAGGTGGGTGACCCCTGGAGAAGTCCAGGTGTGGTATTTTGTTTTAGGTATCCAAGTCAACTGACTGACAGCACAGGAGCCGCCTACTGCTTCATTTCATATTGTTTTGCCAATTCAGGCAGCAACTTTTTCACTATATATGCCAACCTAGGCAGTAATTTTTGATTAGATTTATCCAGTAACGTGGGGTCACTGAAACCCCATCTGTTTCTACAGTTGGGGACCTATAACTCATTTTTGCCACCTTTGGTCACTCAGGTCACTATACCTTTGATGACTATATGCAATGAATGACAAATTATATGTGTGGCCATCTTTTTCAAATCATTGAGATATAATTTAATATTTAATATCTTAAAGTACCACACAACAAAAACTAAACGAATTGCACATGCAGAACGATGTTTAATGTACTGATGCGCCATGCCGTCCTATTTTAACAAGTCCACAATAAAAGTTATGTTTTAAAAAAATCATCTATACATTTTTCTAAAGAGTGCGCCCAAAAAGCGTTTGCTTTCTTTGTTTTGCTTCTTGCAAACAAAACAAACCCACCCTCAGTTATAGCTACTGAACGCAGGGCGCACCACCAACCAAATAACCACCAGTAGTTATTACCAT
The DNA here is from genome assembly GCF_055691185.1 of Crinia signifera. Taxonomy (NCBI): domain Eukaryota; kingdom Metazoa; phylum Chordata; class Amphibia; order Anura; family Myobatrachidae; genus Crinia; species Crinia signifera. Next base: position 65,033,326 of record NC_139222.1, read on the forward strand.
GTGGTTTTGATGTTGGTTACAACATAAAATTTGATTAATTAATCTAAATCAATCAAGCTGTGCGGGCCCTTCCCCACCTTTCCTTGCATCCAGTCTCACTGAGGTCTATCTCAGCTCTAAGGATCCAGCACGCTAACCCAGTATTGGTACATTAATAAATTGGACTTGTCACAACAACCTATCTTTAAGATACGAGACTTTCTTTTTCCTAAAGACCATTTCAATTACCAAACCCAATGTCTAATTTTAGTCTAAAACAAGAACTACAACAGAAGAGGAGAACTGACAACCTAGATAATATTTTCCCAAACACCTTAAATGACACCTTACCAGATTCCAATTGGACGGACGATTTGAGCAAACTTAAACACACCTTACAACGTCAAATCAGAACAAATTGGGATCTGACCAGCCTAGAGAACTATTGCAGACTCAAGATTACACCTCGTGGACTTCGCCCTAGGACATTCCCGGCGTTTGAACTCTGCACGGAAAACTTAAAAAGAGAATGGGAAAATAGTTTACTTAAATGCTCTCAGGAGTTGATGAGTATTCTAATCCAACACAACAACTTAACTCTGGAAACAATTTCCAAAGATATAGAGACGCTAGGAAAGAAACTTGAACCCTGGGAACAAACCCCAGCATTTCAACTCAATTTTGAAAAAAACAAAAAAGAATTAGAAGACTACGAAAAAATTATAATCGAGAGGAAGAAATCAAAATTTCAGAGAGACCAAATAGACTTCCAATCAGGCCGGGTATTCAATTGGACCAGGAGGAACTTCAGGAGAGAAAACCCCAGATACCAACCCTCGGCTTCTGACACAGAATTATCAAGTGTAGAAGATTACAGTGACGATAATCTACCACCAGTGGCTAATACATCTAGTAGATCTTCTAACTCTACTCAACGATCACAATCATCTACTCCAGCCTACCATATAACCGAACCTTTTTTAGAGTTTGGCCGGGGCAACAGAGGACAAAAACAAAAAGAAAGACCAGACGGAGCCATACAAAGAGGAAGAAGGGACAGACCAAGATGGGAACAACAAACTCCAAATCGTTATCCGCAACGGGACAGACAACCCAAGGAGAGGGGATATCAAAGTTACAGATAATAAATTTATCATCGCATGTATTATCAGAAGCCCAACAAGAAGTATTACAAAAGGGACTAACCTTCTGCCCAACTTCCAACTTTGATCGATTTCAGTGGGAGACGAATCTTCAACTTTTTGGCCGCAAGCTACTGCTCACAAAATTTCATGCCAAAAAAGATCAGAATGAAACACCAGCCATCATCTGGACTAGCCAGGAAGAGGAAGCGCTCGCCTTTCTGGAAGATCTTGATGGCGATGATGAGCCTAAAGAACCATCAAGTAGACCTAGATGCAAAAAAAGATCCACCTTTTTTCCTCCCACCAACATTTGTCCGGAAGTACAGGTCTTTACTAATTTGGTTTCACGTGATTTGGATAAATTACATTCAAGAACAAACAAAATGTACAACAGTAACATTACAAGAACCCAGAGGAAGGCCATCCAGGAGATAAAACAATGGGATGATGTGATACTAAAACCGTCAGATAAAGGGGGCAATATTGTCATCTGGCCCCTTGAACTATACCTCAAGGAAGCGGATAAACAACTGAGTGACACCACATGCTATACCAAGACAATATTTGACCCCACCTCAAACTTCAAGATTCTATATGACCGGATCATAGATAAAGCCAGAAACAACAATATCATCTCAAAAAGTGAACACCAATTCCTTCAAACTCCATATCCAAGGATTGCAACATTTTATATGTTACCAAAGGTACATAAGAATATCAATGAACCACCTGGACGACCCATAGTGTCTGGCAATGGGGCCCTTATAGAACAGGCATGTATCTTCCTAGATACTCACTTAAGGAAACATGTACTCTCACTACCATCATACACACAAGATACAGCTGATGTGTTGAGAAAACTTAATGAAATGCACCTGGAGGAAGATGAGTACTTGGTGAGTATGGACGTCGAGGCACTATACACCAGCATAAAACATGATCTGGGCATTCAAGCGGTCAAATTTTTCCTGGAAATGGAAGAAACAGATGACTTCCACCTTTTTCTCCTGGAATTACTGGACTTTGTCCTCAAGAAAAATTATTTTATCTTCAACAGTCGATACTACATCCAAGGAAGAGGTACTGCTATGGGCGCGGCCTGTGCCCCAACTTATGCAAACCTCTTCCTTGGATGGTGGGAACGTGAACACGTGTTCAATGACAGCAATTCCGTCTATGAAAGTAGCATTACTACTTGGATGAGATACATAGACGATATCCTCCTGATTTGGAAGGGCTCTGAACAACAACTGATCCAGTTTGTGGATAACCTGAATAACAACTCATTAAACTTGAAATTAACATTCGAACATAATCATTCAAGCATCACATTCCTTGATTTGAGGATCTACAGAGGACAGGATAATAAAATCGAGACAGAGCTTTTCAGGAAATCCACGGCCACCAACACTCTGTTACATCAATCCAGCGCTCACTTCCCACCCACAATTACCAACATACCAAAGGGTGAGTATTTAAGACTGAGAAGAAACTGTTCAAGTGATGAAGTGTATAAATCCAAAAGTAAAGACCTTGCTGAGAGGCTGAAGATCAGAGGATACTCTAACAGGTCCATAAAAAAAGCACAACAAAGTATCCACATAACGGACCGGTCAAGAATCCTATTTCAGAACACACAATCCCCGTCAAAAACCACAGATAAAACCATCAGATTTGTTGGTAACTTCTGTTCTCAATGGCGACAAATAAAAGACATTATCCAAAAACATTGGCCTATCATCATGAGTGATGGTGATTTGGCAGCCAACTTGAAACCAACGGTAGATATGAGCTGGAGGCGGGCCCCAAACCTCAAAGACCAACTTGTACGGAGTCACCTCACAAGAGAGAAATCTAGAACCACTCTACCTAAAGGGAGCTATCCATGTGGTAACTGCAAGATATGTCAATATATCAAAAAGACCAAAGAGATAATGGACAAACATGATCAGACCATTACCATCAACGATTACTTTAATTGCAAAAGCAAAAATGTAATATATTGCATCACATGCGAGTGCAACATGCGATACGTAGGAATGACCTCACGGATGTTGAAGTTGAGAGCTCTGGAGCATTTGGGCAATATTCGAAATGCCCCCACCGACATTCAGAAAATGAAACAACTAACTACAGTGGCCAGACATTTTCATCGAGCTCATAATGGGAAACCCAAGGGTTTCTCCATTTGCGGTCTGGAACAGATTCATCTGGGCCAAAGAGGAGGAGACCTCAATATAACATTACTCCAAAAAGAGAGCAAATGGATTTTTCGCCTGGGATCACTAGCACCACACGGTCTAAATGAGGACATTAAATATGGATCCTTTCTCAAATGATTAAATAATCTAACCTTCATCAATAAGTCCAAACAATCAAGGCCATAATTGACAGGCCTTCCACTAACCAGTACATAACCATTCAACCATCACATCCACAAGGTGTCACCTACCTCACCTAACTGTCACCATACCCACCCACATCACTATGTTCTACACTTCATTTTTTCCTTTGTGTTAATTTTTCACGATTTTTCACAGTTTATCATTTGCATTTCTAAGTCTAATTTATTTTGGATTTACCACATCTTATGTGATCATGCACCCCAGACCCGTACGGTCCCTATCACCAGTGCGTCAACTTTCACTATACTTTTTGGCAATTTTCATAAATTTAACAGAATACTTCATATTCACAGTCACCTATTCACAGCCTCACGGAAGCCACCAACGTGTCAAACCAGCACGTTCACTACAACACTTCCTAAGTGGTGGCACAACACAGGCACTACCACAGCAGCCCTAAACAGGGAATTATGGTAATCTAAAAAAATCCTCAAGCCACCCCTATATATACCATAGATCCAGGCCCTTTTTAGGTCGCTTAATACCTAACCCTTTTTCATGGGTCTCCTCTCCTCTCTCTTTTTCTCTCTCCCCCCCCCCCATGTTGATCTCATTCATTACGCACCATCTAAGGTCTTCTGTACAATCTGCCCCATCACAATGGCACCATATGTATAAGGTTTCAGTTCTACCTCCTCCATTCAAGCAGTAATAACCTAAAACTAATAATAACAACTCATTAGTTATAAGTATAACAAACAGCAATCCAACACCTTAAGAAAAGTACCTTAAATAAAAACCATAAAAATAAAAATATTAATAAAAAATTACAAAATACAAAATAATTTATAAAAACCATAAAATTAAAATATATTAAATAATTTACAATTATCTAAATATAAAAAAACTTTTTTAATCACCAAAAAAAAGGTACTATTATAAGTTCCTCATGTACATAGTATTACACCATTTCGGTATTCACATGAACAACCAGTCCTCTAATACCCAAATTTAGCAAAAGTAACGATAAACAGCTGAGAACTGACACTCAGCAATACCCATCATGAGCCATTGGCTCCATAAACTGTCAATCAAAGGTTGTTGCTTAACAATTGGTCAGGAAACAGAATAAAGGGCAGCTGCCCTCAAACAAGATGGCGCTGCATGAAGAAGCCAACGGAGGCGAAACACGTGTTCTACCCAGCGCCCCACGTTACCTACAGAAGCCAGAAGACGGACCTGTGCTCCCTCACCACCCCCCGAGCTAAACAGCGAATTCCCGCTGTTACACCATCCAACAATCGGCTCCCTTGTGCTAGCCGCGGCACTCGGCGGCCAGTGACCTCACCATCAGCTGCCTTGGACAGCGCACCCCTAACATCCGGACGGACAGTGTCACCCGCCCAGCCAATTGCCGGCTGAGGGCAACGTACACCAGCAGAGCAGCCAGCCTCCCCTGTGCACTACAAGGATCAGGTACCGGAGTGACCGCAATTGTGGTACACTCCAATATTATCATCACTGCTATCCCTGTTACATTGTATCTTTTGCCTTAAGACACCAACGCAATATAAATGATTGCCACGTATTTTCTATAGGGTGATAGCTAACGGTACCGGCTCTATTTATATATTGTCTCCGGAGGAGCCAATCTGATATTCCTGTATCTGTCACATTTCTGTGAAAAACTGCTATGTACCAACCATTTGCCATTCCTTCATATTGTACGCAGCTGTGACTTAAACTACTCCACTACATCAATCAGCAAGGTGCTACATAATAATCTTTTTCAGATAGTGTATCTAACTGCGTTTCAATTTGTCACTAGCTACCAGCTATTGAATTTCTGAGTGCATGTCTAAGCTCCTATAATCTTTGGTGAGAGACTTATATACCTATACCCATACCTATATTTTACCAAGTGTATATATATATTTTTTTCTGCCCCAACTTTTTTTGGGCCCAATATCCATAATTAATAGTGATATTAAGCAGTTAACCTGAGCTGTCGGGTCGTGACCCAACTCGTAACGAGTGTACCACCATACCTCACTGGGTTGCCCAAACCCATTTCGAACTTGGAAGCCAAGCAGTGAAGGGCCAGGGCAGTATCCAGGTGGGTGACCCCTGGAGAAGTCCAGGTGTGGTATTTTGTTTTAGGTATCCAAGTCAACTGACTGACAGCACAGGAGCCGCCTACTGCTTCATTTCATATTGTTTTGCCAATTCAGGCAGCAACTTTTTCACTATATATGCCAACCTAGGCAGTAATTTTTGATTAGATTTATCCAGTAACGTGGGGTCACTGAAACCCCATCTGTTTCTACAGTTGGGGACCTATAACTCATTTTTGCCACCTTTGGTCACTCAGGTCACTATACCTTTGATGACTATATGCAATGAATGACAAATTATATGTGTGGCCATCTTTTTCAAATCATTGAGATATAATTTAATATTTAATATCTTAAAGTACCACACAACAAAAACTAAACGAATTGCACATGCAGAACGATGTTTAATGTACTGATGCGCCATGCCGTCCTATTTTAACAAGTCCACAATAAAAGTTATGTTTTAAAAAAATCATCTATACATTTTTCTAAAGAGTGCGCCCAAAAAGCGTTTGCTTTTTGTTTTGCTTCTTGCAAACAAAACAAACCCACCCTCACATAATATACACACAAATATATTTTATTACCACATAAAATACACACAAATATATTTTATTTGTTAAAAAAACAAGGTTTCAAAACGTGAAACAAAATGTGTGTACTATCTCAGCACTGAATTTGAATGCCAAGCAATCATTGTCTTGCACATATATAGTGCCAGTTACATATCATGTCCCCAGTGATGCTGTTACAAATGTCCCCAGTGAGTTTTTAGCAAAAAAAAATATTTTTTTTTCACTTTCTGGAATGTCTGGTTTTCGGAATAATTCGGATAACGGATATTCGGATACGGGATACTCGACCTGTATATATATTTGTTACTAGCTGTATGTGTGACACATTATAATATATAAAGTAAGGCTGGTATTATTTTTTCTTTGTTACAGGCTCCTCTGGAACAAGTTGAACGATTTGCCTTCTATGAACGAGCAAAGCATGCCTTTGCTGTGGTGGCTACTGGGTAAGTTGTCACCCCAAGAGAACGTAAATCTACAAAGGGAACGTTCAGAATACAGTATAAGTGTAATTTATGAATTGGAAAATGTGAAAATATATAAGGCATCTTATTATTTGCAAATATCTTGTCTGCTACCTTGGAAAAAGTTGTCAGCCTGGCACAAATCAATGCTCACACCTACTTTGCAGTCCTGAGAATAGTGTATCTAGCTTTGCTGATGCACCAAAAACATTTATTTTATTTTTTTTCAAATATTTTATGACACAAGTGTGGCTAATTATCTCATTAAGGGTCAGGTGTATTAAGCTTGAAAAGTGATAAATTAAGGAGTGATAAAGCACCAGACGATCAGCTCCTAACTGCCATGTTACATGCGCTGTTTGAAAAATGACAGGAGCAGATTGGTTGATGGTTTATCATTCTCCATTTTATCACTTATTAAACTTAGTACATCTCTCCCTAACTTATTTATTAGCAGTTTCTTATATAGCGCACACATAGGGGGTTATTCTAGTTCACTCGCAAAGACACAAACACTCTCTAATGAACAAAACCATGTGCACTGCAGGTGGGGCTGTGGTAACATGTACAGAGAGAGTTTGATTTGGGTGGAGTCTGATATCTATATTGCAGTTTGAAAATAAATCAGCCAGTATTTACCCTGCACAGAAACATTAAAACACCCAAATCTAACTTTCTCTGCACATGTTACATCAGCCCCAACAGCAGTTCACATGGCTTTGTCCATTAGAGAGTGATTGTGCCTTTGCGAGTGAACTAGAATAACCCCCATATTCCGCAGCGCTTTACAGAGAATGTTTGAACATTCACATCAGTCCCTGCCCCAGTGGAGGTTACTATCTATATTCCCTACCACATGTACACGGACATTCATTCTAGAGTTAATTTTTGTTAGCAGCCAATTAACCTACCAGTATATTTTTGGATTGTGGGAGGAAACTGGAGTACCCGGAGGAAACCCACGCAAGTATGGGGAGAATATACAAACTCCGCACAGTTAGAGCCATGGTGGGAATCGAACCCATGACCTCAGCGCTGTGAGGCAGTAATGCTAACCATTACACCATCTGTACTGCCCCTTATGCAGGGAACCTCCTTGTCTCTCAATCTCAATTAAATAATCTTATTTTCAAAACAAAATACCATTTTCTTTTTTAAGTTGGTTCATCTTGTAATGCACGTAATCCATACTGCATAACCGATACCTCTTATTCTCCAAAACCCATGAATATTAGCTCTTGCAAACTGTTCCAGCTAGGCAGATGCCATCTTAGGCTGCCAATCTGTGCATCAGTGACAGTGCAATTCAAGAAAAGTGACAAAAGGGCATTTGTGCACTGGTTTTGCTTCTCCCTGGTTAATAAATGACCCGTCCTGTTCTGAAAATGAATAGTGTAACACGTGCACCAATGTATAAGGCCATGTGAAGCAACTGATCTTATTTAATGTAACCCAGACCAATAATACAATTAATACACGAGACTACTGAAATATAAAAGGGAATGGGATCATTGGACAGACAAGCATTAGGTCGACATGGGGTTTTTCACCTTTTTTTGTCCCGAATTTTGACACAGTCGTCATGGACACTGAAACGTAGAACAGCGTCCCCTCGCATGGCTCGCTGCGCTCTCCATGCTTCGGGCATGTTTCCTTTCTACGCTCGGCACACTATTCTATTCTCACACCATGCCTTATTGGATAGTAGGGCAAGAAATACCGACAAAACCATGTGCACTGCAGGTGAGGCAGGTGTTACTTGTGCAGAGATAATTAGATTTGAGTGGGTTTTTACACCTGCCTCACCTGCAGTGCACATGGTTTTGTCCATCTAAGAAAATTTTTGTCAGAAAGAGTGAACTTGAATAAGGGCCACAGTTCCTGCTGGAGCCTGCACAAAAATAGCCCTGCTAGTGACCATATCCCTATAAAACCCTGACTTGCACAGCTAAATAGCGTTGTTTAAATTTTAACAAGCCAGTGTTTATTAAAGTCATGGATCACACCTGACTACCATATGTCCTTTGTATTAACGTAATCTGAAACATTAGCTTTAATCAGCTCTGTAACCTCCTTCTTCATCTGCTTTTTGTAGAGAAAGCGCTCTGTATGGAAACCTAATCTTACGGAAAGGCGTTATCAGTCCAAGTGATCTGGTGTAAATAGCAGCAGAATTTGGATCTTACACAAACATGTAATTTTTTCTATTTTATATATCTGTCTGCATTGTTTGGTTTTACTGCTTGGAAACTGCAAATATAAAGTAGAAATTAGACATTTTCTTTGCTTTGCTGATGTGTTTAACCCTTTGTCTGCATAAGACCACAATACACATTTACAACATTACCTAATCAGCGTTGAATTTTCTACATCATTTTTTTTTAATTATTATTATTCAGACCTTTACACTAATTATTTTCAGTTCATTTAACCAAATTTCTTAAAGCATGTATTGCTTTAAGCAATCTCTTTGTACAGTATATTGAAGCAAGGAGGTTTGTCTGAAGTAGTTAAAATTATGTTGGAAGGGTTAATAAATGTAGTATGCTTTCCTATCCGGTATTATGTAAGATACAGCATGTGCCAAATAATCTACAGACTGTGAGGCAACCAATGACAGAGTATGACTTCCCTACGAGGTAGTGTGTGCATAATGGGATTGGATGGTTTTGCTGTTTCTCAAAGAAATCCGTTTCCATAGTAACACTTTCATCTTCAGCTATAACAGCCTAGAATCAGCATGGGAAGCGCTAGCAGATTGTCCCAATGGGAGCAGTAACTACTTTATTGCGGCAACTGCTTGCATGGCATACATGAGAATCTTTGCTGAAATGCAGCTGTACTGTGCAGATCAGAGATAACACCGGCCATACAGACATGTAATGTGTGCTGCACCTGGATTACATATATATTGTATTTTCATATGCAAATGATGTATACATATTCATTAGCATGTGGAAGAAAATACATCTCAGCCAAACTTTACCAGATTATTCGTATACTCCTACTTGCAGTAGTCACCGGTTAGCATGAGCCAGTATATACAAACACATCTCTTCCAGACAAAAGGAACAAGGATACATTTATTACATGCATTAGGGTTATCTGAATTACACTGCCTTCTTGCATCATAAAGGGGTAATTACGCTGCCTTATTGCACATATGATGTAATATGTGCAATAAATTCTAATTAATAAGAACTTTTAAAATGAATATTCAGTGGTTCGTACCACAAGCCAACATTTTAGAGTTTTTGTCTATGGCTGCTTATTGCAGATTAGTGGTATAGGTGATCCCGGTCTTCTTCTGGCTCTCTGACAATGTTCCGGGCCTGCACCTGTAGCTGTTCTCTTGGGAAATCCCTCTGGAAATTCTGACGAGAGTGGTGCAAGTGGTCTCTGTCCTCTTCAGCTACAAGGCAATATGTAATTATTTAGGTTCAGCTGCATTATCTCTTATATATTTGGCTACATCTGTCACTCAAAGTGTGTCTGGAGCTGTAACGCTGGGTTGTGGACTTTCATCTTAATTTATGATTGTCATCACCTGTTTTAAACAGGGTAATTGATAAGAAAGGTGTTTAAGCACAAGTGATGGTAATCCATAAATTAAGAAGAAAGTCCAGAAACAGAGCAATGGCCCTTATTCTGGTTGGTGCGGTCAGAGCCGCACACGGGGCTCCGACCGCACAAACCAAGGGCCGCCCACCCGACGGATCGCCACTGCCGTCCGTACACGGACGGCTGGCGATCCGCATCAAAATGGTGGAGGCGTACGCCTCCACCATGGTGGGAGCTGCCCCCTGCCTTCGATGGTCGTCGACCATCGAAGGCAGGGCCGCACGCCGCGGCAGCCCCGCAAGCTGAGACCACACGGACAATCGTCCGTGTGGTAGCTTGTATGGGGGCTGAAAGCTGACATCCGGCGACGTCAGCTTTCCGCCCCCATGTCATGGTAATGAGGGCGTCATGCCCTCATTACCATGCATACGCCCCGCGTTTGCATGGGAACGCCCATGAAACGCGGGGCGTACACATAGGGAAATGAGGGGATGAAGCCCCTCACGCCCCTATACGCCCCCTTTGCGGCGGACGAAATCCGTCTGCGGCGAAGGGGGCTGCACATGCGCAGAATGACCTCTGCGCATGTGCAGTGGCAAAACATCGGCGGTACGGCCGCACGCGGGCCGTACCGTGCCGATTAGAATAAGGGCCAATGTGTCCCTCCAGGAGAGGGTCATGTTGGGAGGTATGCACCTCCCTCCCCCCCCCCCCCCCCCCATTCACGGCATCCCCACGATTAAATGGCACATGCAAAACACTGACATGGCTATGGTCGACAATGAAAAAGGTTGACAAGATTTACTTTTCACTTTTTCAATGTTTTCATATTCATTCTCATGTGTCGACATGGACACCAATGAAGTGCCACACTTATGTCAACATTTACATGTGTTGACCTTTTTGTGTTGATTTTTTCTTGTGGCAATTCGCGGCACCCCCCGCGACCCCCCTCCCGCGATTTGCAGCACACCCCCCGCAATTCGCGGCACCCCCGGTGACTCCCGCGATTCGCGGCCCCACCCCGTGACACCCCCCCCCTCCTGTGATTCGCGGCACACCGCGACCCCCCCTCCCACGATTCGCGCCAGCCCCCCCTCCCGTGGTTCACGGTGCCCCCACGACCCCCCCTACCGCGATTCCCCACCCCTGACCCCCCTCCTGTCATTGCGGCAACCCCTCGCCCCCGCGACCCACCCTCCCGCGATTCACTGCAACCCCCCGCGCCCCCCCCTCCCACAATTCGCGGCACCCCCCCCCCCGGGACCCCCCCTCCCGCAATTCACGGCATCCACCCACGAACCCTCCTCCCGTGATTCGCAGACACCCCTCACCTCCTCCCTCCCCCGCACCCCCGCGCGCGATTCACGGCAACCCCAGGATTAAATGGCACATGCAAAGCACTGGCACGGCTATGGTCGACAATGAAAAAGGTTGACATGAGTTTTTGAAGATTTATATTTCTTTTTTTAATGTTTTCATATTCATTCTCATGTGTCGACATGGACACCGATGAAGTGCCACACTTATGTCAACATTTACATGTGTTGAACTTTCTGTGTTGATTTTTTCTTGTGGCGATTCGCGGCACCTCCCGTGACCCCCCTCCCGCGATTTGCAGCACACCCCCGCAATTTGCGGCACCCCCGGTGATCATGCGATTCGCGGCCCCACTCCGTGCCCCCCCTCCTGCGATTGCGGCACCCCGCGACCCCCCCTCCCACGATTCGCGCCAACCCCCCCGGGCCCCCCCTCCCGCTGTTCACGGTGCCCCCCACGACCCCCCCTACCGTGATTCCCCACCCCTGACCCCCCCTCCTGTCATTGCGGCAACCCCCCGCCCCCGCGACCCACCCTCCCGCGATTCACTGCAACCCCCCGCGCCCCCCCTCCCACAATTTGCGGTACCCACCCCCCCCCCCCCCACGAACCCCCCCTCCCGCAATTCACGGCATCCACCCACGGCAGCACCCCTAAGCCCCTCTTTAGTCCCCCGTATACTCACACACCCCTATCACTACCCAGCTTCCTGCTCTCCTGAACCGTAACTTCCACCACTGGGGAGTCGCTGACGCTGTTTTGCCCACATGCCCCTATCATGCCTCATAGCCCAGCCTCCTGCTCTCATGCACCCGAACTCCCACCCAGTAGGAGGAGACACTGACTAAGGGCCACCATCCTGTACTCCTGTACTGCCACGCTGGACCCTCACCCACTGGCAGAAGCTGCACAGTATCTCCCACCCTCCTCTTTAGTCCCCCTTATGCCCACACACCCCTATCACTACCCAGCCTCCTGTTTTCCTGTGTCGTGACCTCCGCCAGTGGGGAGCCGCTGACTCAGAAACACCCTACTATACTATTGCACACACACACCTAAACAACACGCACACACAGCCCCCCCCCACACCCACAAATGTCACTGTACCATCCACACTATCAATGTACATCTTACTCTGTAACCGCTTTTTAATTAAACAAAACAATACACACCCCCTTCCACATCATATGCTCTCTATTTAACACATTTCACCTATAACTCAAGTTGCAATACAGGCATCTTACATACAATTCTAACCATATTTCTCATATGCAAATGTTCACAAATTAAGGGGGCGCAGCCCCTTACGACGGTGTGAAGAGCGCCCGTAGGGCGCGATGAATCACCTAGTCCTGAGATATTTATCATAGGTATAGGTCAGTGATGGAGAACCTTGGCACTCCAGCTGTTGTTGAACTACACATCCCAGCATTCCCTGCAACAGTTATAGCATGGTAAAAACTGTGGCAGCGCATGCTGGGAAATGTAGTTCAACAACAGCTGGAGTGCCAAGGTTCTCTATCACTGGTATAAGTCCTCTGTAGCACCCTAAAATCCCTGCTCCTTGTGATGGACAGGTCGTCATGCTATGCTGCAGGTGCAGTCTGTGCAGGTATCAGTTAGTAGGGCTGATTACAGAACCCCTACTCTTCAAACTTCCATATGATGAGTGTAAATAATATTATCTACAGTTTAATTATTCTTTTTTAAATAGGCGTTCCTTTTGGGATTATATAGATCAGTGGTGTCAAACTCATGGCCCTCCAGCTGTTGTGGAACTACATGTCCCAGCATGCCCTGCCACAGATTTTATATAATGGATTGCTAAAACTGTGGCAGGGCATGCTGGGACGTGTAGTTCCACAACAGCTGAAGGGCCATGAATTTGACACCACGGATGTAGATAATAGAATATCCTAAAATTAGTGACACTCTAGAGAAGTTTTGTTTCTAACCGGACCATTTCATTTCTTTAAAAATTAAATCGTAGTGTAACAGTTCTTGTATTCCTCGATCGGGATCCATAGTGTGATCAAAGCACAAAGGTCATTCTTACCCCAGATATTGGTTTAGTCTGGAAAATGTAGACAGTGCAGTGTTTGCCCTGGATATCTTACCTATGCTTTCTCTTAGGCCACAACCTGTCAAACCAGACCTTCCAATGACTCCGTTGTACATATCTAGTAACATGCTTTCATATCTAGTAACATGTTGTCAGAAAATGCACACATAATGCTTTTTTACTAAACTTAAGTAACACATAAAACAAAAAACATAAAATTTTTGTAGTACAGACACCACTACATCCACTAACAGTGCCATGGAGATCCCATGATCCTGCAGTGGGAGAGCTCACATCCTGACAGTCCTTTAACTACTGATTTTCTACATGGGTGCATTGGGCAGCTCCCAATGTGTAGATCTGTCCAATCAACATGTGTTTTATAAAGTGCAAGTTACACAGCCTTTTTAAGTGTCTGTGTAGAAGTCAAGTTTATTTACCTTGAGGAATTACTACAATGGAATCGAAGGCCACTGCCACATCATTCTGTACAGGTGGTTCAATTGCCAACAAGCCAAGCTCACTGCAAAGTAGAGGAACAGTAAGCACAGTTTAGTAAGCACAGTAATCTGATGAATACATTATCTACAAAGGTTCAAGCAGAAACCGGATACCATGACTGTAGTTACAGTTTGTGCACAGAACCTGCTCTTGGTGGCAACACACTTGTGTTTGGCTACAGCCCCTGAGACACTACTTGGATGAAAGTATACTTTATTACATAAAGATAATTCACAACCACATTGTTTAGTGCAGGAATGGGGAACCTTCGCCCCTCCAGCTGTTGTTGAACTATACATCCCAGACTACTTTGCTACAGTTTTAGCATGGCCAAATAGCAAAACTAGCAGTGCATGCTGGGATGTGTAGTTAAGCAACATCTGGAGGGCCAAAGGTTTCCCATCCCTGGTTTAGTGGCCTGTAGATTCTGGCACTTGGCTACACACAATGGCTAATTTAATTTGTATGTATGTGTGTGTTGATATGTAGTTGGTATGTATTTGTGTATATATAGTTGTTCACTTACATGTCACGCTTCATGTCTCTCTGCTTTTCCTCCTGTTGTGTCAGTGCCTTGAAGGAAAGAACATTATTTTATAGCTAAAGTTTGCTATGTAAAATGCAGTATAGATTTACTTTCTTTAGATTTCGGGTATTTAGTTGCTAATCCTCTTCTTGCCTTGATCTACAGCATTGGAAAGGAATACTGAGATATGAAAACTTTAAAAAAATGAAATAAATAACTTGAACGATAACTTTGGAATTGTGCACCACACAGAAAGTGGCCTCATTGTCAACAGAAATTATATGTACAACATATGGGAGAGTATAAAGATTTTTTTTGCTGTAATAAATAATATATAAATATTGTAAGTATATAGTAATGGTCCTTCATAATATTATTATGTGTTTTGTTTATGTAATTGGTATTCCACCACATAGCACAGTGTTCATCTGCCTTCTCTGTTTTAGGGCAGTATTCAATCTGTGGGAATGTTTCCCACGGGGGGGATATCAGCATTCACCTATTCAATGCTGCTGTTACCGACCGCATGTAAGGCTGCCAGTTTCATCTTTTTTAAAGCCAAAATTGTTTTGTCAGAAAAGGGCGTGGATTGTTTTCCGCCAATCTGCGGCCATTTTTGCCAATCCACAGACTTTCCGACAATCGGAACATTGAATTCCGACTGTCACGTTAGTGTCGGAAGCCAGGGAAAACAGCCAGGGTTCCGACTGTCGGGACATTCCAACAGTTGGAATCCAGAATTGAATACCCCCGTACAATGATGTGCTATGAAATGAGCACATTATAATAAAGCACTGTAGCTAGAAGCTTACATGTTTAATGGCTTCTCAGATTGTTTTTCTGTATGCCAGGATTTTGTAGCTGAATATTGAGTAGTATCTATTCACAGCTAGGGCATCACTGGAACTGCTGACTAACCAAGTACTGTACTAATTAAAAAATAATGACCGTTTTGGGAGGTGGCTGTAGGAACTTGATTACTTTTAATGGCATGCTTTTACATGAGGTTGCGTCCTTTCACCAAATAATGGCGTTGATGTTAACGAACTGCAAACTACTCAACAAATGGCTACCTCTTCTCTGTAGCTTATGATACATTGTAGTCTGGCTGGCTAGAAGATGACTACCATTGGTACTTTATGTTTTGTCTTCATTATGAAAATTGGTCAGAAGTAGGGAATATTTTACAGAGTCAGCTTGTTTTTTTTCCGGGACTCTAATGTGTTACATACATGGCAAAAATACATGGTGACTTCAGCTAGTGAAAATGGGGTAGTCTTTAGATTAGTAAACTAATCTTTGTTTAGCTTTGAGCTTTAGTCACTATATGCATTATAGAAGACACATCTGTTGCATTTAATGATATACCAGGGCTGGGCAACACGGGCCCTCCAGATGTTTATGAAATACACATCCCAGGATGCTTTGCATTAGTTTTGCTATGTGGCCATGCTGAAACTGATGCAAGGCATGCTGGGATGTGTAGTTCATCAACATCTGGAGGGCCTGTGTTGCCCAGCCCTGTGATATACGTATTGCTATTCATGGGAATGGACAGCGCTATGCTTTCCTCGATTGTGACTAAATAGGACATATGCAGTGCTTGGGAATTTATGTGAGCATGTTCCTCCGTGAACTAGTAGGTACCACCTATGTACTGATGAGTCCCCTTCTTTCCATCATGATATTGCCATGTTGCTTGGCATTCCTACCTATACCCTCCAGTCACCAATGTCCTTTTCCAGTCCTTTTACTACAGAGTCAGCAAAGCCCTTGAATATGGCTCTTGTTACTGATCAGTGCACAACATAGAGTATCATTCATTAGGCACTGACCTAATAGAGACTCAATACAAACAGTTGGAAATAACATATGGCTACACGTCTCATCCTTACCATGGCTTTGCCTGGCACGATGGCCATAATGACCAAAACGGCAGCACAAGATAAAATTACTGGAGACCTACAACGATAAGAGAACAAAATGAAAGCATTGATCTTATTACACCTAGTGCGCATGTTGGTGGTTAATGGTCACATTTTCTGTAATTGTTCGATAAATTACATGGGTGTCGTTTTTTTCTTTGTTTACAAGTTAGGCATTCTCCTATGCATAAATTAATTCATCAAAAGTTCAAAATCGATATCCTTGTTATAGAATTGTCCTCCTACACCTTTACTTTTTGCGCCAAATTGTGATAACGACCTGACGTGAAGAATTTGGCTTCTTTACAAATCGTAGCAAATAGTTTCCTAATTACTATCTATATTTTTTTTTTTGCAAAAAAAATTATATCGATTAGCAGAATAAGAATAACAACCTGCATCATGACTCATTATTATTATACTGATTATTTGCACCAATTCCTATGTGACAAAAGTGCTCATCTGTACATAGTACACTATTCACTAATGAAGGTGCAAAATACATTTTCTGGCTATAGACTGACATTAATAGACCTGTTTAGTACACACTATATACTTTGTTTCACTGTAATAAGTTACATTTAAACTGTCTTGTTTGTTTAGGAAGTATAATATGATTCATAATGATATGTGTGTGTTTAACTTGTCTACCTTAAGGAGGAACAGCCTGTGTCTTGTAATTAAGCTTTTCTTTCTGTATTAACAGTAACCTCTCTAGTATTCCCCATACTACTTAAATAGCTTTTAGTGGCTAATCCAAACTTATTCTACTGTATGTGATCTAAATCACCAATATAGAAATTAAATATGAATATTTACCCCTTCATGGCTGTGCTTTACTGTCCTTCCAGAGCAGGATGGCACAAGAAGTAGTAGTTAGTTCAAGGCAAAGTTCAAATCCCTACCTCTTTTAGGGAACTTTGGACTCATTGGATGACATGCTATGTTTAACACTTTAAAAAGAAAAATTCCCTACAGCCACACTTAACGCATTTATAATCTACATTGGTGCTTTATTTATCCAAATATCCTGTAGATTAGTCTGGCATAGTGATCATTATATCACTATTTGATATCTGGGCTGCTTGTGGGCACACCGGAAACACACACCATACAAAGTCCAGTTCAGACCTGTGTATGGAAGACACGGTGGGTGACAGCACTACAGCAGACAGCGACACCCCAGGCAGGGAAGAGGAACTGCATGGGTCTTCAAAGATAGCGGGTGCTAGAATAAACACCATGTATATATTCGGAGCCCAGCGAACAGGTAAATGCCGTCCCGCCTGGCCGAAATCCCGTCCATGTGCAGCACCTGCACCAGTAATTTATATGTTACCGCCATATCAAAATATACATTAGGGGGCAGTGGTGGTGGTAACTATACATTGCTGGGGTGTTCGGCACCCCCCTGAAAGCTTTACATTTATGGCCTATCTCACACACCCATGAGAAGAATAATGAGGGCCACATAATACCACCCCTAATTCAAATTATGCCCCACAGTGCAAAACAACCCAACAGCAAAAAATTAGAGCATGGCTTTGTGGGACAGGGTAATATGCACACCGTAATGCCCATTACACATATGCCACACGCCGTAATGCCCATTACCCATGCCACACACCATAATGCCCATTACGCAATATGCCACACACCGTAATGCCCATTACATATAATGCAACATAAGTCGTTTACGTACATACTCATTGTCAGCGGTAACATGCATGATGACCTGCTCGGTTCCAGCTGTGCCACGAGCTGCATGGACCTGCTCTGTCAGCCGGGTTTCCTACAGCTCTGCCTGGCTGTCTCCTTTAGTGATGCAGGCAGGGACAGACAGCGCCTCCAAAATTAACTAAAGGAACGCTGTTCTGGCTTACTTTAACCCCTGGTGGGCAGTGGTGCAAATAATATATACATTGCTGGCCTGTGAAAAAACAGCCATCATTGCTAGATGTGCTGGTAAAACCAGCCGACGGCCCACCTCGCTGGCGATGATACCGGAGCGTGCATCATCCCCAGTCGGCCGTTGACGGGGCATACACACTAGGCGACTTTCAGCTGAAAGTTGTCTAGTGTGTATGGGCCTTAAGTCTGAGGGTGTAATATCCAATTCTCTCACCCAGGTTTTGTCCCAAAGAGGTATAAAAGAGTCTTGGTTAGATTTTAATAGTTAGTAAAGGGTAGATACTGTGTGAGCGGGGAGTGAGCGAAACACAAAGTTTCTCAGAGTAAAGGTCCATACAGACTAGGCTAGTTTGAAGCTCACTTTTGGCATTTTGAGCTGTATGGGCAGGTGATGAGCGCTGATGTGCGCTTCCGCATCATTGCTGGCCGTTGGCCTGTTCTACAGGCCGAGAACCACTTTCTCCTACTGTGGAAAGTGGTTCACCCCCAGTGTAAATGACTGTGCCAGGTGAAACTTGCTCAGTGTGTATGCGTCTTTAACGTCTCCTAGCTAAAGCCATCCTTTTGTTCTGTGGAGAAAGTTACGTAATTGTAGAAATGTCCAGAAATCCGATTGGGGTATGTTCCATTACTCACATATTTCTGAGAATTATTTAAAGCCAGATGTGAACACCAGCTGGCCAACTCTAAATAGTCCTTCAGAAGCCCAAATCATTTGATGGTTGCCAACCATCAAATTATTTCTAAGGTGCACACAAATATAAGACATTCTCTAGATCTGCGGTGCCCCTGTAATGGGCCCTACATACGCAGAGATGTGTGCCAGAGATACATAACGGGAGATTCAGCACAAGAGATTTCACTCTTGTGACTCATTTCAGACAATGAGCCACATACAGAGAGATTTGTGTCAGAGATTCATAATGGGAGATTCAGCACGGGAGATTTCAAATCTGTCACAGAAAGTGAAGTAAAAACACTGCACTTCATCACAAAAATGTTATTATTACTGAACACATCTAGCACATAACTTTATGTCTTCTTTAATAAGTATTCTTTCACCTCCCCTAATATGCTACCCCCCCCAAAAAAAAAAATTAAATCATGGTGGCTAGTGGTTCCCCCTGAACCGAATGCAAACCCATATGCAAACTATTAAACGTTGGTGGTACAGTGGGAGGTGACAAAAAAATACTTACCAAGTCCGGGGTCCAGCGTCTCATCCTCTGTCATACAGACAATAATTTTGTAAAAAAAAAAATGGCATGGGGTCCCCCCCCCCAGGCATGACCAGCCCCGGGCTTTTTGAGTGGTCCTGGTTCCCAAAATCCAGAGGACAAAGTGCGTGGGGTCCCCCTGATTTTGGGGACCAGCACCAGGCTCTTGAGCTGGCCCTGGTTTCCAAAATACGGGGGACAAAATGAATAGGGGTCCCCCATATTTTGGAGACCAGCACCAGGCTCAACTAGCAAGGGGTGTAATGCCATAGCCAGGGGACACGCTTGATGGTGTCCCGTGGCCAAAGCATTACCCACCCTAACTAGTCAGCCCAGGCCGGGAGTTTTTGGGGAGGTGGGGACCCCCCAAATAAGGGGGTCCCCCCTCTCCAGGGCACCCCAGGCCTGGGCTGCAGCCCGGGGCTATCCCCTGCACCCCTGGGCGGTGGGTGCAGGGTTGATAGCTTATTTAACAGTAATATGGTCTTTTACAGTAGGACTACAGGTCCCAGCAAGCCTGCCCCACATGCTGGCACTTGGGAGAACCACAGGTACCAGCATGTGGGGCATTAAAGGCCCGCCGGTACCTATAGCCCCAATGTAAAGGAAATATTAAAATAAAACAACAAACACTGGTTTTAAATGTTTTATTTAATAAAAACACAAACACAGAGTTTTTAGTATTTTATTAAACTGCATCTGGTCTTCACCTGGGGGCAGCGGCCCCCTAAGCTCTTTTGCATGGCCGCCGCCTCCCAGGGCTTCTGCCTCTTCATCTGTGTTCTTCACCTGGGGGGCGGCGGCCTTTTAAGCTCTTTTGCATTGGCCGCGCCTCCCAGGGCTTCAGGAGCTCTTCTCTCCTTCTCCGCCGTCGGACTGACTGCTCCTTCCCCGTCTCGAGCTGGCTAATATAGCCAGCTCTAGGGGGCGGGACAATGACGCGGCGAGCCGTGATTGGCTGGCCGCGGCCATTTTGAAATTTAAATTTATTTTTTTTTTAAACATTTCCGCCGCGCTGCCGCCCCGCTGCCGCCGAGAGGAGAGGTGAGGTGAGGGTGGCGATGGGGATGGGTGCTACTGCTGGTGGGGGAGGGGGGTCAGGGGTGGCGGCGGCGGCGGGTTCTGCGGCGCGGGGTGCGGCGGGTCTGCGGCGTCCGCAGTCGCTCGGCCCTGCTCATCTGCCCGCAGCCACACATGCGGGAGATGAGCAGGAGCTTTCTGAGCGACTGCTCTGAATTGAACAGCCCGTCCGTTCTGAATCTATGACAGATTCAGAACGGCGGGTGCGCGCATGTAAATCGCTGTGTGGGCTATATACACAGCGATTTACATGCATCTTCAGGCATTTTCTGAGCGATTTGTTAGAATCGCTCAGAAAATGCCTGAATATCGTGCTGTATGTGGGGGCCATAAGTGAAGAGGGCAGGCAGCTGACATCCACTGATGTCAGCTTCCCGCCCCGGCACCCAGGTCATCGCCAAAGTACCATGGGAACGCCCACCGTTTTCATGGGAACACTCATGAAATGCCGGGCGTTTCCATGGGTGCAGCCCATCACCCATGCCCGGACTGCTAGGTGTGAACCGGATGGGGAATATGAAATTCCAAGCAGCTGCACATGCGCATAAATGCTTATATCAGTCGCTAAATATCGCTCCCACGTGCAAATGGACCTGATTAAGCTCCACAATGTAGCTCCCTCCTACTTGTTGGTTTTTGTGTTCATTTAGTGAGACCTGAAAAGCGGAGGGCCAACAGTACAGGAAAATATGTACATAAATTACTGTTTAATGTATAGCCTGGCATGTGGAGGTAAACAAAGTAAAGATTGGTGCTTAGTTAATACAAATGCTTCTAGGTATGCATTCCAGGAAACCTATATTCAATCTAAAATACTGTATATTCAAAACAAAGTATAAAGAAGCATAGAAAATTTGTATTCATATACATTTTTGTGGCACATACTGTGAAGAACTTATCTTGTTTATTGTGGAAATCAGATGATTTTACCCCCATTTCTCAATGTAAACCATTTACAGTAAGGTTCTACAGAAGAAGTAGATGGTCTGGCGTAGAAGTCCGAGAATGAAGGGAAGGTGGTAACTCTTTTTTTATTTTTAGTTTTAGAAATATTATTTTTTTAAATAGAAATACATTCTATTTCAGTTGACTGGTAAGGCACCCCTAAAGGATATTCAGATTTTATAACTTTTACTGTATCTCCCAGTAACTTGTGATTTTACCAGTGTCTTTCAACACCGAACTAGTTTTTCTCCCATCTGGTGGTCTCCTCTTCCTTGTTCCTGTGTCTGTTATGTTGAGATATTGGGAAGCACATGTCTTTAACTTCTACATGTAGCCCAATGCTTGAGAGTAGAACCGTATTCTTTTAATCTAAATTGTTGGTGCTTCCTCCCATTTTAGCTAATGGTATGTATTAAACTCTAAATGCTGGCATGGTCTGCTTATTTACCAAGATGGGAGTTCTATTGAAGATGGGATGTTGCTATGGGCAACCGATCAATTTCTATTATCTTCTAGAAGGTGCTAAATAAAAAAAATATGTAGAATATGATTGGTTGCCCATAGCAACATCCCATATTTAGTAGGACTCCCATCTTAGTAAATAAACCCGTGTTACTTTCTTCTTGACAGCTATGGGGGTTACTCAGTCCTGATTACTGGGCTGCTAACTTGCATAGCCCTGCAATCAGGTAATCGCCATCCAGCCAGAGTGAAATCCTGCCCTGTGCAAGCCACACCTGCGAATTTGCAGCTGTGCGATCAGGTCTGAATAACCCCCAATGTTTTCAAACAAAATAAATGCAAATCCGACTTTAAACGTGAACAGTGTTTCCGCGTGATAGAAGCACATGCTCTGCATTGCTTTTTTGTTCTCAGAGTTTCCAAAATAGGCAAAGACTGGGGTTCAGCCTTAAACTTTAAGTATAGTCCTCTACATGTAAAATGTATGTAGTTATTTTAATCCACATTTGTTAAGAGTCACTTGTCACAGCTCTAAGTATTTCTCTTTGTGCAACCATGTCGCTTTCCCAATATACAGTACAGTCTCTCAATGCCTGCTTCATTTGCTGGAGATGGACATTACTCCAATGATTGTCTGATCAGTTCTGCCTTGAAATCCATCCATTTCTTGTTCACTACTCAATGGACATGGTGGGGTAAATTTACTAAGATGGGAGTTCTAGTGAACATGGGATGTTGCCCATAGCAACCAATCAGATTCAATTTCTTATATATTTAACACCTTCTTTTAGATTATAGATAGAATCTGATTAGTTGCCATCTCTCTCTCTCTAGTGAAGCTGCAAAATGTTGGTATTTGAATTCATTCAACTAGGTTTTGTCTTGGCCAGACATTTGCACCATTGGAGTAGCTTTGTACATGCACACAATACAATTCAAACTGGACTATGCCAAGGTATGGAATATTTTGAAGGTAAGAACATTTAGGGCCAATTGTAATAGGGTGTGAGAATCAAAAAGTGAGATATTTTTAGGAGAGTTCTCGCATTTTTTTTTTTTTAAAGCGGCAATCATTTACCCTGAAAAACCAGGTTGATTTTGCCATGTAATTGGTCGCCACTTTAAAAATAAATGGAAAACGCTCCCAAAATCTCTCACTTTCTGATTCTCGCACCCTATTACAATTGGCCCTAAATGTTCTTACCTTCAAAATATTCCATACCTTGGCATAGTCCAGTTTGAATTGTATTGTGTGCTCATTGTTATCCCTTCATTTGCTAATTATATTGTGAATCAAAGGTTGTTGTTTTTTTTACAGTAGATATTGCATGTATTCCTAAATCATATGATATGTTCTTTATATGAAGCACTTACGTGATAGTGAAAACAAAGGAAAAATTGAATTGTTGATCATTTTGATTTTTAAGAGATTTTATTGAAGTGCAATGTATAGCTTTGGGGGTAGTGACACACACTTGCAGATGATGCCCACATGCATGGTGCCAGTTTCAATACTTGGGTTACAAAGGGCTTTGCGCAAGGATGGACACATAGGAGTTTATTGTGATGGCTACGTGGTAGGCGGAATGCCCAGAGTAATGATTTCAGTAGGCCATTCAGCTTGTGCTCAGCTTTTTCATGTATTGTGTTTATTTGTTTTTGAAAATCTATTTCACATGTCTCCATCTCCAGCAAGCACAGGTACCTTTTATATAGTTCCTTTTCATATTGCTGGTTTCAATATTACTGGAATAACACTTGTGGAAAGCATTGTCTCCTTGTCCTGTCTCCACCTCTGAGTCAGCCACTACATTAGCTCTCATTGAATCCAATTTAAATTCCCACCTACAAAACCTTCAGTCGCTCATCCTCCCCACATCTCCTGCATCATTTCCACTCATTCTCTCCACTTTGTTCTGCCATTGACCTCCCGAATTACCTCTTTCAACTTTCACATGCAGGATTTCTTGGGTTGGGACCAGTTGGTCTACAGCATGATGGTCAACAGTCATTAGGTCGACATGGGAAAATATCGATATAGGTCATTTAGTTAGACAGTGTCTAGGTCGACAGTCAAAAGGGCGGCATGGGGTTTTTCACAGTTTTTTGACTCGAATGTCAACACAGTCAACATGGACACAGTTTAAAGTGCCCCCCCCCCCCCCCATATTTCTCTCTCCCTCCTCTTTTTCTCTCTCCCTCTCTCGTTGCATGACCCGACCTACGGTATAGACTCCGGTAGATAAAATGCTCGACAGTCCACACCATACTTTTATCATTACATCAAATGTTTCTAGGGTTATTTGATACTATTTTATTTCATGGAACCAATGCAAAATGTTGGGAGTGTTTCTTCATATTTTATAAGATGTTGGCAGATGATTAAATTACTGGTGGATGGCGGCAAACTGATCAAAAGACATCATCCTCCCCTATGAATATTCATAATGATTCCGCTCTTTGTGTGCTAGGAAATGTGTGAAGACGTCTGCATGATAGCTCCACTTTCCCCTCCTGTTGTTATTACTGTTTAATTAGAGCTTCTAACCGTTAACCCACTGCTGTGATCAGCCTGCACCTTCTATTGCTGGTATGTATTACAGACACTGCAGTACTCATTTCCCATTCAGTTCCTGATTATGAAATAACTGCAAGACAATCGCTCATTTCTTTTGGCCCTCATTTGCCAATACAGGCTGAGTATCCCTTATCCAAAATGCTCGGGACCAGAAGCGTTTTGGATAACTGATTATTTCGTATGTCTGAATATTTTTATATTTCAATGAGGTTTTGGGGGACGGAACTCATGTGAACACAAAATGCATTTATGTTGAAACAAACACCTAAAGTACACACAAATATGTTTTATTTGTGCATGAAACAAGGTTTTAAAACATGAAACAATACATTTTCAGGCAATAAAAAAAAAAAACAGGATAAGTGCCAGCATCGAGAGGCAATTTGTAAAGCCCCCAGCTAATCCATTATCCCATTGGAGAGCATGGGCCACAGGGTTTATAAACCATAACCATGCTAAATCGGCAGCAGTCCTAGTACCTTACTTCGCAGAGCCAGCAGAACCAAAACGTTCGGTGGCACTATTGGCCATGGGGTGGAGATGATGGTATAAGTAAGGAAAGTGAGGGCCCTGAGGGTACTAATTACCCAGGCCCGGTCTTGCTGGAGGGGCCCGGAGGGGGCCCTGGTCTGATTTCCTGCCCCCACCCCCTTCCGTCTCCATCCCTCCCGGGAAGCAGCACACGCTTCGGGTTGGCGTCTATCGTGGGGTGACGACGGGGACATCTATAATGTGAAATGGGTCATATTGGCCCATTTCACATTTTTCACATTTTTTCACGATTTCAATGTTAAAAAATGTTTTAACATTGAAGCCTATGGAAAAATCGGGGGCATCGCGTCGGGACCTATGTTAATGGTCCCGACCGACACGATGCCCCCGATATTTTACCTTTCCCGACACGATTTCAATGTTAAAATATTTTTTAACATTGAAGCCTATGGAAATATCGGGGGCATCGCGTCGGTCGCGTCGGGACCAATGTTAATGGTCCCGACCGACGCGATGCCCCCGATATTGTGTCCTAGCCAGCAAAATGGACCTGATTTCAAAGGAAATCGGGTCCATCGTATGGATCGTGTACATTAACTTAAAGGTACACGATCCATAAGATTGTGGCCGTGCTAGGAAACAAGTACCAATTAATCATTGCTGCTAATCGTGGTTGCCATCTTTTCTTTGTGCTTCTTTCTCGTGGTGTCCCATCTCTTGCCTCCAGTGTCTATCATCGACTAACAAGGGCCGTGAAGAAACCAGAATTCTTTGCCGTTATCAGATCCAGGTACGTGGTGGTACCAACCGCACTCACAGGGGGCTCCTGTTACACCTACCCCCCCCTCTCTCTCTTCTATCTTCCCCAATTCCTTCTCTCCTGTCTGTTCTTATTCCTCCTCTCTCTCTTCTCATCCTTCCCCCCCTATTCCTCCTCTCTCTCATTTCCCCATTCCTCCACTCGTCCATCTGCCCCTATTCTTCCTCTCTCTCTCCTGTTCTCCTCTATTCCTGCTGTCTCTCATTTCCCCTATTCCTCCTCTCTATCTCCCATCTGCCCCTATTCCTCCTCTCTCTCCTCATCCCCCCCCCCCCATTCCTCCTCTAACCGCTCTTCCCCTATTCTTACCCATTCCTCCTCTCTTCCATATGCCCCTATTCCTCCTTTCTCTGGCACCTGCCTCAATTCCTCCCATCTCACATTTCTCTGTATTCTGAGGAAATGGAGAGACCCTGACTATTTTGTCATCACTTGCCCTATAATTTATGTTGGCTGCCCTGCCTCTCAAGGGTGCAAAATGTAATCGGTCCCTGGAAATGTTTAAGTGGTCCTAGCTTTTTATTTCTGTCCCGGGTATACTTTGTATACTGAGGACAGAACAATGAAATACTCATAGGTATCAACTGTATATTGATTAGTGTCCTGTGGATGTAGTATTTTATATGTTTTACTATTCACTGAGTTTATACTTAAATCACTCTGAATCACTCATTTGGATTGTTGGATACACTGTAGCAGAGAGGGAATCATTTTCAGTTCTTGCCTATTAGTGACTTGTGCCAGGATTTTTCAAACCATCACTGATTGGTGGGAGACTGTACAATTTGCAGAGGCTTGTATGTGATACAGGTCCCCAGTAAAGATACTAGTCTTCTATCCAGCACCCTCTGCTAGAGAATGTATCTAACCAACAAATTAGTTAATCAGGTAATTTTTGCTCATTGAATCTAATGTTGAAGAAAAAAAAAAATCACAGCTATGAACGTGATTGATAGCACAGTTTTACATACCCAAAGCCATAAATGTGACCAATACTGTCACAAAAATACACCACATAAACAGGTGAAGCCTTTGGTGACCAACATGCATGTTTTAATCTAAAGCAGGGTACAGCACTACACGATTTGTCATGCAATCATGGTACCGGCAACAACTCCGTACGACCATCATGCAGCATGTACACACTATTCAGAGGAGGCATTCGCAAAATACAAAGAATCAAACAAAACTTGTAAAGGGGTAATCAAAGCAGCTAAAATATTATATGAAGAGTGCATAGCCACTGAAAGCAAAAACAACCCAAAGAAATTTTTTAAATACATAAATAGTAAACGTTTAATTAAGGAAA
Organism: Crinia signifera; assembly: GCF_055691185.1. Lineage (NCBI taxonomy): Eukaryota > Metazoa > Chordata > Amphibia > Anura > Myobatrachidae > Crinia > Crinia signifera. The sequence continues at coordinate 65,060,657 of NC_139222.1, forward strand.
ACATAGGCCCACTAACTGATACTAGTGGAAAAAGTGTTACTGAGGACAAGGGAAAAGCAAAACTGTTAAATGAGTTCTTCTCATCAGTATTTACTAAGGGAGAGCAGACTGTGGAACGAACATTTACCACAAACGGGACAAATAAGCCAGATCTCATTGTGGATTTCACGCCGAAAGAAATAATACTGAGGCTAAGCAAACTCAAAACAAATAAGTCACCAGGGCCAGATGGGATTCATCCGAGGGTATTAATGGAATTAAGGGATGAACTAGCTACCCCCCTACATTATATCTTTAGCAAGTCACTATCGTCAGGTATAGTACCAAAAGATTGGAGAATAGCAGAGGTAGTGCCAATATTCAAAAAAGGAAAAAAGGAAGATCCAGCTAATTACAGACCCGTTAGTTTAACATCAATTGTGGGTAAACTATTTGAAGGATTTTTAAGGGATGGTATCCAGGAATATTTAGATCATCACCTTCTACTCAGTACTAACCAACATGGGTTCGTGAAAAATCGTTCATGCCAAACTAATCTACTAGGGTTCTATGAAGAGGTTAGCAAAAACCTCGATAATGGAAATGCTGTAGATGTGATTTTCCTAGATTTTGCTAAAGCATTTGATACTGTCCCACACAAGAGATTGATTAATAAAATGGAGAACCTAGGATTGGGTGAAAATATCTGCAGATGGGTAGGGAATTGGCTATGTAATAGAGAACAAAGAGTGGTTGTGAATGGTGCCGTATCAGATATGATACCGGTACTAAGTGGAGTGCCCCAGGGTTCGGTTTTGGGGCCCATTTTGTTTAACATTTTTATTAACGATATTGGGATAGGGTTACTCAGCAATGTATCCATCTTTGCGGACGATACAAAACTTAGCAAAGTCATCAAATCACCAGAAGATGTCACCATGCTTCAAAATGATCTTGCAATTCTAGATGAGTGGGCAAAAAAATGGAAGATGAGGTTCAATGTAGATAAATGTAAGGTTATGCACCTTGGGAGACACAACCAGTGTGCAAGTTACAACCTTAGCGGAGAGGAACTGGGTAATTCCATACTTGAAAAGGATCTAGGAGTCCAAATAGACAGCAATCTAGGATGTAGTGCCCATTGTAATGTAGCTACAAAAAAGGCCAACAAAATTCTGGCATGTATTAAGAGGGGAATGGAAACTAGGGACTCAAGGGTAATTATGCCACTATATAAAGCATTGGTGAGACCTCACCTAGAGTACGGAGTACAGTTCTGGGCCCCACACTATAAAAAGGACATCATAGAATTAGAAAAAGTCCAAAGGCGAGCAACAAAGCTTATTAGGGGAATGGAGAATTTAAGCTACGGGGAGAGATTAAGCAATTTGGGACTATTTACATTAGAAAAGAGACGTTTAAGGGGGGACATGCTCAACATGTACAAGTATATCAAGGGCCAATATAAGGAACTGTCACACACCCTATTTTCTACTAGAAAGGAATCTAGGACGCGAGGGCATGAGTATAGATTAGAAGAAAAAAGATTTCATTCAGCTAGTAGAAAGAATTTCTTTACGGTCAGAACAGTCAAACTCTGGAACTCTCTTCCCAGAGAGGTGGTAACGGCTGGCTCATTAAATGCGTTCAAGGCAAAGTTGGACAAACATTTACTGGAGAAAAACATCCATGGGTACAAATAAGAAATATAATTTGTCTGTAAAATACCAGAACCAACCAAATCAGCAATGGATATCTATACCAGGTTGAACTAGATGGACGCAAGTCTTTTTTCAGCCTTACCTACTATGTATGATGACTTGTGTTTTCACATTGGGGTAGATGTATGAAGCAGTGATAAGGGAGGAGAAGTGGTCCATGGCAACCAATCGGCACTGTAGTAACATCTATAATTTGCATAATATAAAATTATACAGAGCAGCTGATTGGTTGCCATGGGCCACTTCTCCTCTGGCTCACTTCTCTCTTATCACTGCTCCATAAATCTACCCCTTTGTCCCATCTGACGAGCTGCACATGAGATGTGACACAAGATGCGGTGCAGTTACATTAAACATGCAATGTATTGTGTCATTGGTTGGCACATCGTGTTCCTAGATGGAACAGTTTTTACAACCACTGCAATGTTCTCTACAGATTGTGTACTCTGATTAGCTGCGCTCTCATACAATTATTATTTTGTATATGCCATTGTTCATAATTACCATTCCCAACTGGGAGTGCTATTGATTGTTTTAAATGCAGTTAGTATAATATTGCCTATTATTACATAATTAGAGTAGCATGTTATGTGACACTGCATATTTGCAGCATAATTAAGACTGCACATTATTATGTCTCAGGGATGCTCTAGCAAGGCTTTTGCTGTCTTTGTCAGGTTCATAGAAAACATTTTCTGTAAGCCCACCCTTTGGGAGACAGCCTGAGAAAACGTCACCTTGGCAACAGGCACCGTCAGATTTTGCACAGACACACGCACACACATACATACTGACAGGAGCACCCGATCCTCCACCGCGGCTCTCTCACCATACCGGAGCGAGAGGTAATCAAGGGAACAGGGATATATAGATTAACCCTTTGTCTGCAATTTGTCTTATATAATGTATTCAACCCCCCCTTTAAAAAGTCTCATCTATTGATTGAAAGAAATGATTTTGAGTGTGACCTGAGGTATTGATGTTGGCATTTCACCTTTCCTTAACCCCTTTTGTGCAGGCAGTAAAGCAAGCTAGTGCAAAAACAATATACACATATGTCGTATACCATATGTGGTAGAAGAAGTGGCATGATTTTTTCAGTGGTCTTGATTTTTAAAAAAAATTTTGTGTTGTTTTTTTTTTTTTTTTTTATTATTATGATTTGGAAAAATTATACTTGTTTAGAAATTGAGTTTAGGCAAAAACAACCAAAAAAGAAAGTATACTGAATACATACCTTGCCGTGTAAGGAACAAAGCATTCAAAAAGCCTTGATTGGCATCTTTTTTTTTTTTATATCTTTTTTTTTTAAACGACGTCTGCCCTCCTGTAGATCTGTAGGGCAAAAATGGGGCATTCGGTGATTGAGATGTGTGTTATATAATGGTGTCACATCGTTGTTTGTGTTCTGAGACAGGAATAGATGACTTGGCGTGCTTGAGAAAGGATGATTCTGCATCTTGTTTTATTGTGTGGTTATTGTTCTACATCTGCAGCGTTCACATAGGTGCATGTAACATGATGTCATCCCAAATCCTGTGTGCCTTTCCCTGGTACCAGAACATACTCGCTGCATCTTTTCATTCCCCGCTGCTCGAGATGTTAAACATTGGCTGATTTGCTAATGATATAATTGGCTGTCGTACACCAAACAAATATTTGTCAATATACTGTTATTTAGGAAGCAAGATTGAAATATGTATTACTGAAATGAATAGTACTGTGTATTTCTTGCTGTATGTTGAATGTATTGCGTTGTTGGACCATAGCTGACTGGTTTCCATGAGTGCCATGGTTACTGTATCTCACCACAAAACATTCTGGAAGGCTGCAGCTGTTGGGAGGCAGGCCCTTGTTTTAAGCATCCTATAGTGTATAAATGCAACCACAGATCAAACATATGTAGTTTGATTTGTTGATTCCCCCCCCCCCCCCCCCCCACACACACACACACACACACACACAAAAGACAGGAACGTTTACTAAATCTGTAATTTACTGTACTTCAACTGCGTTCCTGTGAGGAAATCCTTATAAAAGGCTAAAAGCACTGTTCTAAAGAGAATAAAATGTTACTTTTAGTGCACAGGTATTTAACCTCAGTCCTCAGGGCCCCACACAGGTCATATTTCCTACCTGTAGAACTGGACAGTTGGTAATATACTACACTTGTCCGATGAACTGTGTGGGAGAACGAGAACCACTTCTTTAATGCATCAAACTATTGCTTGCAAAATGTGATTCTAGGTGTAAAGTACAGCAGGTGTTTTGTAAGAGTATCAAGGGGCCCAGGGCATATAGAACTGGGGGAGCCTGGATGCATGAACGTCTCCCTATATCTGTGGAACGTGCCTTCTGAGCGGTGCACCAGCTTCCTAGGTTTCTCCAGCGCTACCATGTTTCTGATGATGAATTCGGAGAGCTGGAGTATGTGCAGAAGAGACCAAAGACTCTGGCACAGAGCAAGAGGCTTGGCTAGGTCCTCTGCTGTACCATCTTTCTGAATACACCACAAATATGGCACCACGGGAGAAATCTAGGGAGCCAATACACTGCTATGGAGGCACAGTGGTCCACTGGGTGCAATGTTTGCAGTGTGGGACACCCCTGCAGCCATGATATATTCACCCCCTGAAGAGAACTGTATATTTACCACTGAAGAAGCCTATTCAATATGAGGTCCCTAATACATAAATATGCACTACTGTCCTGTCCAATCCAAACCAGTTTAAGTCTGGAGACTGTGCTGGTTATTCTATATTTCTCTGATATGATGAAGCCTGTCTTCTTGTTCTTTTCCTTGTAGGTAGTTCTGACATAAAGGTGTCTGTCTATGCTTCTATTATACCGTATGTATAGTATGTTTGCATGTGTATAAATATATATATAAAAATTATTAACAGCAGCCAAGGGCTCCTTAGTGTCATAACCTAAAAATGTTTACCAGATATATGCAATAAAAAGAGGTAGGTGGTCCAGTACCAAAAAGTAAAAGTGCCAAAGCTTATCTCCTTCTCAAAATCTCCACAGACGGTCTTCCATAAACAAGTTCATATTTAATACAGCTCAAAAAATAGAGACATAGGGGTAAATGTAGTAAGCTGCGTGTATGGTTAAGACTGAAATCTTAGGTGAGTTTTACCTATTTTCCAAACTAAAGTAAAATCATGAGTCAAACTGGAAAACCTTGTGTTCATCACCGGTGTAAAATCACAACACTCTCAAGAAAACTCCCTTTCAAAACACATTGGGGGAAATTTACTAAGATGTGAGTGTGTATTTCACATGGGATGTTGCTATGGGCAACCAATCAGAATCTACTTCTTATTTATTTAACAGCTTCTAGAACATAATAGAAAGTATTATGTTGCCCATAGCAACATGCCATGGGAAATAGAGCTCCCATCTTAGTAAATTTTGGCCATTGTGAGCAGCATGTTTGCTGAAGCACTGCACAGATCAGTGAGATCCGTGCAGACTGCTTTGTGTGAATGTGCTGAAGTGGTTAAAAATTAGGGAACAAACTGTATGGGGGCCTCGTTGATAGGCATAACAAACCCCAGGCTTGTCCTGGTTCTATAAAAACAGTGGGGGAATGTGTGAGATCCCCATGTATTTCAAGCTGCAGAACCGGACTCTTGGATTGGTCCTGTTCCAAAAATACAGGTGGAAAAAAGACGTAGGGGGTCTCCCGTGTTTTTTTTTTTTTTTTACAGGTCCCAGCAAGCCTCCCCTGCATGCTGGTACTTGAAGAACCACAAGTATCAGCATTGAAGGGCCTGTTGGTACCTGTAATCGTCCTGTAAAAGAAATATTAAAATAAAGACAGCACACATTGTAAAAAATAAAATTCTTGCACACTCACATACATATTCACACTCATATATACTTCCCTACATCCCCATAGCTCTATAGTCCCTCTTGCACATTAGAATCTGGTTTAACCTGTAAAAAATAAATAAAGTGTAGATTTGTCCTCGTCATTCCAAATGAGGCATCCCAGGGGTTAAAAATAAACACTATACTTCCTGAATGCCATGTGATCCCCTTTCCTGAATGCCATGTGACTTTTCACTGGGAGACCGGCATCCAATCAGGTACCACTGCTCTACTGATTGGCTATGTGCTCCTGCACTGTAAATCACTGGTTTCCATATGCTTCTACTGTGAGAATTCTACATGGCTAGTCAGGGCTCCCCTAAGGCTGTAATGTACACCTTAGCTGCTGCTAAGGTTTCATACACAGCCGTGATGTGGGTGGGGCTATAATTAGCTACATCAGGCCCAAGGTTTTGTCCGTAATAATTGCACCTGTGCATTAGCTGGGAGATCTGGAAACCATGAACAGGGAATCCTGATAAGGAAGCTTGGCCATCCTTGTATATTACAGATAAAGGGCCAGATTCTCTAAGCTTTAAAAGTGATAAAATAGAGAGTGATAAACAGCCAGCCAATCAGCTCCTGTCTGATATTTTTCAAACACAGTCTGTGACATGGCGGGTAGGAGCTGATTGGCTGGCTGTTTATCACTCTCCATATTATCACTTTTGAAGCTTAGAGAATCTGGCCCCAAGACTTGTGCATTCCTGTCAATTTTACTTCTGTAATTAATGTGCTTTCTTATCATTATTGGGCATAACCTGCTATGGCCATTCCATCAATAATGTAGACATGCATGCAGAATTAAGTGTTTTCTACATATAAAGCTTTCTTGCTATATGCAATGTTTCTGAAGATAAATTCCCTGCACAGACACATGGAGCATGGAAACTTAACAACGCCTGGCTACCTGAACAAGTGTTAACGTCTCAGAGGTGTTAATGAGCTGTTCATGCAGAAACAAGGGAGGAGGTGATGTATCTGGACTGTACAATGATATCCTGATATCCACATTCTATTTTCTGAAATGTCGCCCTTTCCTGCAATGATTGCATTTAACTTGTTAATATATTCTGTGCCACAGATAACAGTTACATGCCTTCAATTCAGAGGTTTATAATACAGAATCTGAATATACTACACATTTGTTTGCATTGTAAAAAATATATGGAAGCAAAAGTTATGTACCTAACCAGAGGTTGCATAGTTGTGTGTTATTAAAGAAGATTTTATATACGAGGTGGTTCAACATCTCCTATCAGTCATACTGTCCCAACATCTAGATGGCGGGCTAGCAGAAACACTGAGGTGTGAAGTGTGATCAGATTTCTGCAGCTAAGGGGCACATCTGTAGCTAAAATTCATCACTATTTTTTGTCGAGGTGTATGGTGATAACATCATGTCGCGAAAATAGATTTGGGTTTGGAGCACTGCTGATGTGCCCATTTTAGAAACAGACATTTAATCACACTACACACCTCATTGTGGGGGTTATTTTGGTTCACTCCTTCAGTCAAATTCCTTCTTAGATGGACAAAACCATGGCCCTTATTCTGGTCGGTGCGGATATATCCGCGTGCGTTCGGCCCGCCGATGTTTTGTGTCTGCGCATGTGCAGAGGCGTCTCTGCGCATGTGCGAGCGGGGCGTACGGCCAAATCCCACATGATATGTGAACACTCCGAACAGGGGGTGGAGAGGGGCGTGAAGGGCTATTTGGGCTCATTACCATATGCATACGCCCCGCGTTTCATGGGCGTTCCCATGAAAACGCTGGGCGTACGTATGGTAATGCGGCCGTGACGCACGTGTAGGGGGCGGACATATGACATCGCCGGATGTCAGCTGCCCGCCCAGATCCCTGCTTTTGCACTGAAAAATGTCCGTGTGGTCTGAGGTTGCGGGAGCTGGTGGAGCACTCGGTCCTGCATTCGATGGTCTGCGACCATCGAATGATGGGGGAGGTTCCCTTAGATGGAGGAGGCGTATTCCTAAAAAAATACACGTGCGGTCCGTTCGGCCAGCTTCTTAACGCGTACGGACGGAGTTGGCGATCCGTATGGAAGGCGGGGTTTCGCACGCACGGTCCTGGCCGCATAATCGGATACGGCCGCACCGATCAGAATAAGGCCCCATGTGCACTGCAGGTGGGGTAGATGTTATTTGTGCAGAGAGAGTTAGATTTGGGTGGGGTTTTACTTCAAAGTAAGATCTATATTGCAGTGTAAAAATAAAGCAATCCATATTTTCCCTGCACAGAAACAAAATAACTCACCCATATCTAACTCTCTCTACACATTTTACATCTGTCCCCCTGCAGTGCACATGGTTTTGTCCATTAGAGAGTGATTGTGCCTTTGCGAGTGAACCAGAATAACGACCATTGTTCTGCATGATTACAGCTAGTAGTAAAGTCATACTTTTGCATGTCTCCATAGTCCTGTGCTAATATCAACACAGACCACTTTACAGTGTCAAAACTCTCAGTACATCACAGCTTATTGCTTATGAAGTTCATAGCCACAGATCAGTGCCTGTGATAATCCCTATATACTGTAGTGCTTATAATGAGCATGTGAGCATCAGAACTGGACCATGAAGCAATGGAAGAAGGGGGTATGCACTGACAAAATAAAGTTGTTGGGTGTTTTTTTTTTTTTTTTGCATTATGCAGAGGACCGGATGCCTGAGCATAATTTATCTGGGGAAGAGATGATATCTAATTGTACTATAGAAAGAGCCGACAGTGTGATGCTCTGGGCAATAGTTTTCTGGAAAACCTTGGGCCCTGGCATTCATGTGGGTGTTCTTTTGACATGCACCACCTACCTATAAATTGTTGAAGACTAAGAACACCCCATCATGGCTACTCCCTGATGGCAGCAGGATGTTCTCCATGCTACAGTGGCAAATATTGTCCAGGAATAGTTTGAGGAACATGACAGAGAGTTCAAAGTGTTGACTTGGCTGCCAAATTCCCAGATCTCAATCTGATCAAGCACCTGTGTGTTGTACTGGAAAACCTGTGGCGGCCCCACATCACAACTGACAGAACTTTAAGGATCTGCTGCTTATCTCATCATGCCCTACCAGTCACAAGGGGGCCTCTGATTAGTAGGGCATTTCATTTGATCAAGATGGCACAGTGAGAGGATTGCTGTATGTTTGAATATGGAGGCATTATATATTTCCTAAATTATTACAGCTTTTACGAAGTGCCCATTTTTGATAAATAAGATAGACCTCACAAAATGGCACAGGTTAAAAGTGAACCTTAATCTAATGCAGGCATTCCCAACCACGGTCCTCAAGGCACACCAACAGTGCAGGTTTTTTAGATATCCAGGCTTGAGCACAGGTGACTTAATTAGTTCTAAGGGATTCTGATGAAACCATCTGTCCTGAAGCCTGGATATCACTAAAACCTGCACTGTTGGTGTGCCTTGAGGACCGTGGTTGGGAATGCCTGATCTAATGCAACATAAAAAATTAGATGGTAGGAAAGATGCATGTACTTGGTGCTTTTGAAATTGGTCTCATAGGGCCTTATTTTGGTTCATTCTTTCTGACAAAATCCTTCTTAGATGGACAAAACCATGTGCACTGCAGGGGGGGCAGATGTAACATGTGCTGAGAGAATTAGATTTGGGTGAGTAATTTTGTTTCTGTGCAGGGAAAATACTGACTGCTTTATTTTTACACTGCAATATAGATCTCACTTTGAAGTAAAACCCCACCCAAATCTAATTCTCTCTGCACAAGTAACACCTGCCCCACCTGCAGTGCACATGGTTTTGCCCATCTAAAAAGGATTTTGTCAGAAAGAATGAACCAAAATAAGGCCCATTGAGAGGAATATGCTGCCAGGCATAGCCACAATGCCCTGGTTGCACACATGGAATGTCACACATGCACCTCTGTGGGGTGCAAGGAAATACTTGTGGTGCCAGTGGCACGATTTGCTGTGTCACTACAGAATGAAGATTGTTTCCATTGCGCTGAATTGAATTCCTCCCATTCCTATAGTTTTTACGTATTATGATCGTAGTTACACAGTAGGAGAACGAGGTCTATTATTGGATGGTACTAGAAGTGCTTAATGGACAGTTTAAGTTTCAGGTTTATATATAGACCCTTGTGTGCAGTGTAGAGATATGTACTGAGAATAGTGGAATCTGCTGGCGCTGGGAACTAGCTAATCATCAGCACATACAGAATTTCCCAGGGATTTTAAAACCCTGAAATATTTATGTCCTTTAGAGGCTCTGTATAAGTACGGCAGGCATAGGATAGGGTTTATTGGTACTTGGTTTCAGGGTTGCAGATATTGTGATGTATTAAGGCGCCTATTGTATTATGTTGTTGTTAACTCATACCATTACTTAACTCTTATGCCTAGAAATAAATGACACAAACACCTTATCTAAAAATAACGACACTGACACCAACTGCGTAAGGTTAAAAAGGTCATAGTTGTTTATTTAAGTGGTATGACCCCTATTTGTATAAGGGATGGCAAAGAAAGCGCTTGAGACCAGCACCATAAACGCGGGTCTTGCCATGGTAGCGACCTCAGCGCCACCAATGGCCACACCCCTTCTTGTGGGTACAGCCTGCGCTGTGACGGACATACCGCCCCCTTCTATTGCATGACGTGGACCTTCCATGAAGGCCAACGCCCCCAGCCGGAACTGGGGACTCGCCCGCCTTCTTGGCAAAGGGGGGGCAATACCGCACAGAGACCACCTGACACCCCACCTGCTTGCTGGTCGAGAGCGCCTTCTTGCCGATTGTTAACTAAAGCTATGGAAATAGAGAACCAAATTTGGTGGAAATGGCTTGATGCCAGGTAGCACAGAGAGAAGGGTAGGGAGGGTGGGGATCCAGAATCAAAGAGGCTCACTTCCTGTCTCTGATCACTGATATAACCCTCTCTGGCTGCCGCCCCCCTGCTACCTGATTGGCAGAACTAACTGCCACTCCACTACTATTTCCATAGGGCTTTACACAGATGCTTCTGCTGTACATTGCTTGTGGACAACAAATTCACAGGCTCTTAAATTCCCTCCAGCCTATGCGGCCCTCGCTCTGTCTAAGGCGCCTATTGAATTATGTTGTTGTTAACTCATACCATTACTTAACTCTTATGCCTAGAAATAAATGACACAAACACCTTATCTAAAAATAACAACACTGACACCAACTGCGTAAGGTTAAAAAGGTCATAGTTGTTTATTTAAGTGGTATGACCCCTATTTGTATAAGGCAAAGATGGCAAAGAAAGCGCTTGAGACCAGCACCATAAACGCGGGTCTTGCCATGGTAGCGACCTCAGCGCCACCAATGGCCACACCCCTTCTTGTGGGTACAGCCTGCGCTGTGACGGACATACCGCCCCCTTCTATTGCATGACGTGGACCTTCCATGAAGGCCAACGCCCCCAGCCGGAACTGGGGACTCGCCCGCCTTCTTGGCAAAGGGGGGGGGCAAAGACCACCTGACACCCCACCTGCTTGCTGGTCAAGAGCGCCTTCTCGCCACAGCCTGTGTTACAAAGACCCCGCAGGGTCACCACGCGTAACCAGGCCCCGCCATCCCAAACAAATAACAACCTACGCTAAACTAACCTAAACTAGAGAAAATGTCCTCCAAAAACCTGCCATGCCTGAGTCAGGAAGATGTACGCCATCTGGCCTGTACAAAACCACAAAGTCCTTAACAATAGTAGGATGTCTAACCGCCGTGCCGCCCCGAGCCACAACATGCCTAGACACCGCATGGTTCAACTTCCTCATGGCCCTCTCGATTGCTGACACATTCCGGCAACCCTGCCAGTTAATGCGGGGAATTATGTCGGACCACACAATCCTCACACAGTGCCAGAGGTCCACCAGACGCACAAAGTCTGTCTTAATCTTGATGGTGAGCTCAATGCCCGTCCTCTTGACCAGGTCATTGCCACCTAAATGAATCACCAGAACATCGGGGCGGCCCTTATTACGGGCTTTGGCGGATTAACAGCTCCCATAGACTATCCCAAAGGAGACCCATGACTCCAAACCAGCTAACAGCGAGTGCCTTCTCCAGAACAGGAGCACTGGAGGCTAGTGGGTGCCTAGCAGCCCAAAAAATAAAAGAGTGCCCTACGAACCAAACCCTACCCAGAGCCATATCGGAAGGGGGAGGGGCTGCAAAAAGAGAAAACCTAGTGGTTAACATCATGATATACTTTAACACAACAAAATGCATACTACGGCCCAAGTGAAGGTGAAAAACTTAAAAAACCTTCTGTGAACTTTAGGGGACAGCCAATTGAATTAGTCCACAATGAAGGAAAAAGTAAAAAATTACCTTCACACCGTCGATTCCGGAACGCTAGTCATTCCAGAACCGATTGTAAACAATTGTTTTTGAGCCGGCGCAACAGGCGCTTGAACTACAACTTATCTAACTTATCTATTCTTACATAACTCTTATAAGCGGAGGATTTCCACCTGCCAACTGCCTGAATGGCAGAAGGTGATACTCCTGCCGCTGCTGCGCAAGTAGCAGCCCCAATTCGAAACGAATGCGTTCCGAAATCCTGCTCCCGCAGACCCAATTCTACCAAACATTGCCGAAACACAGCCGCAAACTGGAATAGGGTCAGCGGTAGCCCATCAACGTGCGCCAAAAACTGCAAGGCGGCCTCTGGTCTGCGGGAGCTATATTCCTTAGCTAAGGAAACCGGACACACTGCCGCTTCAGCCTGTGCATTAAGGGTAATCCAGTGGCCCCTGCCCATCTGATCCATTTTGGACCGCTTAATCTCGCATAGCACTTGTCCTTCACGGAATACTACATCCTCCCCTAGGATGCCAGTGCGGGAGAGTTTGCTGGCTGCCACCAGCTCGCTGATGCGAAAAGCGCCATGAAACGCAAATGTAAATGCAACCTTAAACAGTGCAACTCCGTATTCGCTCTCAGCAACCTTAGCCGAACAACCCCCCAGGTCCCCCAGCATACTCATGTCTATGGGTTTGCGTGAATCCGGGGGAACTGGACGCACCGTGTCCAACCCTTCATGGCTTTGGACAATACAAAAGACCTCGTGGGGTCGGGATCGCCGCGTAAGCGCGAATAGAAAGCGATGCCTGCCAACGCCGCCGCCATAGCCGACTTTGACCTGCCCCGCCTATGGTGACCCCAAACAAAAGCGAGTACCCGGTCCTCGACCGACTAACCGCTAGCCTCGGGGGAGCCCTGAAACTCCACCCAGTCCTGCCATGCGGCCCCATAAGTTCTACGAGTGGAAGGGGCCAAGGACAGAAGAGCCAGGTCTGTCATGCTGGCTCTATGACCTGCCACACAAAAGGGGGGACAATTAAGCCCAAGTGGCGAAGCCTCGGGGGCCAACTCGCGAAACCTCGCGAACTTAAACCTCGAAAGGGCATCCGCTATGTTGTTATCCACCCCCGGGGCATGCCTGGCCCTGAACTGTATGTTATGCCGTAAGCAGAGCAGAACTGAGTGCCGTAGCAGACGCAAAGCCTCGGGAAAGCCGCCCTCTGATTATTAATGGCATGCACCACCCCAAGGTCATCACACCAGAACACTATGTTCTGGTTAGCTAGCTGGGAGCACCTTTTTCAGCTCTGCAGAAACTATAAATCGGGAAAAGCTCAAGAAGCAGCAGGTTGACCGTGAAACCACGATCAACCCACGACTGAGGCCACTTCGAGGCGCACCACTCCCCATGAAAGTACGCCCCGAAACCCGTAGATCCCGCCGCGTCAGTGAACAGCTGCAGTTCAACGTTGGAGGCGGGGTCAGAAGGCCAGATGAGCTCCCTATTGAACTGCTCGAGAAAAACTGACCAAACTAAAAGGTCGTCCCGCATCTCCCGACATAGTCTGACTGTGTGATGAGGGTGCCTAACACCCGCCGTGGACCTTTCTAGCTTATGGCAAAACACCCTACCCATCGGGATAATGCGACATGCGAAATTGAAAGAGACCAGTAAAGATTGTATGAGCCGTAACCTGACTCTCTTCTTTTCCCTGCATTCAGTAATGAGAGCCTGCAGCTTGCAAACCTTGTCCTCAGGGAGCCGGCAGCAACCTGCTGCAGTGTCTATCTCAATGCCCAGATAAGACAGAACCGTGGCAGGGCCCTCCGTCTTATCTGCGGCAATGGGGACCCCTAAAGACGTCGGGACATTGATGGCGGATGCCAGGATGTTTGCACATGTGCCCTGCCCGCCTGGCCCCACAAAGAGAAAATCATCCAAATAATGTGCCACGCCACTACAGCCTGTGACGTCATGAATGTACCAGTGCAGAAAGGAACTGAATTTCTCAAAGTAGGAGCAGGATACCGCGCATCCCATGGGCAAACACTTGTCAATAAATATACCCCCGTCTCAATGGAAACCCATGAACCTGAAGGACTCTGGGTGTAGGGGGAGGAGCCTGAAAGACGACTCTATGTCCGATTTAGCCACTAGGGCCCCACTGCCAAAGCCCCGGACCATGCCTAGAACCTCATCGAACAAATTGGTAGTGAACGCTACAATGTTGCTCGGGGATGGCGTCATTGATGGACGCCCCATGGGGTTAAGAAAGGTGCTGAATCAGTCTATATTTGCCCGGGGTTTTCTTAGGGACCACCCCCAGAGGGGAGAAACAAATCCCAATCAGCGGGTCAGACTGGGAAAGGCCCCGCCATACTGCCCCATTAGATTCCCACAAGCACCTTTTGTCTCGCCACCTCGGGCTGCCAGTGCCGACCCCGCCCTGATCTGTATTGCTTGCGGCAGGTCTATAAATTTTTTTGGGGTGACCTGCCCCACATAAACTACATTTTGCCCCTTGGTCACACTTGCCGTCATGAAAGGCAAAGCGCTTCTCTTTGCTGCCGGATCTCACCCCGTGTTTCCCCCTTGTAAAGGGCTTCTTGCCTAGAGGCTACACCGAAGGCAGGCCCCTACCTATGATCTCAGCTGAATGTCAACGTGTTTGCACCCTTTAAGATGGGTTTGGACCCCTCGTGAGTGTGACAACACTTTACATAGTCATCACGCCATGCGCTGTCCTTGTAATTATGAATGTGACGTTAACCGGGAACAAGTAACGTAGTATGTTCACGAGTTCATCGGGCCTGGTGCTGAGGTAACGCGAGGCTAGTAACAGGCAACCACCTTTAAGCCAATTGCTAAAACCCTGGCAAGCGAACTCACCCTTCGCTGAGGACCGTCTGACCTTGCAAAGTCTTTTCCCGCATATGTGGTTAGTGTGAAAAGGTCTACAAAAAACTGGCCCCTTCTAATTATGAATTTTGACCTCCCTTAACCTGATGGGGCCTTCCCACTCTGGGTGCACTTGGACCCCCAACCTGCTTAGCTACAGCGCACGCCACCAGCCTCGCAAATTCGTGCGGGCACTAGGGGGACCCAAATTCCCCGCTGCTAGCGGAAGAGTGTAAAGGGGATGCTGCACACACAGAAAATTCAGTGTTCTCACCATCGATGGAGGAGCCTCCGTGCTCGTCAGCAGACGTAGCCGGGATTTCTGATTTGGCTGAAGGTAAAGGAGCCGGCATGCCGGATCCACGCTCTGCGAGGCCGGTACCCTCAGCCGCTGGGTGAGTCGGGGATATCCCCCTGCTTGACATGGCCGCTTTGGGGAGTGCTCGCAGCTGCCGGGATGTGGACTCTGTGGAGCATCTGCGGACTCCGCCCCTTGTTCGACTGCTGACATCACCCGGGTAACTGCAGCCTCCGACACGGCATGCACCGAAGTCCAGTGGTGATGGATTAGCCGCAGAGGAAATACGATCTGCACCAACTGTGACCTCGAAAGAAAAACACAGGCATGAGAAATCACAGCGCTAAAGACCCTGGGAAAGAACATGGTGGGATGTCGCCTCGACTGACCCACGGCCCTCAGGGCGGGGGGCACATTGGGAAACTAGGGGAATGTGTAGAGACCCTAGCTGAAGGGAAACTAGCCCAGAAAGGCTTGAGAATGCGCCAGACTACCAAACGAGGGACTGCAGCGGGGATGTGCCAGCCCACACAGGTACGTACAGGGGCGTATTTCTGATATGCAGCCTGCTGCAATGGAAAAGCCCGGAAACCAAACTACTGTAAGCCAGTATAAACAACTAGGTGCCCAGCGGTCAGAGGTGAGGTAAACAACCATGTATTCTGCAAACTGGTGACCCATCAGCAACAAAAACATTACTGGTAAACTTGTGGTAAAATTAAGAGGCATAAGGCCCTGTAAGCAAGGCTGCTCAGACTGGGACCCGGCTATGCCAGTAGGCAGGGAGGCCACATGGAGTTAACCCTGGAGGGCATGCTGGTTCCTGTAGTGCCACAAGGAGGATTTAGGGGTAACTCCTGATAGGATGGCTCTCAACTCAGATATATTAAGTGCTGTTATCATGTAGCCTTACAGTAAGACAATTATATCCAGTGTAGGACTTCCAGCATCAGAGAAGCCGTGACGAAGCCTGGAAGCTTATCATATCTTCTGCAAAATATATGTAACTAAGATCTCTGAATGACCCTCTATTATGTTGGTTTTTCATATCTTATTACTAATGCCCTTTGGTGTGCTGGGGGTTAAATCCCCCTCCCTTGCAGCACCTGGGGGGCATTACTAGTTTCATTGAGCAGCTCTCACCACTGTTTTAGCTAACAGAGCGGGCAGAAATGGTGGGCCAACTGTAACAGGCATGGCTGCACCATCCCAAGTGAGGCAGGGAGCCCACAGACAGAAGGCCTTGTGCCTCAAAGACACCCCCCATATTAAATGCCACAAGTGAAATCAAACCTAGTAACCAGGGCACCAGCAAGTGGTGCTGTAGTATCACCACTGCCAGCATGGAAATCCCCAGCCCTGACACTGTCTACATGTGGCTGTGATACAGGACAGGGTATTCTGTGTAAGCAGGAGCAGTTAAGGTACACAGACAGAAAAAGCAAGCTGTATAGGGAGGAATGAGGAGGCATGAGAGAGAATGTGAGCAATTGAAAAGTTACTTATCCTGCTTCAAGATTTAGCCGTTCTGCTTCCAGACTGATCCAGAATCAAAGAGGCTCACTTCCTGTCTCTGATCACTGATATAACCCTCTCTGGCTGCCGCCCCCCTGCTACCTGATTGACAGAACTAACTGCCACTCCACTACTATTTCCATAGGGCTTTACACAGATGCTTCTGCAGTGGTGCAAGTAGAATTTTTTTCTTGGTGGTACTGATAGCCTCCACCAAAAATGGGCATGGTCATGTGTCATCAGGGGGCGTGGTCACACAAAGCTAGAGGAGTGATTAAATGACAATAGAGGCGTGGACACAGGAGACAGGGAATGAGAAACTGGGAATGACTGGGGGTGGGTTGGCTCTTGCTTGGGGTAGAGCCAGGCAGCTTGTGCTTACAATAGTGGAGCCTGCTCTTCATGCTGTCGGCGCTGCTGATGCCAGTCAGTGTGACAGGCTAAATCAGCAGTAGCCGGTAGCTGCATACAGCACCAATCATAACGCTGGGTGGGCGGGCTGCGGATGCATTATATTTAGACTTAAAATGAAAATAGAAATGACAGTGTATCAGGGGTAAGTGGTACTGCGTACCTGCAACATATTTCTTACAGGTACTCCGTACCACGCCGTACCCCCTTACTTGCAACACTGTGCTTCTGCTGTACATTGCTTGTGGACAACAAATTCACAGGCTCTTAAATTCCCTCCAGCCTATGCGGCCCTCGCTCTGTCTTACTGTGCAAGTGTTTTGGGGGAAGATACGATGGAACAATCAGTGTACTCCAGTTGATACTTTCACTTAGGACCTTATTCTGGTTGACTAGCAAGGCTGCAAATTTATCAGCCTTGCAAGTATCCCAGGCTCCGCCCACATTTTATGTTACAGCCTTATTCCAAAAGGGAATAAATTCCTTTTTTATCTCAAATTTCTACACACAATACTCTATAATGACAACATGAAAAAAATGTTGCTAATTTATTTAAAAAAAAAAAAAAAAACATAAGAAATCACATTGAAATAAGTATTCACAGCCTTTGACATGAAGCTCAAAATTTAGCTCCGGTGCATCCTATTTCCACAGAATGTCCTTGAGATGTTCCTACAGCTTAATTAGAATCTACCTGTGGTAATTTTAAGTTGATTGGACATGATTTGGAAAGCCACGCATCTGGTTATATAAGGTCTCAATGCAATGAATTGTTTGTAGACCTCCGAGACAGTATTGTCTTAAGGCACAAATTTTGGGAAGGGAACAGAAAAATATCTGCTGCTTTGAAGGTCCCTATGAGCTCGGTGACATCCAACATCCGTATATGATTTGGAACCACTAGGACTCTTCCTAGAGCTGGACAGCCATCTAAACTGAGCAATCAGGGGAGAAGGGCCCTAGTCAGGGAGGTGACCAACAACCCAATGGTTACTCTGTCAGAGCTACAGCAGGAGGAGAAACTTCCAGAAGGACAAGACGGAGGCCACTCCTTAGTAAAAAGCACATGGCAGCCCTTCTGGAGTTGAACTCTGTCATGAATGCCAGGGGTCATGTTTGGAGGAAACCAGGCCAATACCATTCCTACAGTGATGCTTGGTGATGGTAGCATCATGCTGACGGGATGCTTTTCAGCAGCAGGAACTGGGAGACTAGTCCAGATAGAGGGAAATATGAATGCAGCAATATACAGAGACATCATGGATGAAAACCTTCTCCAGAGCGCGCTTGACCTCAAGTTTGGGGGACTGTTAATCTTTTAGCAAGACAACGACTCCAAGCACGCAGCCAAAATATCAAAGATGTGGCTTCAGGACAACCTGGTGGAGCTTGAGAAAGAGGAATGGGCAAAACTGCCCAAAGCTATACTGTAGGTGTGCCAGGCTTGTGGCATCATATTCAAAAAATACTTGAGGCTATAATTGCTGCCAAATGTGCATCAGCAAAGTATTGAGCAAAGGCTGTGAATACTTCTGTACATCTGATTTCTTAGGTATTTATTATAAATTGGCAAAAATACATACATATTTCTACTGTAACCTAAGTTGTTTGGAGATTCTACAAGGTTGGAACCAAGCCTATCATACATGGTCCATTGACACAAAGCTGTTGTACTGATCTCAGTGAGATCACTAAAGGTTTGTAATAATGTGTCTCAACTGGATATAATGTTATAAAATATATTTACTTTGTACAATTGTTGGGTGTGATGCAATATTGTATCTAATAATTGTACCGCGTATGTGCACCTTTACAGGAAGGGACATTTATGTTGCAATTCATCCACAAAGACCTCTACCACAAATGTGTTTCCTTTATTGAGCCAGGAGGCAGACTAGAACACTTCTTGCACAGTTGGAAAGGACGGACTGTCCAACAAAGGGTCCAGAAACACTTCCCGTGGTATAGGCCCACACCGCCTATACCATGGCAAGTGTTTCTGTTAGGAGGACTGGTAATTACATCAAGGAACAGTGAGTGGCTTTGCCAGCAGCGTCTGGAACATCTCATCTCTACCGCTGAATGTCCCGGTCTTCCAAACAGTCGTTTTTATTCTTTGAATTGTCTTTACCTGTTTTTTATCGTATTGGCTTGTGGATATATTAAATGCTTGTTTAGTCCATGGCATTGGGATCGTGTATTCAAAGAACCTGTTACGGGCACTCGAGGCTGAATTATTAAGTAAGTGTCATACATTACCCACGTATTCAAGGTTTGGGATATTCCAGCTGTCAAAGTATAAAGAAACGGTACTGCTTTCCTAGCACGGCGCCCATCTCATTGATTGTATGTCTTAAGTTTAAGATACTTAAGGCATACAATCAACGCAATGGACCCGATTTTTTAATCTCATGGATCTTATGCATCCATAAGATAAAAAATCGTGAGCCCCCAATAACCATTGTTAACGCCACCAGCACTATCAACGCCAACCTGAAGCGTGGCGAGCGCAGCGAGCCCACGAGGGGAGGCGGTACGCGTCCTCCGACCTTTTCATACCCCCACTATCCACGTCGGTGTGGAGTTGATTTTATAAAGTGTGGCGAGCCACCAAGCCCGAAGCGTGGCGAGGGGACGCGGACTACTTTACATGTATTCCGCGTCCGCTCACCATGTTTCGGGCTCGGTGGCTCGCTGCGCTTGCCACACTATATAGAATCAACTCCACGCCGACGTGTATAGTGGGGGTATGAAAAGGTCGGAGGACGCATACCGCCGACGCTCGCCACGCTTCGGGTTGGCGTCAATACTGGGGTGGCATTAACAATGGGGGGCCATTTTACCCATGAGGGGGGTTAGCAATTAAAATTGGGGTTTGGGGGCCTTTTTACATTGATTCCAATGTAAAAATCTTGTCGATTGCATCATCTCATGCATCTTATGCCGCACAAACACATAAGATGCATGAGATGCTTGCAATGTAAAAATCACGTTGATCGCGTCGATTGCATCATCTCATGCATTTTATGCCACAAAAACACATAAGATGCATGAGATGCTTGAGATATCAGCCCCATACATTCAATCTAGATCGTGGGCGCCGTGCTAGGAAAGCAGTACCATTCAAGGTAGAAACTTAAAGTAAGTTCTGCCCTCATATAGGAGCACATTTATTAAGCTTGGTGAAGTTTTTGAAGTTTGAACAATTTAGTAAGCCCCAACTTAACCTTCAATCCCCACAGCAGAAACCAGTCCCTACAAGCTGAGTGAAGGGAGCAGGGCAGTTACTGTAGATCACAGGCAAGCAAGGGAATCAGTAAGCTTACAGGAGTAGCTGTGATCTCTCTGCTTTGTGCTGCAGATTAGTGGACAGTCTGATAGAGCAATGAAAAACTCTTCAGTCTACATATGGTGGACTTGTCCTAAAATTGAGGCTTTTTGGAAAAAAGTGGTGAGTTTATTGAGTAAAGTGTTATGTTACTAACTAATGAAATTAGAGATCCATGGTCTTTCCTTTTGGGACATCTAATAGCTTATTTAGAACCACTTTCAGAAAAATTAGCAACCCAGATATTAAGTGCTGCAAGATGTCTAATTGCATCACATTGGAAAAGCCTGGATCCCCCTTCTTCTCAAGCATTGTTAAATAGGATATGGTTTGTGGCCTCAATGGAGAAGATCTCAGCATTTTTACAAAATAGATCCATAAAATGTATTCAAATTTGGAAGCCTTTGTTTGTTTATACGCAATTGCGATTTGGTGGGAAAAAATGTGCCCAACTTGAGCAGTATTTATTCTGATATTTATTTATGTCCTCTTTCTCTAAGGGAGACACTTAACTGCCTTTTTTAAATATAAATTCCCCAGGGCATTTATTATCTTTATTTTCTTTATATATTAAAATCTTCATTTATTTTTCATATTTTTAATTTTTTTTTTTTATTTTTTTTTTTTTGTGTGTCATTCCACAATTTTAAGGTTTATGATTAAGTTTGAGTTAAAAATAGAAATTATAATGCTCAGGAAAGCGACAGTGTTCTTTGCGAAATTTGAAAATGTCGTTCTACTGTATGTATATTTGTATGTTTTTATTGATACTCTTAAACATTGTAAGCTGTATATTAAAAACTGAATAAAAAAAAAAAAGGAAAACTCTTCAGAGTCTTTATTTATATTTAATAACACATACACAAAGACATATTTATCATTATGAATAAAACACACAAGTTATTTCAAAAGTCTTACACAACGACATTAAAACATAACAATACAGTGATACATACATGACAACACTATACCTGACAAAACACACTCTGAGTCCTTGGTCTCAGCAAAACCCATTATATTATCTAACTCCCCCCCCCCCCATACATAGTCCTGCCTCCTCCCCTCTTTCTTAACCCTACCTATAGTACAGGCTACTCGTCCGTTCAATCCCCCTTACTTATTCTGTTGCTAAATGGGTCGGATGAAATTTGTAAACAGTTTTATTTTTTTAATATTAATTAATTTATGAATATACCATAATGTGCTACCTTTCGTGTATTATTTGTTAGTAGTTAAATGATTCTTTTAAATTCATCATCCGTGATTATTATACGTAATTTTATATTCTCAGTGTCCACGGCTATATTATATTCAAATCTTTTACATACATTTACTATTTCTGTGCAACAAATTTTATATATACAGTATTATCAACTATACGCTACATACTTAGCACAAGTTCACTATATCAAACCGTGAATTCCAATACTCAAATTCCAAATGCCTATATATTACCCTACCTATCTAAAGCGATTATAGTTCAACACTTAATAATATATTGATCGGTTCCAAGGCCCCCAAATGCTATAGAATTTCTGTAGCTTGGCTCAAATGGCATATACATATCTTTCATGGCCATAGGTAGAATTTACAAAGTTTACCCATTCTATGACTCTTCTGGTCCCTTGACCGCCATCCAATGTCAAGCAATAACCACCTTCGCTAGGGCAGATAAATTCCTGGCCAAGTGTTTCAGATCTTGTGATAACCCACCCTCCTTCCATACCCCCAATACCATATTAATTTAGTTTAAATAGCTCTTAGGGACTCCAATTTGTTCCATGATGCTAATTATTTCTGCCCAAAACCTACTTACATTTTGACATGTCCATACCAAATGCCAGAACTTGCCATCCCCTTCTCCACATTTGGGGCATCTATCTGATACAGCGCCAGCAAACTTTTTAAACTTTGCTGGCGTTATATAGATCCTATGTACAATGTTAAATTGTATCTGCTGGATCCGCATTGAATTGGTGGTATATTTAGGAACAGATAATGCCGCTACCTAATTCATCTTGTCTATCTGAGGGATATTGTCCTCCCATTTAATCCGTAAGGCCCCCAGTTCCTCTGCTTGTGAGTATGAGCAGAGGAAGCCATATGTTTTAGACATCAGTTTATCCTTTCCCAGTTGTTTAAGAAACTTCTTACATGGGGATTCTTCCGGGCGCACCATATCACCTCTACTGTATTGAGCCAAGGCACTCCTTACTTGAAGATATCTAAAAACATATCCTTAGGTAAATTATTCTCTAATTGTAATTGGGAAAAAGACTTCAATACCCCTCCCTGGTACATTTGGCCCATTATTCCTAGACCGGGAAATAAGTTTCAGATGGGATGTTGTGAATGACAACAAGATATGTAGGTCCTTGATAGAACAGGAACACAATAAGTAGGTAGACACTGAGAAATGAAAAGATAAGCAGGGTTTGGAATGGATTACACGTTTTCTATTGTATTATGAAAAAAAAAACAGACACTACAAACGTTGGCATAAAATTTTGTAGTTTAATGAATAGTAAAGAATGCAAGTTTAGCATCCTCATAATTGTTGTGAGCTGTTTGTAAAGATTATATTTTGTACCTGTATAATAATAATTAGACATGGTTGAGTACTGTGTTTCTTTCATAACTGCAGTTGATCCAATACCTTCATTATTGTGTTTTTTCCAATCTTTAGCTGGGCCTGGCACAATGGTACAGCTCGGGACTAGTCTAACAGAGAAAGGGGATAATGAACAAGGACTGGATGAAGATGAGGTACCCTTAATAGCGCCTCTAGATGTCAACCAACTGGAGCAACCTTTTCCTGACAAGGTACCTTCCAAAGACATTGCAAACTGTGTGCACAATCTCACAAATTGCCATCTTTTCAGGAATACAATTAAATTGGAGTAGAGCAATTTTATTCTCATATCCATATAAAATACAGTATGTAATATTTATATCTTCAAAGAAATGAGGCAATTTAATTATCTGCAATATTGCTACTATTAAGGAGTTGCTTTGTCCCGTTTTTAGTAGGTTGTATCAGCTTTGTTAGGAAATCAAAACAACGCACAACTGGGCAAAACCATGTGCACTGCAGGTGGGGCTGATGTAACATGTGCAGAGAGAGTTAGATTTTGATGGATTATATTTTGCTCTGTGCAGAGTAAATACTGGCTGCTTTATTTTTTTTTTTTTATATATTCTTTATTTATAATTTTCAATTATAAGAAAAAAGGCATTACAACATTTGAGAAAAAACTTGTCTGGAGCAATTGCAGTGAATATTGACTATACATTTAAAACTTTGTCTTATGATTTCACCAGTACATGCTGAAATAAAAAGGTTTCTATAATAACTTTAACATACTAAGCAGTCAAATCTTGTATTGTAACACATTACGTAACTAGACAAGGGGTACAGTTAGGGGGAAGGGGGTAGGGGAGTGGTGTAGGAGAGAGTCGTGGTGGGGGGGGGGGGGTAGTTAAGAGGGGTAGGAACCTGCGAAGAGATACGGATACTAAACACTTTATATGGATTGAAAGTTTACACTGGCTTAGAATTTTTCCCCGTTTTGTATCCCGTTGCGTCCGGGGCCCCGAACTTCACTGTTAGTGGGCGTTTGGTATATGACTTTTATACGTGGTTGAGGACTGAAACTCATGCCATTTTAGCCATGTGGCCGTGAAGTCGGATTGCTTGTCTAGTACAGAGTAGTAGATGTCCTCCATTGCTCTATAAAAGTCCACTCTCTGGAGCCACTCCCAAATGGTCGGAGGGGATGTTGACCTCCAATGTACTGGTACCACTGCTCTTGCTGCATTGTTGAGATGCCCTAGGAGTGAATGTCTGTATTTAGCAAAGGGTATGGTGGTGTGGGATAGTAACCAAAAGTCGGGAGTCTCTGGTGTTTGAAATCCCAGAATCTCCGATGAGATCCGTATCACACTTTCCCAGAATTTCACTATCTTCGGGCAATCCCACCATATGTGAATCAATGTCCCTCTCTGTGATTTGCATCTCCAGCACATGGGGGACACCGAGGGGAAGAATCTGTGGATCTGGGGCGGACATCTATACGCAGTTTATATTGCGTTTCCACAACTTCCACGCTAGTGGAGCAACTGGACATGTTTTCGCAGTGTTTTTCCCATTTTATGTGTATGCCCCTTGGAGATAGGTCCATGTCCCAAGCCGCACAAAAGGCGGGGGTATCAGTGGAGTGTGCCTGCACTATTAGTTTGTAGATGGTCGACACTGTGTGGGTTGGTTCTGAGGCTTGAGAGCACAATACCTCAAATGGGTAAGGGCCTTTCGCAAGAGAGGAAGTGTTCCTTTGTGAATGGATAAAATGTCTTACTTGAAAGTAGAACCATGTATCTGACTGTAGTATTGTCTTGTCCTCTTTTAAGTCATTAAAGGATTTAACATTGCCTCCTGTTATCAGATCACGTATTCTGGATAGGCCTCCCCGATACCATCTACGTGCTATACTTCCTGAGGTCCCTGGGCTAAAGTCTGGGTTGTTAATTATTGGGAGGAGTAAAGTGTCCGGTGAGGTGAGACCTAATCTATATCGTACAGATTTCCAGAGATTTAAGGTTGGCTCTACCGTCGGGTGTGTTGTACGAGCTATTTTGGGGAGCCAGGGAGTCACCTGTAAGTCCAGTCCTGAGGAGTGTTTTTCTATTTCTACCCACTGTTTCTTATTGGAATCAGATCTTGACCAGTCTAAGATTCTATGTAATGTTGATGCCTGGTGGTATGCTTGTAACCAAGGGAGCTGTTGACCACCTTGTGCTTTCCTGCGGAATAAGTATTTATGTTTGAATCTGGGCTTCTTACCTCCCCATACAAATCGACTAATGACCCTTTGCATTTCCACAATATATTTTAGCGGAAGATTTAGCGGGATAGTCTGGAATAAGTATAGGAACCGGGGTAAGACGTTCATTTTTATAATGTTCATCCTACCTATCCAAGAGAACTTCTGGTTCGACCACTTAGTATAGTTAATATTAAAATTGGATAATTTCCCAAAGCGTGCAAACTCTCTCATAATGTTTGGAAGAGATATCGCAGGCTTAGTGATAATTGCCAACATGTCGTCAGCAAAGAGTGCCAATCTATGATCCACTCCTCCAATATCTAAGCCGCTTATGTCTGGGTTAGCTCTAATGGCCCTAGCCAGAGCCTCCATACATATCACATAAAGCAGAGGCGACAATGGGCTCCCCTGTCTGGTCCCATTGGCAATTAGCACAGAGTTGGACAGCATGCCATTGATTCTTACTCGGGCCGTTGGTGATTGATATAGTGCAAGGATTTTCCCTATGAATTGATCTCCTATTCCTGCATGTCGGAGGACCTCCCCCATAAACGTCCAGTCTACCCGGTCAAACGCCTTTTCGGCATCTGTGGAAAGAAGCATGGTCGGGATTTTAACAGATTGGGCGTATGCAACCAGGTCAATGACTCTCGTTGTATTGTTCCTCGCCTCACTCCCACGTACGAATCCCACCTGGTCAGGGTGTACCAAGCGTGGAATCAACAGGGATAGTCGGTTTTCTAGCAATTTTGCATATAGCTTGACATCGACGTTAAGGAGAGAGATGGGGCGGTAGCTGGAGGGGAGGGCTGGGTCTTTGCCTTCTTTTGGCAAGACCGTGATGTGAGCTTCAAGGGACTGAGCAGAGAAGGGGGATGTCGGGGAAATCCCATTGCAGGCCTTTGTAAGAAGTGGGATCAGGCGGTCTTGGAACGTTTTGTAGTAAGTTATGGTGAAGCTATCCGGGCCCGGACTTTTACCAGAGGGCGAAGTTTTAAGTGCTAGTCGAAGCTCAGATTCCGTAAAAGGGTCATTTAAGGCTGTCGTTACGTCGGGTGATAGTTTAGGATAACTTATGTCTTTTAAGTATGTTCTAGTTTTGGACTCATGTGCTAATTGATCTCGTGGCGGCCCCTGTGAGGATAGGTTATAAAGGCCTGTATAATAATTTTGGAAAATCTCTGCTATTTCGTTGTTTTTGGCATGGAGGGCACCCGAGGAGTCCTTCATCCCGGTGATATACGTTAGTGATCTTTGGGCCCGCAGTGCCCTTGCCAGTTGTTTACCTGGTTTATTGCCCCATCTGAAGTATCTATGGCGGCAGCTTCAGAAGGCTCCGCGGGTGCCCTCATTTAACAGGCTATTTAGAGCGGTCCTAGCATTCTGCAGTTCCAAAAGAACATCTGGGGTCAGAGAAGATTTATGTATTAATTCTAGTTTTTTAATTTTATCCAGTAGGGTCTCTCCACATTCTGTTTTTTTCTTTTTGAGGTAGGAGCCTATTTTAATACACCTACCTCGGATTACGCATTTGTGAGCTTCCCATATTGTGACTGGGGACGTTTCGTCATTTGAATTCAGCGATATATATTCATCTATGGCTTCCTCTATTTGTTTCCTACAATCGTCTTCACGCAGGAATTGCTCATTGAAGCGCCATTGCCAGTGGCGCGTGGGGGGGTGTAGTAATGACAACTCTAACGTTATGGGGGCGTGATCTGAACCCACTATCTGTCCTATAGAGGTGTTGGCCAAAAGGTCTAACGATCTGTGATTTAAATAAAAGTAGTCGATGCGTGTGTATGAGTTGTGAGGGTGTGAATAGAAGGTGTAATCCTGGTCTTTGGGGTGCATTAGCCTCCATGTATCTATAAGTTGGAAGTCATGTATTAGCATTTTGAACCTTCTCAGGTCTTTTGCTGAGGCGGAAGTCGAGGCACTAGTTGAATCTATTGTGGGTTCTGCTGCCCAATTAAAATCACCACCTACCACCAGTACCCCTTCTATGGTGTGCTCTATTGACTCCAGTGCCATTTTCAGTGTACGCAGTTGGCCCTTGTTAGGGAGGTACAGGTTTACAAAAGTGAACACTTGATTGTGTATAGTAGTTTTTATGCACAGTCCCCGACCGTCTCCCACAAGGGCCACTGTTGTGTCAGTTAAAGGCGTGTTTTTGGCGAATAATATTGCAACCCCTTTTGATTTGGATTCAGAGTAGTCATTAAAATAACCAAGAGGGTAATGACAGGAGTGTAATTTCGGGGCCTTCCCTTTCTTGAAGTGGGTTTCTTGTAGGAATACCACATCTGCCTTCTCGTTGTGCATTGTGTGTAACAGTCTAGATCTTTTCTCAGGAATATTGAGGCCCTTGGCATTCAGGAAAATTAACTTCAGGCTTGCCATTTGTTGGTGTTTAAGGGTTTGGCTGTGTTCTTTGTGTGACTACCTCTTCGCGGTTAAGGGGTGGGGGGGTGGGAGGTGGGGCCGGGGTAACATAAGGGAAGAAATATATAATAACGTGAACTTCAAGAAATCCCCAACCCATTCTATTGAATGAGGGTGGGGAACCTCTGCTTTTTCAGATCTGGGGAACCAATAAGGGCCCATGATCTCAAAATGTACAGCAGAGCTTGGGGGAATGAGGGAAACCAAGGTGAACCACCTTAACATATAGTAAATTAGATAACAAAGTAAACAATTGTGACTTTTCTATATATATAGGTAACGTTACTTTCAACCCAACCAGTTAATTCTGACATATTGCTAAGTCGCGACCAGTTCTAAAAATATAGGGGACGGGTTTTTCAACACATTGGCCTAGAATATTGCAAAGCTGTCTTAATAACCAATATAACAGTTAACCGCTAACTTATAGGCTACTCAGCCCTCCCATGGGACCATGTCGCGCCGTCCCCAATCCCTAGGGGATCTGTGCGGTGCTCCCCGGGCCTCATCTATGAGCTACGCTGTAAACATAACAGTCAAGGTACATACTGTATAGCAAGTTAAATGAGAACATTAAGGAGAAGAGACATAGTCTATATTCACGTGTCTGCAGGAGCGAAACCAGAATCTTTCGGCTGGCAGTGGGGCCGCTCGGTCGCTGTTGACCCATTCCTGTCAGCCGCGGAGCGATCTGTTTTCTTCTTACGATCCCTTGTGACCCTATGCCACCGTTCTCTATGAGGTTTGGGTTGGGAAGTAAGTGCCGCCGGGTCCAGCCAGTTGGGCAGTAGTGGGGCGGGGATTCCCAGTGTTGCACAAAAGTCAGCTACTCCTGCTGGGTCTTGTAGGACTGCCGATGTGCCCTTGTGAGTCACTTGTATGCTGATAGGGAAGCCCCAGCGGAATCTGATATCTTGTTTCTTCAGTGCCTCTGTGATGGGTCGGAGCAGTCATCTCTGCTGCAGTGTGGACCAAGAGAGGTCCTGAAATATTTGGATTTTCTGGCCGTTGAAGTCTAGTTCTTGAGTGCATCTCGCCGCTTTAAGAATCTCTTCTTTGTCCTGGAAGTAATGAAGCCGACAAATTATATCTCTAGGTTGTTCTGTAGGTGCACCTCTGGGGCGTAGAGCGCGATGAGCTCTATCGAATATGATCTGATATTCCGGGTCAGCGTTCGTGAGTTGATTAAAAATTTTGGTCAGAGCATGTTCTAAATTAGGGGGTAAGACATCCTCTGGGATGCCCCGGACTCTCAGATTGTTCCTTCTTCCCCTATTGTCGATATCGTCAAGTTTGCGGCCCATCTCTATTAGGGATCTTGACTGGCGTGCAACCAAATCGTGGAGGTCGGAAAGCCTCGAGTCCACCTCTTCATTTTGCTCTTCCAGTTGTTCCACTCTGTTCGCAATGTGCGTGATGTCGGTTTTCAGAGCGGCGATATGGACCTGTATTGAATCTTGGAGCCTTTTCTCCGTGGAAAGCAGGTCTTGTTGCATTTCCTGCCTGGTCGGAATTGCTTGTAGTCTGGATAGAATGGTTGAGAGTTCTGTAGTTTCTGAGGTTGGTGTAGGTTTTGATTTGGAAGAACTCGGAGCCTCCGTGCCTTCCATGGCCGCACTTGGGGCAGGGGAAGTTGAGGCGAGAGTGTTAGGATCTGTGATAGGGGTTCAAAAAGCGTGCAAAAGGCTTCTGCGTGGGATGATTTTGCAGGGGTTTGCACCCGTATTTTATGTCGTCGGCGTTTAGTCATGTGGGTGGAAGCTACATGGGTCGGAACACACTTTGTTTTTTTTGTTTTTTGTTTTTTCTTGTCACATTATCTCAGTGGTTCAGCACCTGGTTCCCTCAGCGTGGCTTGCTTAAATCATTTCAAAGTCGGGTGCACAGGTCGCCCACGGGTAATATGGGCTCCAAGTAGAGGGCTCACTGGTTAGTTGGATTGTCCAGTAGCACCGCGTGTAGTCGGCTAATGGGCAGGCCGGGGCAGGGTCGGACAGCTCTCGGGAACAGGCGCTGTATTATATATCAGAGGGGCTCAGTCAGCAGTCAATAGTTAGCGTGGTGGTCAGATCCCTGGGTCTGAATACACTTTAGGCTCTGGTGTGGTAATTGCCTTGTCAGCGTGACCTTTTCTGGTTTACCCTTGTGGGCACAAGTGGGAGCCCCCTTCTGCAGGGCTGTTATTGCTTATGTTGGGAATTGTACTGTAGGGGATAGGCTGTATATGGGGACCAGGATCACCTGTTCTGCCACCAGGCTCCCCACTGTTGGTTGCTGTTATGGGGGAGGTTGTTCACTTACTCCCAGAGTGAGGGAGTCTCTGCATAGGTCTCCTAACAGGAGCTCTGTGCCTGGCTCTTAATCTCAGGGGAGGGGGGGCAGTTAGCAGCGCCGCTGCTGCAGCAAGGGGGTCAGGTGTGTGGGAGACAGGAGTCACCGGCTTCTGCCAGTGACACGCTGTCTGCTGGGGCCGCCTCCGATCAGGCGATGCGCTGCCCGCCGAGTCCCCCTCCTACCTCCTCCAGGTGTCCGGCGCCGGCCCCCGTGCACCGCGTGCGTATGCGGCCTAGCCGACGGCGCGTGCAGTCAAGCTCCAGGCACCCCGCGGCTCAGGTCCCGTCCAGCGTCTCCTTGGCGGGGATCCCCCCGGCCTGTCGTCTCTCCGCTGAGCGCCCCCCGCAGCTGTGTGCGATCCCGCCGGCGGCGTCTGATGGACCAAAATCGAGGTCCCGGCTTCGGGCCTCCGACAGGCCGCAACCCGCGAGAGCCCTTAAAAGAGCTCCCTGGCTCCGCAGACTCTGCCAGAGGGAACCGATGCACCGGGGGAGAGATAGGTGATGCACCCGGGGTGTTTATTTGGGTTGCCTGTGGGTTTTCTTCTCTTTTTACAGGGAGCTCCAAGACAGGCACGTCTTCTCCCTTCAGCAGCTAGGCCATGCCCCCCGCTAGGCCACGCCCCCTGGCTGCTTTATTTTTACACTGCAATTATAATTTCAGTTTGTACACACTCCATGCAAATCTAACTCTCTCTGCACATGTTACAACTGCCCCACTGCAGTGCAAATGGTTTTTCTCATTAGCGAAAGATTTAGATTTTCTTATCAACTCTGAATCAGGCCTTAAAGCAGATTTTGCCCACCGTATTTCAGGTTAGCAGGATGACGTATGTGAATCGCAATTTACACATATTACCACTGATCCTCACTGGGTCATCATTACAAAACAATTTAGGGGTTGGGATCATTTGGTCTATTGCATTATGGTAGAAAGTCATTAGGTCGACATGCTAAAAGGTCGACATGATTCTAGGTCGACATGGGAAAAGGTCGACATGATTCTAGGTCGAAAGGTCATTAGTTCGACAGGTCATTAGTTCGACAAGGTCATTAGTTCGACATTGTCTATGTCGACATTCACAAGGTCGACATGGGGTTTTTCACTGTTTTTTTACCTGAATGTCAACACAGTCGACATGGACACAGTTTAAAGTGCACTGCATCCCCTCGCATCGCTCGCTGCGCTCGCGATGCGTCGGGCACGGTGCCTTGCTACGCTCGGCACACTATTTTATTCTCCCACCACGCCCTAGTGGATGGTAGGGTATGAAATACCGCCTGTCGGCACATGTTGGCTCAAAAAACAGTGAAAAACTCCATGTCGACCTTGTGAATGTCGACATAGACAATGTCGAACTAATGACCTTGTCGAACTAATGACCTGTCGAACTAATGACCTTTCGAACTAGAATCATGTCGACCTTTTCCCATGTCGACCTAGAGTCATGTCGACCTTTTAGCATGTCAACCTAATGGATTCGACCTAATGACTTTCTACCATAATGCAGTAGACCAAATGACCGCATCCCCAATTTAGTTACGCTTTTAAACCATCTCATGGATAGTTTTGCCTTGTACTGTTTAGAACATGTTGCTCAAGCCTCGTTGTAGTAGACTGAAACAGGTACTCTTGCAGCATTTTGCACCATCCATTGTTCCTTTTACTTTAATGATATGCCTGCTTATAAAAAGCAACACAGAGCATATAGCCAGGGCCGGTGAACCTATGTCAGTGCCCCAGACGACCCCCCACCCCAGCCGCTCCCCGACTCTCACCTGCTCGATGGCCAATCAACTCCTAATTGTCATTTTTCAAACATTGGCTAGTGTGTTATCACCTTCTGCTTTATCTCTTCTTACTACATCTACCCTAGTATGTAGAATATGTATACGTAATGTTGGACACTGTTTCATTTTTACCACACATTACTTTGAACTTTGACCAAAAATCTGCACTGTATATTGGTCTCATCTAAACGCATCCTTATTGTCTAACCTTATCTATATCTTATCGTACATTGCAATAAGTTCATTTTTGTCAAACTTATGTTTCATTTACAGTAACGGCTTCTTGTTTACTGAACTCTAATAGTGGCCTATTATGCAGATATCGCTGTGGCCTGTGCACCTTTACTCACACTCCTCCTATATGATTGTTAGCTTTTATGTAAATCATAACAAGTCCCCTTCTTGTGGGGCATAATGTTTTGGCGGCAAACAGTTGCAAGGTAAACCTCCTTTAATAGGAGTATTAAATATATACATTAAAATCTCAGTGTATTTTTACAGCTTCGGACAAAGAATGACACAGTAAAATTTGTTTCAGCGCTTTGAAGAAAATAAATGAAAATAACATTTTGGACGCATTGTGTATCTGCTGTCAGAAGTTAGGCGTGGCACAGTAAATTGGGTATTATTATGTGATTTGATGGGGCATCTGTGAAGAAGCGCAGGACATGCCCATGCATGAAGCACAGAGGTAGAAATTCACTAAGATGGGAGTTCTATTTCACATCGGATGTTGCTATGGGCAACCAATCAGATACTATCTATTATCTTCTAGAAGTTGCTAAATAAATGAGAAACAGAATCTGATTGGTTGCCCATAGCAACATCCCCATGTGAAATAGGACTCCCATCTTAGTAAATTTACCCCAGAGACATCAATTAATGACCCCATGCTTCCATTGCCTTTTACTTCTATGATGCTTTTGAAAGACTGTGTTCAGTATCCTTTTAATAAATTCTTACAATATATTGGCCCCTTCTTTCTCTTTTACAAGCTGATTGTAAAGACACGGACAGAGTATCAACTCCAGC
This sequence comes from Crinia signifera, assembly GCF_055691185.1. Taxonomy (NCBI): domain Eukaryota; kingdom Metazoa; phylum Chordata; class Amphibia; order Anura; family Myobatrachidae; genus Crinia; species Crinia signifera. The sequence goes on from NC_139222.1 coordinate 65,093,438, forward strand.
AAAAGAAGAAGAGGAAGATGCATGTGCCAGGGATAAAGCGGCTGAACATTAACCTATATGATGAGGTCTCCGAAAAAGTTAAGGTACAAAGAAAACTTATCATTTTGAAGTTTACCAGTAGACTAGGAAGTAAGCCTCTGGTTTTTTTGTGTATTTATTTTCAAAATGACAGCATTCACTTAGCCAAACTGCTATTTCTACATACATTGGTTATATGCTACTGCTGAGCTGGTACTAGGCTGCTGGCTCTCTGGCGATAAGAACAGTACTGGGAAAGGGTGCTGAGGAGAGCAGCACTGGCTCTGTTGTAACACTCTAGGTCAAGGGTCAGGGAACTTTTTTACATTTTACCCCACAATATATTTAGATACGCCGACGTTACCCCCTTGATTTAAAAGGAAGGAAATCATATAATGGTAATACACACTGTACCCCCAGAAATTGATAATATATCCTGCTAGTAATGTACACAGCATGGCAGAAAGTGAGGATACAAAATTTGTACCACACACAGCCATATATGTTAATAATCATCATCATCATCAATGGCTGCCAGGCTGTGTGTGGTATAGCCATTGATAATGTGACGTACAGGCAACTATTAGTGTCAGCATTTCAGATGATATAGTGACAGTCTGTGCAAATTTTTTTTCCTTAGACTAGAGATGGGTATACCTTGACAGGGGCCTATAACTTGGCAAAGAAACTCAGTGCCACGCTGGGCAGTACAGACTGTGCACTGCCGAGATGGCGCAGCAACAAGTCAACTCTACTGAAGAAGCGGGCGGACTTGGAGGCAGGGCCCGGGGAATCAAGCAGCGAAGCTTGTTATACAAAAGGGTCTGACGCACTGCATGTCAGGTCCTTGTAAACTACAGTACTGTAACACACACAACCGGGCATGCATATAGTCTATATATAGATGCTATATTCAATTAAATGAAATTCCTGGGGGTAATGGACGGTCGCGCTGCCGAAACATATATATAGATTCATATGCATGCCCAGCTGTGTCTTGGCAGCGCAACCATCCATTACCCCCAAGAATTTCCTTTTTACCACATTTGGGGTAATGTACCCCTGTTCCCTGACCACTGCTCTAGGTAATAGCTTCTGGTCATTACAGCTGATGTAGGCTGGCAGCAGGAAGTGAATCCAGATTAGAATACCCTCCTCTCTATCCCTATTGAGAAGATGAGAGTTGGAGTGGGTGCTCCCAGTGCCTACCTTACCTAAGAAGGTAACACATTGGGGTAAGACTTCAGGCTGATCAAGCAGCCCTGCAGAAATTGCAGCAACCTAAAGAGGACCTAATGATGACAGCTGGGGAGCTTTTCTCTTCCACACTTCTTTCATAGTCCATTTCACCACTTGGATTAGTTAGTGACAAGAAAACTATTTTTTACTCAAATATAGAATGTATGTTTCTGTATTTACGGTGTTTAATTTCAGTGTATATTAATGTATAGTGTATATACAGTGTATATAAAATATATATTAGTGTTTTTAAGAATTTCCCTTGCTGATAAGATTACGTAAAGGGTAGTACTTCTAAGGTGAAGTTCAGGAAAGGAAGATTAGCATTCATTTTGTTCCAGTTGTACTAAGTTGCTCATGAGTGGCGACTAGTCAGAGGTCCCTGCCGGTCTTGTGGAAGAACCAGCCTGTGTTAGCTCCTTTGCATTTTCTATAGCCACTGTATGGTGGTGCGAGAGGAATTATCATCTTTTGCATCTAATCAGAATTAATCTATTTTTCAGTCAGTGCCCAAGATAGTCTAAGATACATACAGTACACTGATTGGGTTTAGTAGTTTTTTACATTTATTCATAATGCAGAAACAGTGGCGGGCATGAAAGGCGTGGCCATGCACCGTTAAATTAAATTACAGAATTTTTTTTAATTGAAGCACCTTACAGTCCACATTGCATCCCAGCACACAGCCACATATGCTGGGTTGAGGAGAAGAGCTGCTGCAGCTCCTGCCAGGTAACGAGGGGAGGACTAGGGTCCAAAAGACATTGGCCTGGATAATTAGTACCCCTTCTGGCTTTATCTGAATACATGATGGTATGTACATTATAGTTGCCTACCCTCCTGCATTCTGCAGGAGACTCCCTGAAATAGCAGCAATCTCCCTCTCTCCCTCATTAGTCAAGCAATCTCCCTCATTTCACCTAGCCCACATTACACTGTTACATTTTTGGGGAAAAAAAGGAATAAAAGATAGATACATTTACATTGCATCATCAGCACCGTTTCCCAGCACTTTAGCAAGTATAGTAGCTCTTACTAACTGCTTTGGGGCTCATCTACATTTGTATATAAGTCATGTTAAAAGATTCCTCTCAGATGTAGTAGTACGCACCCACGCTTCTATGTGCCACATTCACAATCTCTTTTCAAAATCTCTCCATATATGGAATTAGACACGCCCTGTGGGTGGAGCATGACACGCCTCCTCAATGGGGCGCTGTGCAAAATTCTATTACCAACTATAATCTCCCTGAAACTAGTTTTCAAAAGTAGGCAAGTATGACATACATTACAGTGTTTCTAAGAACAGAGAGAAGTGTCTAATGTTAAAGCAGGCAGTAAAGACTCAAGGGCCCCAGTACCAGTTCACCAAAGGATAACAGAATTTTATTCAGATCTCTTTTTGTTCCAAAAACCAGGTGGCAGATCCATTTTAAAATTAAAGGAGTTAATTACAAAATTGAGGGTAGACTGATCCATTATAAATGGAACGGAGTCAAACAAGGTGTTGCCATGTTACCGATTCAGATTACAAGTTTCAGCAGATCCGCTAAGGGCAGGGAAACTCTACAGTATCATGGCTGGATTATCAACTGGAAGAAGTGCAAAATGATTTTCAGTTGGTGCAGAACATTTTTAGGCCTCATTACTTTTAGATTCAATACCCAGCTTGGCAGAGTTTTTCTACCAGCAGAATAGATAAGAAACATTCACAATCTCTAGTCCGTAGGATTTTGAAGGTCAGAATCCCATCAGTTCTAGGTTAGGAAAGATTATGTTCTCATTAAAAGCAGCAAGGTTTCATTCCAGGGTGTTTCAAATAAACATTCGAAAGAGTTGACTGCACTCCAGCCATCGACTTTCAGCTCAGTCTGTTATTTTGCAAATGAAATGGAACGGACTTTCAGATGTGGATTCTGTTGGTAAATCCGAATAAGGGCAGGAGTTCCCTTATCCAGGATTTGTTGGTTGTCCTGATAAATGGAGTCTCCAAGGTCCAATCGATGGGGGCTTTGAAACATTATGATCCAGATAGGAATTGAAGCTTCCGCTCAATATACTGGAACTAAGTGCCTTATTCAGAGATGGATGGAAATGCAATGCCGCTTGCATGCAGCTTTGAATATCCATCTGATTTGTTCCCGCCTCCCATCTGTGTCCAGTCGGGCCATGCAGCCAGGACCCACCACCAGCCATCGACCGGAAGTTCTCGTCATCTCCACCTTAAGTGACGATCTGCGTCCTCGGCCGCGTCACCCGCTGGACCCAGACACCATTTTGGCAAGTGTAACACTCATGAACTCCATAAAGAATGTATGTTTTAAAAGAGAATTCTTTAAGGTGAGTCAGCTTTGCCCTGATGGGCCGAGTTGGCTGATACTGTGACAACCTGCATAACAATCAACAATACAATTATTGCATGCCTTTTACAGTATAATGGCTAGATTCTGTCAATAGCCTTCCACTTAAATCATAAATGGATACCTTCCTGGGCATGCAGAAGTGAGCAAAGGGGACCTTTAAAAAAATGCATGATAAATGGACATCTAATGTCTCCACATCTATGCTGCCTCTACTATATCCAAGGCACCTTGGCCCATGTAGTTAATTTCAGAAGTATCCCAAACCCCGTTATAAGAAATTAATGAGACCCAAATTATCATTAAGAACCTTGGATTCCAATTGTAGAAGTTGCTTGGCACGGTCCCCCCCCACGAATTGATATGTGCACATGGTCTATGATTTTGTGATTCAGTTTGGCCATGCCATGTTTCTTCTCTCAGCAAAGTGCCTCGCCACCAGTTGTTCCCCGGTTCCCGTCTGTAATACCGTTCTAATGGCCATACGGTGCTGGGCCATTCTGATTTTGAACTGCCATTTATTTTTGCCCATGTAATACAGACCACAATGTATTACGTAGACCACAAATTTGGTAATATACATCAGTGGCCATTTAATTTATTATCTTTTACCTGTGTAGGAGTGAGTTATACTGTCACCCACTGCCATATACTTTCCCATAGTATGTATATAAAACAATCACTGTAGCACTCGTATATATATATTGCAGTAGTTACGTGCAGGGCCGGCAACAGAATTTTTGGGGCCCCATACACACCTCCTCAAACGCCATCAACCCCCCTTTTGTTGGAACATAAACTAGACACACTGCGGCCTGTGTTTTTTTGCACTTAAACCCTCCCTCCCCCCACGGCTTGGGCACTATCACACTGGTGCACTCCTTTACCCTGCGGCCTGTGCTCTATACTGTAACACCAATGCGCTCCCTTACCCTGCGCTCTATCACACTGATGCACTCCCTCACCCTGTGGCCTGTGCTCCATCACACCTAAGCACTCCCTCACCCTGCGCTCTATCACACTGACGCACTCCCTCACCCTGTGGCCTGTGCTCTATCACACTGATGCACTCCCTCAGTCCATGGCCTGCGCTCTATCACATGGACTTGCTCCCTCACCCTGCGCTCTATCACACTGATGCACTCCCTCACCCTGTGTTTTATCACCCTGATGCACTCCCTCAGCCTGTGGCCTGCGCTCTATCACACCGAAGCACTCCCTCACCCTGCACTCTATCACACTGACGCACGCCCATGGCCTGCGCTCTATCACACGGACGTACTCCCTCAGCCCATGGCCTGCACTCTATCACACTGATGTGGTCCCTAAGCCCATGGCCTGCGCTCTATCACACTGGCGTGCTCCCTCACCCTGCGCTTTATCACACTGACACACTCTATCACCCTGCGCTCTATCACACTGACACGCTCCCTCAGCCCATGGCCTGCGCTCTATCACACTGACGTGGTCCGTAACCCTCCCTACCCCTGTAGCCTAATCCTTACCCTTGTATCCTGAACCCTAACAACCCACCCTATATATATACACACACTAAGCACTTACTCTAACATTAGAAACACCCACAGAGTGCAATCTCACTGTGGGTGGCCCTGCAATGGCAGCAGGCAGCTTCTCTTTTTCCTTTTGCTCAGGCAGCACAGCAGGAGTCTCGCCTGTCACTCATAGCCCCGTCCCTTTCGGGACCCATGTAGCTCCACCCATTCAAGTCCTGCGTAGCTCTGCCCCCTTTCCCCCAAGTGCGTGCGTGTTTCGTTCGGAAGGACTGACACAGTGGCTGAGCAGCAGGACACACTTCAGGCTTCTAATCCAAGGCTTTCAGTTGCCGCACCCCGCAGGATAGATGAGTGAGGGGAAGGTTGACACACCATATGTGTGACTGGCAGCAGGCTGAAGACAGCAGCAAAGCAGTATGCAATAGTAGCACTGACGGGCCGTTTCGGTAGTTATCTACCTTCTTCAAAAGGGCAAGATGCCCTTTTGAAGCCCAGTCACTGTGAAGTATATTGGCTCATCTCTTATTGCTTGACAACATGCTTCAATAAATCATCTTTCTTCACTAAGAACTTAGTGTGTGCTGGTCCCGTCGATCAGAGGGACTTTTGTCCTTATCTGCTGGGCTTCTACTATATATTTTATGGTACTTTCCAATGAAATAAACATTTAACTATTAGCTTAAAGCCGGAGCTACGCAGCCCCGGCGTTGCAGATACCATGTGCTATCAAAAAGAAAGTAACTATGGGTGAGTGTCAACGTCAGAAGTTAAAGGAAAAAACTAGAGTCCGGACCAGTATATTGAGGGCTCGATGATAGAAGCCTGCAAGCTGCCTCTACACCAGCTCCATGCCGCATATTGGTGTAGAGGCTGATGACGTCTAGTGTGTACATCCAGCTGTTTGGTATCAATGGTAAGAATTGTATCTTCAGGATAAGTGATGTGGTGTCTTTTAGATATGTTCTTTGTGTCTGGATGACAGGTTGGAAGTACATATCCAGATATTTAGAGACTTTGTAATAAACGGAGTTGCGTGCTGCTATTAGTGGATCACCCGGGGGATTAACAGTGTCCTTATGCAATTATATATATTTTCTATATATACTAATACTGTCTCTTGTAGTGACCAGTTATATTGAGTTTAAATTGTTTCTCGGACTCCCACAGCTGACTGGCCTGATCCTGATCACCATGGTGTTCCTTGCTTGTCTTCTGATGCTGGTTATGTACAAGGCTTTGTGGTATGAACAGCTCACCTGTCCTGAGGGATTCATCTTCAAGGTATATTTTTGTTTGTATGATGCCACATAGCAACAAAACAATTAATACATATGTACAAAAGGGAAGTCTAATACATGCATAGATGCAAGTAACAAACAAATCACAATTCAATAGAGTAAAGTAAGTATACTTTGAGGTCTGGAATAGGAGATGGGGTAGTGTGGGGAGCGAGAGTTTGAATATGAGTTCCAGGCAGAACTATGAGTTTATGGAGCTGGTTGAGAGTGTTGCCTGGTGGCAAAATGTAGGTTGGTACTTATGTAATATCTGGGCGCCCGATTTTTTTGATCGGGTCGGAAAAATCGGGTCCATCGCATGCAATCAAATCGCCCGATGCCTGGCGAGGGGACGCGGAATACATGTTAAGTAATCCGCTCGCCACTCTGCGCTCGCCACACTAAATGAAATCAACTCCATGCCCACTTGGATAGTGGGGGTATGAACAGGGTGGGTATACAATAGAAAATGGGGTCTGGGGGGGGGGCATTTAACATTGGACCCAATGTAAAATCGGGTCTCAGGGACCATTTAACATTGGATCCAATGTAAAAATCGGGTCCATCACCTCGCATGCGATTTGGTTGCATGCGATGCGATCGACCCGATTTTTCCGAAAAATTGGGTCCATCGCATCTGATTGTATGCCTTAAGTTAAGGCATACAATCAAAAAATCAGGCACACAGATAATACATAAGTACCTGTAGGTTATCCCTTCAGCCACATGATTCCTATAAGGTGGAGTCAACTGGAGAGCAACAAGTGGGCAGACCATCTCCACTACAGCAGAGAAGGGGATACATACAAAAGACCTGACCCTGGCATTGTGATACAGAGAATGTCAACAGGGGCGCCATAAAAATCTAACCCTACCCCTCCCCCCACATACACACACACACAAAGCCTGATCCAAACCTTCCCGCTAGTGTCTAAACTTAACCTCTACAACCTAAATCTGCCCTCTTCCACAGCCTAACTTTAACCTCCCATCCCCACAGCCTAACTCTAATCTTCCGCTCCTTGAAGCCCAACCATAAGTCCCCCACTAGTGCCTAAACCTACCCCCCATCCCAAGATGCAAGGCAGCACTCCCTGTATAAACAAAAAAGAGGGGATTCTGAAGATACGGCACTACCTCTGCTGCAGGTCACCACTTAAACTAGACCAGTACTACAATTACTGGTGAACATATAATGTATTGAACAAGGAAAAGTAAATGTCTTGCGCAGGAATCAACAAATAGATCTTTTTTTTTTGGAGAAGAAAGGTGTTCTTAAGATCACAGTCGGATATCCTCATGTATCCAAGTACCCAAAAGAAAGGGATTTGAAATATAATCCGTACCGTTGTGTTTGGAAATACAGTACGTGATGATATCCCCTATAGGTGACGGTCCACCTGAGGAGACAGATGTCTCTCTCCAATGGTTTGACTCCCAAAGAGGCAATTTGCATACGTGTTGCTTACACGAAAATAAGTGCATATAAACCCATAAAGGTATCTTCTGTGAAGGGATGTTCACAATATACACCGTAAACAGGGGGTCTCTTACATTAGAAAAGTGCTCACACTTTGGCTTATCTCGGTTTCTTTTAGGTCGTCATGTTTATGTCCATATATGGAGGAATAGAACCAGAGTACTCCATGGTGCAATATATCAAAAGATGTATGTAACAAAATAAAATATAGACAATAAAAAAAAGTGTAAGGGTAACCTCGTACTAGATGGTAGGTTAGGACTCCGTATAGCTGATGGCACTCAAATGAAACCTGGTATTCATTGAAAGTTGCCGTTGGTCCTTGTCCTCCCTCTGGTGTAGAAGATACTCCTAAACTGACTCTACTTGAGATACCTTTATGTACTTATTACAGATCATCAGTCTGACCTTGATGTTTTTCCTTAAGAAAAGTGGCTTCTTTGCTGCCCTTCTTGACACCAGGCCATCCTTCAAATGTCTTTGCCTCACTGAGCATGCAGATGCCCTCACTCCTGCCTGCTGCCATTCTTGTGCAACCTCTACACTGGTGGTGGACCCGATCCCACAGCTGAATCAACTTTAGGTGCTGTTGCTTGCGGTGTGTTAATTGGGTGCCCTGAAGCCTTCTATAAAACTATTAAACCACTTTCCTTGAAGTTCTCAATGATCCGATAAATAGTTGATTGTGGTGCAATCTTACTCGCAGCAATATCCTTACCTGTGAAGCCGTTTAGTGCAAAACAATGATAACTGCACGTGTTTCCTTGCCGGTAACCATGGTTAACAGAGGAAGAACAATGTGTAAGGTCTGGGGGCGCTGTTTTCACGGCTGTGACCAAGATGGATCAGTTGACATGGAGGGATAACGGAACTGGGGAAATTTGTTGAGTACTGAGACACGGAGGGCACAGGTGACTAAGGAATTGGAAAATACGCTTTGAAAAGCACTGAATCTAAACTCGCCAGTGGTCTTCACCAAGAAGTCCTACAAGGATCTTTGGCTTTGCTGTTCCCGACGAGCAGGTTGAGGCCCTCTGCCAGAGTTTACATGTAATCCATGTGCGCTCGCCGCGCTTCGTGCTTGCCACACTATATAAAATTAACTCCAAACCAAATGTGGATAGTGGGGGTATGAATGCAGGAGGATGCATAACACGTCCGCTCGCCACGCTTAGGGCTGCCATAGATAGTGGGGGTTTGAAAAGTAGGGATTTGCCAGTATGTAACATGAAACACTGGCAAATGCCTCCCATGCTTTGGGCTGCCGTGGATAGTGGGGGTTTCAAATGGAGGAATTTGCCAGTATGTAACATGGAGCACTGGCAAATGGCTCCTTCATTGTGAACGAGACGCACTTGCGCCCACACCCCCTCTTTGGACAGGAGCCGCACGCGCTACAGAACCCCTAACCCTGTCGGGTTGATGTACCCTGCCGCAATAGCTACTCAGACGCAGGAGCATCTCATTGCTGGAGCGTCTGAGACGCTCCTGCGTATCAAACAGATGGAGTGGCTCTCCACCGGCACCAGCATGATCCCCTCTCCGCCAAAGAGAGTGGATCATGCTGGTGCCGGTGGTGTGAGAGAGGCGCTGACTAGGCTTGCCAGGGACACCGGGAACAGAGATGCAGTTCCCGGCAACAGTACGGTAGTTACTTGTGTAGTTTCACGGCGGCAGCCTACGCTGATAATGTAGCTTAGGCTGCCACCGTGAAACTACACAAGTAAGGCAGCCGTTGGGCTACGCTGATAACGTAGCTTCAAACGTAGCGTAAGCTGCCGCCGTGAAACTACACAAGTACCCACATTTTTCTCAAAATGGCCAAAACCATGTGCACTGCAGGTGGGGCAGATGTTAACGAGCACAGAGAGTAATATTTGGGTGGGGTGTGTTGAAACTAAAATCTAAATTGCAGTGTAAAAATAATGCAGCCAGTATTTACCCTGCACAGAAACAAAATATCTCGCCCAAATCTAACTCTCTCTACACGTTACATCTGCCCCACCTGCAGTGCATATGGTTTTGCCCATTTTGAGAACAACTTCGTACTGCGGGCCATAGAGTATATTTTGTCATATTTAAGGGACTGAAAATGAACAACTGTGGCTGGGTGCAGGGCCGGTGCTAGAGTGTCTCCTACAGATATCCATATCCGTGGTTCCCAAAGTTGGTCCATATCCGTGGTTCCCAAAGTTGGTCCTCACAGTGCACGTTTTCCAGATCTCTTCACAGATGCACAAGTTAGATTCTTGAAAATGTGTTAGTGAGTAATGAGTACACCTGCTGGGTGACCTGGGAAGTGTCAGTGAGTGACAAGTAGACCTGTGCACCTTGTATTAAAAGGGTGGTTTGGGGCTCTATTGTAGGCAAACAAATGCCACTCACATAGTAGAACTGACACAGAGCTGTAGGATTGTCACACGACTACAGGACTGTCTCCCACACACACACACAAATACACTAGAAAGTCTTTCACATAGATGGAGGACCTGTACATCTGGAGGAGTATCACACCCCAGGAATACTCTCATACAGCTGGAGGAATGTCACACCCCAGGAATACAGTCACAAAACTGGCAGGCTGTCACACTCCAAAATACAGTCACATCTGGAGGAGTGTCACCACAGGGGCATCTCTCGGTCTGGCATTCTCAGTACCAGATAACACATCCCTCAGCAGTAGCAGCAGGTTGCCTGGAGCAAGGCTGCAATGGCAGCACTACAACTAAACAAACCCAGAGTGTGCCAATAAGACCCCCGACTCCCGCGTTCCCCGCACAGCTGACAGCCATCCAAGTGCTTAGAGGTTAACACAGGAACAGGTAGAAGCGATCACCCTCCCTGCAGGAATCACCCCAGCTGTCCTTCTACTGTGTGCACCTCACTTTTTTCCCAGTGCCCAGTAGTAGCAGCTTCACCACCAGAGGCTTAGCATATCTGATGGGCCTGGGTGCACGCAGACCCTGCCTTCTCCTCCTGGTCTGGCAGCGCTGCATCCAAGGGGAGGTGGGCAAAGAGGGCGATCGTGATCTATATCCGTCCCTGGCTGGAGGATGCTGCGGCTGGGGGCTATTGGCGGCCAAGTACATGGTGGCCCCGCAGCCGAATCTACTGTGTGCACAGGAGGCCGGGCTCTCACAGCGGCAAGGGGTTAGTGGTGGCAGCTGCCGGGTACATGGTGCCCTCCCAGCCGGAGGAGGAGCAGCCCGGAGCTGCTACTGCTGTGTGCGCGAGGAGCCGGAACTACTGGTTCGCGGTGCCGGCTCCAGGTTTTGTAATAGCCGCAGTGGATACAGTATGTTATGCAAAGCTGCTACCGCAAGCACACCTTGCTATGACCAGATTCTGCTTCCCCCGCCAAAAATCTGGTCGCCAGGATGCAGAATCTGGTCGCCGTGGCGACCTGGCCTCCAGGGTTTGTCAAACCCTGAGATAGATAGATACAGAAAGAGATACATGAGGGATATTGACAGAGAGAGAGAGAGAGAGCTAGAGAGATAGATAGATAGAAAGATATAGACAGACAGAGATAGAGATAGACAGACAGTTAATAGATAGATAGGAGACAGAGAGAGATAATAGATTAATAGATAGATATAGATAGATAGAGACAGAGAGAGATAATAGATATAGATAGAGAGATAGATAGATAAAAACAGAGAGAGAGAGAGAGAGAGAGAGACAGACACACACAAATAAAAACAAACTCACTCAGCCAGCTCCTCTGTAGGCTCCCCGGCCATCTCTCTTGTGCAGAGCTCCACACTGAGATGGGGGCATCTAGTGGCTCCTGCTAGTACTGCAGTTAGCAGTAACTCCGGAGCTTTGCTATGCCTCCTCCGACACTCAGCGCACCATTCCGGGTGCTTCATGTTTCCGGGCGCCTCATCAGCGTCTCACAGGTAGCGGCAGCTGACAGGAGAAGGGTGCAGAATACGGAGAGCGCCTCTGCTGGCCGGCGCCTCCTTGCTTTGCATCCCTCGCTGAGCGGGTTCCGCCGGCCCTGGCTGGGTGATATAAAAATATTGCTACAAACATTCTATGGTGCTTGTTTAGTTTCACGGTGGCAGATATTGCATGCAATATCCTATCCGAAGCGATATGGCATCCGATTTGATGCGATTTGTTTCATTACCCCACTATCCACTATGCATGGAGTTGATTTTATATAGTGGGGCGAGCGAATCTAGCCACCGAGCCCGAAGCGTGGCGAGGGGACGCGGATCACTTTACATGTATTCCGCGGCGAGCGCAGCGATCCCCGCAAGGGGACGCGGAATACTTGTAAAATAATCCGCGGGGCTCGCCTCGCTGCACTCGCCACAATGTATATCGACAACTCCATGCGTAGTGGATAGTGGGGTAATGAACAGGTCAAAAATCGCATCAAATCGCATGCGATATCGCATCTGCCACCATGAAAATAAACAAGTACCCATTCTATTGTAACACATGGCCTTTCCTTGGCCCATAATGCAAATCATAATGTTATGCTTTTTACCTAGAAGACAATTGTATGACTGAGTCTCATCTCTTACAGCACAAGCACTGCTCTCCAACAGATCTGGAAATGTATTATTCCCAGCAAGAAACAGGACCACGGGGCGCCCTCTACACTGCCATCACCCAGGCCAAGAAGACCCTCCCAGAACTGCCTTCTCCTTGGCTTCCTGTCATCAATGCCCTCAAGGAGGCAGAAAAGGCCAAAAGAGAATTAGGGGCATCACAGCAGTGAGTTTATGTAGGGTGGGGATGGGCGGAAGTGTCAGGGTAGGTTAAGCAATTGGGGAGGGGGTTGAATTTAGGGATGAGGGTGTTTACTATCACAATGCACTAATCTGCCTGAAACATCTCCATGTAATAAAAACCAACGCACCATCCCACTTAGCAAGGTGTATTGGCGTTACAGTAAATAAAAGCACTCACCCATTTAATATTTTGTGTAGCTTTCTTTTTGTCATTATAAAAATGGACTACGCAAAACATGCAAACAATCATAAATCGCTACACAACCATATTTAAACACATCACACAGTTTTATATGCATGTCATAGACAGGATTTCATTCACTGGAAGCCAAGAACTATTTGTATGCCACTTCCAGGACAGCCTCAATGTACAGTAACTGGTTTTGTTGTATGACATGTGATGTGTTTTTTTCTCATTGCACGTATATATGTGGCAGAGTATATAAAACTGTCCTTTGTTATATACAGCCTTGGGATTGCTATTGAACTTAGCAGATAAATCTCTGGAGGGCTCCCATGTTAAGTGGGTGGTATCACATAAGCAATTCAAACTCTAGTGTTTTCCAACTACATCATCCTAGAAGTCAAGAGGGACAAAATACTGCTGGACTTCCCTCAATGTAGGATTTTCCTCATCTGTGGTAAAACACCTTGCTGCTTCTGGTTCCACTTCTCCAAAAAATAAATAAAAATACATAAAGATTAGTTTAGAGGCCCAAGCTACAAATAAATAAGTCACAAACGTGTTTGAGTTTAAGAAATGCACTGTTTACAACAGTGTTTTCCAACGGTCCTAAGGGACTCCTAACATTCATGTTTACCGGATCTCCTAGTTGGTGCACAGGTGTAATCATCATTGGATGAAACAATTTAAAAGATTTACAGACAACATTGAAAACATGCACTGTTAGTGAACATGGAGGACTGGAATTAGAAAGCACTAGTTTAAATAATACCCTTTCAGACTAAAAACCTAGGTCTAATCTGGGTTATTGAACATCATTTAACATCCTGTCATAGTTGCTTGAAACCATGTTCTCAATGGACATGGGTTATTGGCAGGTAGTCCCTGGACTGGTGCTTGGAGATGACATCACCAAGCAGTGGTTATCTGGCTCTCTGCTACTTTTAGCATGACCTGGGTTGGATAACCCGGGCCAACTTTCACACTGCGGACTACCCAGAGTAGTCCCTGGTTTGACCTTAGTCACAACCCAGATAGTAGGACCCAGGACATACCTCCCAACATGACCCTCTCCAGGAGGGACACATTGCTCTGCACCTGCACTTTCCTCTTAATGTATGATTGCCATCACCTGTGTTGAAGCACCTTTCTTATTAATGAACCTGTTCAACACAGGTGCTGGCGATCATACATTAAGAAGAAAGTCCAGGAGCAGAGCATTGTGTCCCTCCTGGAGAGGGTCATGTTGGGAGGTATGCCAGGACACACAACTCTGGTAGACCCTTTTAAATCAAACCAGAACCTACATTGCCTCAGCGGTTAAGAGACTGGGTTTGAAAGGGGTATTCCTATAACATTTTATTAGTATTATTAACCGTTGTTGCTATCTTGAGATCCTTATTACATAGGCTGCATTAGCATGGGAAAGGCAATCACCAGAGATAGCCAGTAAATCCTTTCATGATGTTGGATTTCACAGATGATAGCACGGTGGTATCCCGTAATCAACATGGAAATCCCAGATCCTATATATCCAGCAATCACAGCTGTTTTCACCAGAGGTAGGATTTTTCACTACTTAATAGTCACTCCCATAGTGAATGATGGGTGATGAAGCTCTGAGGAAGCTGCATGTAATATTTTTGGAGTGTATTCACTCTTGTGTGATAATAATGGGCTGTTCCCCTTAACTTCAACCTGTTACCGCTGGATATATTGCGTGTTAATTCAATACTGCACTTTTCTAATTTACATCATATGGGCACACAACCTATCCAATCCCAATGAAATTAGCATTTTATAATATCAGTGCACATGCTTTACACAGCTAAAAAACCTTAATGTGTTATCACAGGATTAGGACAAATTAACATATCAAAATCAGTTTAACATGAGGTTCCCTGTACTACAGCATTATTCTTAATTGAATTTAGGAAAATAAAACCAGAAGCACTCCCCAGATAATAAAAAATAAATAAAAAAGAATACTTTGCACTTTTACATTGTGTAATGCAAAGTGAGCGAAAATCTCACTTTTCGTCTGTCTCAATGAATAAAGAGTTGTAATACTGGTATTGTTCATTACTCACAGTTTTTTTGCAGGATTGCTGGAGGGGCCCGGCGGGGCCCTGGTCCAACCCCCCCATACCTTCCCCCTCCATCCCTCCCGGGCAGCAGTAGCAGCACACCTACAGCATGTGCTCTGCTGACAGCAGGCTCAGTATGAGCATCTCAATGACAGCGTGAGCGCTCATGCTGAGTCTGCTGTCAGCAGAGCACATGCTGTAGGTATGTGCTGGTGGTGGGGGCAATAACCCCCCCCCCCCCCCCGACTTTAAAGTGTTTTTCCACTCTCCTTAACCATTTTGGGGGCGTGGTCACCTCCCACTAAGGCCACGCCTCGGCTGCCCTGACCACTCATGCAGCAGTGCTCCCATCACTGGAAGTGGAACATATGCCTGCCACAAGTCAATAAAAGTGGTGGATTTTTTCGGGCCCAATAACTCATCCAGGAGCCTGGTCATCTGCCATACAGTCCAGACCTGGCCCCTGCAGCGCATGATGCGTAAGGGGTCGTTTTATGTCTCTGGAGGCTGCAGTGGAGACCGTCATCCAGCATTCAGAAGGTACAGTGCTGCTTTGCGCTGGTCCAGCTGCTTTAGAGGATTGAGAACTCTGCAGACACTGGTTACTATTTGTTACACATACACAGTCCTTTGGGTCGGTGCGTAATGGAATCATAGCAAACAAGATAACATGCTGATGTTCAGCGTTTTGAAAAGTGAACTGAAAACCTGCTGTATTGAGAAATGACTGTGTGCTTGGTCAGCAATAGGAAAGTTGTAGGATGTCATAAGCATAACTGAAACATGGCGACCTTGCGCACATACTGCATGGGAGAGTATTGAGTTTGTGAGGCCTGGGGTTTTAAAACACAAACACAACACAAACATAAATTCCTTCCTAAAGAAGCTGCTGTAAACTACAGCAAATAATATCATCATCACCTGAAATCCTAGTGCTATTGTGCATTTATACAGATTTTTGTGCCTGATTTCAGACCTGTGTAAATTCACAGATAGATTGAGCGATTATGAAATGACTGCGCATGCATTAGGTTCGCATCAGGCATGTGCGAGGAGAAATAGCAACAGAAATTGCATAAGGATTGTTATCGCAATCTCCCCACAATCAGAAAGCTGGCGTTTGGGCATGGTCATAGGCGAATCTAGAATGATGGTAATGGGTGCTCCCAGATCTAGACATAATAGCAGGGGGACCTTTGCACGGCATAGCCGCGCTGCAAAAAGGGGGCGTGACCTCATGGTAAGGAGGCGTGGTATCACAAAAAGGGGTGTGGTATAACACTTTAGACCATACACAGTAATGCCCATTACACATTTTAGCAAACTCCGTAATACCCATTACACATAAAGCCACATGCCATAATGCCAATTACACATAAGGCCACACACCATAATGCCCATTACACATTGTGCCACACATCATGATGCCCATTACATACTATATAACAAACCGTAATGCCCATTACATATTTGCCACATAAGTGCTGCTTACCTACGTGCTCATTGCTAGGGGGTTCTTGCTTGATGGCACCATAGTACCCATTATACATGATGCCGCACACCATAGTACCCATTACACATGATGCCGCACACCATAGTACCCATTACACATAATGTCCCTTACACATGATGCTGCACACATAATGCCGCTTACATATGATGCTGCACACCGTAATGCCCCTTACACATTAAGCCACACATTATGCGTAATGCCCCCACATACTGCCACTTGTAGCGTCCCTTAAGCAATGCCCCCAAAGGTGGCACTTACAGTAAATTTTTATATGACCCTTCGCTGCTGCTGCAGGGAGAGATGGAGAGCGGTGCAGCTGCTTCTATGGGGAAAGTAGCAGAGTGCAGCACAGAGCACGCTCCCACTCCCCTCCTGGTGTCCCCTCTAGCCGAGTGGCCTTTTTAAATATTGTGCACGCTGTTGTTGTGCGTGACATCGGGGGAACACACCGGGCGCCGCCACCACATGATTAAGGGGGGGGGGGGGCGGGCTGAGGTGAAAGCGGGGAGAAGAATTGGAGCAAAAGCTGCAGGGGTGACAGTCATTGACAGCTGGGCAGAGAGCAGGGGGCTGCCCGGCTGTATTCAGAGCACTGCAGGTCTCGGCTGTTTGAAATGATACCCCTTTCACAACAGAAAATGCAGGGATTTACCCGGGAATATGGTCCCAGGATCATGCAGGGACATTCCCAGGCTGACCCCTTATACACCAGCCTAGTCCCTGCATTTTCTGGTGTGAGGGGGAGAGACAACCACTCCCCACTCCCTACCCACCTTTAATTAACCAGCTATATCTTCGGAACCAACTAACCCATTTACATGAGACCAGTATCATATTGAAGAACTTTTGAGTTGGCTTCGAATGATTTTGGTCCCGTGAAACTGGGCAGTTTGGTTCCAGAGAAATCTGACCACAAAGAACATAAACAGTCATGAAATTACATTTAAGAAATAAAAAAAACGGTTTAACCTCAATAACCCTGGAACCAATTAACCCATATGGATCCAGCCTGGTATCAGATTTAAGGCCCAGCGATTTGGGTTCGACTGAGATCAACCTCGAGCTTCAGTGATGCCAAAGGGGGAACTGGCAGCCGTTGAACTGGGTGGGGGTCGGAATTAGCGGTTCCCATGTTATCCTATAGGGAAAATGTTCCAGCTTTGCCTGGCCGTATCTCCGGTTCCCAGGGGGCTAGAGACATGGGGCTGGACTCGTTGGAAAGCCCCATCCCTCAGCTACAAAATGGACTAATGGGTGGTCCTGTGCACCCCCAGACCACCCCCTAGATTCGCCTATGGGCATGGTAACTGTCCATTTTTATGGAGTTCCTCGGTGAGAGAACACTGGCGAAGACTACATTTATTCAGTATGCTGTATACATGTAATGGGGCTATGGTGATGCTTGGGATTGCACATCATTGTTGCCGGGGGGTATACACTCTGAGTGATCTGTGCTTCATTTCTAAACCATCTAGTCAGAGCTCTCAGAAACAGCCTTCATATCCCCCCGTGTGTGTGCCTCATTGCCCACATTTACACAGACTGGGGAAATCGTTGGGTGGTCTATGAATTTCATATTGACGAATTTTCTTCTCTGTCTGGGCGGTGGCTATTAACTTGCGATCCGGTCTCAATAAGGCCCCTTGTCTGTTCTAGTTCAGTGTAACATGAGTGAGAGCCAGAAACTTCCTTGTTTTCAATTATTATACTATTTTGTACAACATTACTAACTAGGTAATTACGACAGCTTCAAGTGTTTTTTTTTCTTTTTCTATAAGCAACTTAATTAACTTTTTAACCATGTATCTTCGCTATTCACCTTTATCTAATACTTCTACCCCATATATGTCCACCCCGGTCTGTTTGCCCTTCAGAATGTAAGCCCTCACGAGCAAGGCCCTCTACTCTCATGTACTTTTTGCCTCTCTTTAACTATTTCCTGCTCCATACTGCCTTCAATGACACCTAACCCTCGGTTTCTGCCACATTGTCCTCTCCCCTGACTCAGCAAAGTTTACATACATTGGGGCAGATGTATTAAGCATGGTGAAGAGATAAACTGGAGATGAAGTGGAAGGAGATAATGCACCAGCCAATCAACTCCCAACTGTGATATTTCAAACACAGCTGATTGGCTAGTGCGTTATCTCCTTCCACTTTATCTCCAGTTTATCTCTTCGTCAGGCTTAATACAGTACAAGACAATGGGGTAGATAATGTAAGTTTTTTTTGTTTATGCATTTCATTTTGTAAGGTACTATGGAACCATATAAATCAGGGATGGGGAACCTTTGGCCCTCCAGGTATTGTTGAACTATGCATCCCAGCATGCTCTGCTACATTTTTGCTATTTGGCTATGCTGCAGGGCATGCTGGGATGTGTAGTTCAACAACAGCTGGAGGGCTGAAAGTTCCCCATCCCTGATATAAATAAATAATGTTGGTAATAATAAATTAATAAATATTGTATTGCTGGTAATAATAACAAACGCAGATCATTATCTCCTTTGCAATAATATTCTGGAGAGAAAACAAGATGGCCATCTAATGTTGGCATGTGAACTCAGAGAAAGGATTAGGAAGGGGATGGTGTTATTGCACTGAGCGCTCCCAAAACACATGGGTAAAGATGTATTAATTGGTGATCTACAATGGGACTTGCTGCAGATTGACAGTGGATTTTAAAGCTAAAATACAGCATATACTGATGTACTACAGGCTACTTAGTAGTCAGAAGTTAACATCCCTGTCTGCATCAAAATGTGCAGATATACAGTATATATCATAGGCGTTTCTATAATGGGTGCAGTGTGCTCGGTGCAAATGGGGCCCTGTGTCCAGGAGGGCCCACAACGCACACACTGCACCCATACATTATATTTACCCCTCTGGAGTCCCGCTGTGGCATCTCTGCAACGGAGACACAAAATACTCGAAAGATGTCCGCCGTGGCAATCTCCGAGTGATTTGCCCCCTGGACATTGTTGCACTGCTTTGCAAAGTAGTGGGGAATAGACACTATGTGCAGCTCACACAGCACTTGCAATACCCCCACAGTGGTGAAAACAGGGGCGTGGCCTTGCGGGAGTGCTGCAGTTATAAGCCACGCCCCCTATTCACTAAGCCACACCTCCTATATTCGGGCACCGGAATAAGGGCCATAGTGTATAGGGGGGAGAGATATAAATATAGGGGTGGAGATGAAAACAATTAATAAGCACATGAGTTAGCAAAGATTGCATAGCCAAAATTCCTGGGTTCAGCCTGGGGAACAAACAACCTGCGACTAGCGCTGGTGTTAAAGGTTCGTGGGACCAATTTGGGAATTTTGGGTGGTGTGAAAGGGGTATAAGATTAGACTGCTATGCAATCTTTGCTAACTCATGTGCTATTTACATACAATTCATACTATCTACATTCAATCTGCACTATATAATCATTGCTGCCCTGTCTATTTGGCTTTTTGATTTCAGCTGAACGGGAGCACGCGTCGGCATCGAATCAGGATAGAAAGCTTAAAAACATGTTCTATCTCCATTCCATGTCTATGTGATCACAGTTCAATTTTGATAGATTAATCACTAGTTCATACAATGTAAAAGAAGGATGAAATTGTTTATATTGACGTCCCAAATAGACGAATGACAAATTACAGATATATCTGTCAATATTTTACAGGAATATACTTCGAAATGGACAATATTATTATTATATTAGTATAATAGTATAATATTTAACAAAGAAAAGTTACCATATATATTAGAGACTAGGTGATTCATCGCGCCCTACGGGCGCTCTTCACACCGTCGTAAGGGGCTGCGCCCCCTTAATTTGTGAACGTTTGTATATGAGAAATATGGTTAGAATTGTATGAAAGATGCCTGTATTGCAACTTAGGTGTCTGCGAATCGCGGGAGGGGGGGTCGCGGAGGGTGCCGCGAATTGCAGGAGGGGGGGTCGCGGGGGGTGCCGCGAATTGCAGGAGGGGGGGTTGTGGGGGGGTGGATGCTGCGAATCGCGGGAGGGGAGGGATTGCAGAGAATCGCGGGAGGGGGGTCGCGGGGTGGGTTGCCGCAAATCGCGGGAGGGGGGTTACGGGGGCGGGGGTTGCGGCGAATCATGGTAGGGGGGGTCGCGGGGGGTGTGCCATGAATCACGGGAGGGGGGGTCACGGGGTGGGGTGCCGAGAATCGCGGGGGTGTGTGTGTGTGCCGTGAATCGCGGGAGTGGGAGTTGCGGGGGGGGGGTGGGGGGGGTGTGACGTGAATCGCCAAAAGAAAAAATTAACACAGAAAGGTCAACACATGTAAATGTTGACATAAGTGTGGCACTTCATTGGTGTCCATGTCGACACATGAGAATGAATATGAAAACATTCAAAAAATGAAAAAAAAAAACTTCAAAAACTCATGTCAACCTTTTTCATTGTCGACCATAGCCATGTCAGTGTTTTCCAAGTGCAATTTAATTCTGGAGCTGCCGCGAATCGCGGGGGGGGGTGCCGCGAATCGCGGGAGGGCGGGGTTCACAGGGGTTCCGGTGGGGGGTTGCCGCGAATTGCGGGAGGTGGGGGGTCACGGGGGTGCCGCGAATCGCGGGAGGGGGGGTTGCGGGGGGGTGTGACGCAAATCGCCACAAGAAAAAATCAACACAGAAAGGTCAACACATGTAAATGTTGACATAAGTGTGCCACTTCATTGGTGTCCATGTTGACACATGACAATGAATATGAAAACATTCAAAAAATGAAATAAATCTTCAAAAACTCATGTCAACCTTTTTCATTGTCGACCATAGCCGTGCCAGTGTTTTGCATGTGCCCTTTAATCCTGGGGCTGCCGCGAATCGCGGGGGGTGCCGCGATTTGCGGGAGGGGGGGGTTGCGGGGGGTGGGTGCTGTGAATCGCGGGAGAGCGGGGTTCATGGGGGTTCCGGTGGGGGGTTGCCGCGAATTGCGGGAGGGGTGGCGGTCGCGGGGGGGTGCCGCGAATCGCCGGAGGGGGGGTTGCGGGGGGTGTGACGCGAATCGCCACAAGAAAAAAATCAACACAGAAAGGTCAACACATGTAAATGTTGACAAAAGTGTGCCACTTCATTGGTGTCCATGTCGACACATGACAATGAATATGAAAAAATTTAAAAAATTAAAAATAAATCTTCAAAAACTCATGTCAACCTTTTTCATTGTCGACCATAGCCATGGCAGTGTTTTGCATGTGCCATTTAATCCTGGGGCTGCTGCGAATTGCGGGGGGGGGGGGGGGGGAGGGGTGTGTGCCGCGAATCGCGGGAGGGGGGTCGCAGGGGGGGTGCCGCCAATCGTGCAAGGGGGGGTCGCGGGGGGGTTCTTTTTGCCGCGAATCGCGGGAGGGAGGTCGCGGGGGGGGGGTGTTTTTTCTGCGAATCGGGGGGGGGGGGGGGGTGTCACGGGGGAGGGTTTGCCGCGATTCGCGGGAGGGGGGGGAGGTTTTGCCGCAAATCGCGGGAGGGGGCGCTCACCTGGTGGCTGTGGAATAGCAGTGCTGGGCAACATGGGAAGGCAGTGGGTGTCTGGCACTGTCTGTGGGCTCACTGGGCTGGTTCTCTGTCACATACCTCCCAACATGACCCTCTCCAGGAGGGACACAATGCTCTGTTTCTAGACTTCCCCTTAATGTATGATTGCCATCACCTGTTTTAAACAGGTTAATTTCTCAGAAAGGTGTTCAGCACAGATGAAGGCAATCACACATTAAGAGGAAAGTCCAGGAACAGAGCGTTATAGACACAGACACCCACTTTGAGTGACAGATGTAGCCAAATATATAGGAGATGTGCAGGTTCGGATTTACTTATTGGCTAGCTGCTGTCACATGATTTGACTCCATATCATGCGACAGCCGCTAGCCAATAAGATTCTGTTTTGAGTTCCGGGCAAATCCGAGTAAATCTGAACCTGCACATCTCTAATTTATATGTACATAGCTGTTACCGGTGGCGGATTTGTGGGCTAATTTAGCAGGGATCGTTAATGTGAGATTTCGCAGTGGGAATTTGGGTACTTGTTTCCTAGAAGGGCGCCCACGATTTTGATCTTAGGCATCGCAAGGAAAAAATTTGCGTCGGTCGCATCGCATGCGGCCAAAAAATCGCATGCGATGCGACTGACGCGATTACCGCGATTTTACATAGGGAACAATGTTAAATGGCCCAATTGACCCGATTTCACATAGGGAACAATGTTAAATGGCCCACAGACCCCAAATACCCACCCTGAAGTGTGAAATGGCCCCCCCAATTGTTAACACCACCCCACCATCAACGTCAACCCGAAGCATGCCCACGAGGGGCGGCGGTACGCGTCCTCCGACCTTTTCATACCCCCACTATCCATGTCGGCGTGGAGTTGAGAATAGAAAGTGTTGCGAGCCCCGCGAGGGGATGCGGAACACGCTCCCGAAGCGTGGCGAGCCCCGCGAGGGGACACGGATTACTTAACATGTATTCCGCGTCCGCTCGCCACGCTTTGGGCTCGTATTCCGCGTCCACTCGCCATGCTTTGGGCTCGTATTCCGCGTCCACTCGCCACGCTTCGGGCTCGGTGGCTCGCTGCGCTCGCCAAACTCATCACTGACGTCACAGACCATCCTCAAAAATACCTGGGCACTTTGTGTTTTTTTCACCACACGCAGAAAAGGGCAGGTTTCCACCCCAAACACCGGCTTCCAAACAGTAAAATGGCAGTTCTATTGCCTTAATGATCTATACGCATTTTCTAACGCTATTTCCACTTGCGCATGTGCAATGAGTGCAGTACAGAATGCATGCACAGTCGCAGTCGATAATCACTTGATTTGCAAGTTCTCTGAATAAAGATCCATGCAGAATTAGACCCTTGGTATTTTAATACTTTCTCTCAGTCTGACCTATCCTATATGGCATTAATGCATATGAAATAAATGATTGATAGCAGAGCATCACAATACAGACACTTAGGGGGAGATGTATGAAACATTCTAAAGATGACAGGCAGAGACCAATCATCTGCTGGCTATCATTTTATAGAATGCACAGATGTGTCCTATAACATCCTTCCTGCATTGCACTTGCATTGCAGCATGGATGTTGCAGCATACTAACACCTGCTCTTGCTAAACCATGGCCTCCCATTCAAATCCATAGGACACATTCTGATGTGAATGAAATGTGTTTGTAATGAGGTCCCGCTACGCCATGCTGCTAAAAGTGGGATGTATATCGAGACACATCTGTGTCACATATGTACAGTACTAGATCATGCCTGGCCAATTTGTGGCTCTGTAGCTGTCATAAAACTTCAAGTCCCAGCATGCCTTGCCACTGGCAAGGCATGCTGGGCTATGTAGTTTTCTAACAGTTGGAGAGCCACAGGTTCGCCAGGCCTGTACTAGATCAATGACATCTGTGCCACATATTACTAGGTAAATTATAGCTAGAGCCGGCTGGTTTTTAGAAGGTTTGACACAGATCTTCCTTAAAGTAAAATCAAGCTAAATCAAATTGCAAAGTAACAGATACATGGCATTAGGCGTAGCACAATTTTCTCAGGTATTAATTGTTTTCTAAAAGAAGCTGAGTGGCGACATACTGACAGAAGCAAATCCCATCTTCCATGTGGCCAGGTGGAGCTGTGCAAGAAAAGGGGAAATATTTCTTTGCTAGGCAACAGGCGTAGTCAGAAGAATAAGTGACAATGGCCGCCTCCCACATTTCTGTGGCCAATGTACTGCCAGGACCAAATGATAAGTGAAAGGTCTCCATGCACTGATTTAATGATACATAGGCAAAGTATATATGGACTCTGGAAGGACAGCCAACCAGAAGAGAAGATTTGCTTAAGATGAGATTTGCTTGACTTGTTTTCGCAGCCATTCTTTCAATGACTCGCTTGGCCTCAGCTGTTTTCCAGTATAAAACCTGGATAAATATAGTTGGCATCAGCAATACACTCACCAATACCAAGGGAATGCATGTTACAAAATTTGTATAAGTACCTATAGTAACCAAAGAAAGTAATATTAGACCAATGCATACAATTATTAATAAAACACACAACATTACTTTGCAGGTAGTAAAACGTAAGCAGGAACAGGAAACTGGAATATCATTAATTATCTCAATAGCTTCCTTATACATTCTGGAGTCACCTAAGACTGCCCTAAGGGCATCAGGCACAGGAACAGAAGAAAAGATCCCAGGCTTCCAACTTTCCATGCTCTCATTGACAGCTGGCAAGGTGAGAATGGTCTTTCCATGATATAAATATGATGGCTGATAATGGACTAGCTTAGAATGAACCATTTGCTCATTATTGTTTAGAAGCACCTGGCACAGTTTCTCAAAGAATTGCTCATCTTCAGCTTCAAGGTAAGTCAAATGACCGAAATGAAGAGGCACAGGACATGGTTTTAGCATGATGGGGACAATGGCTTTGTGTGCCAGACAGTCCTGGAACATTGAGAGGTTCGCCTCAAAGCGGCACCAAGGACTACGCACAAAATCTGGACTCAGGACCACCAAAGTCTTTTGGCTGCTCTGGATGCAGTCAACCATATTCTCTATTATTGTCTTTCCTGGGACAAAGTCCCTCTCGTGATAACAGATCTTCAGACTGGGAATCGTTTCCTCCAGCTTATGCATTAGACCGGTCACCCAGATAGAGTCTCCGCTACTGTAGCTGATGAAGACATGATACTTCTCATCCTTACCAAGTTTCGGAATGGACTGGTTCATATTAGAGCTCATGATTACTTCACTTGGATTTCAAATAAATTCCTTTGAAATAAATGTAGCACTTTCTCACGGATTGCTTTGTCTCTTATATTAGTGTGGCATCTTGGCATGTCTGTAGGCCTGTAAGAGAGGTTACATAAAGGATAAATATGTACATTGTCCGGGAATTAATATGTACATCACAATCAGTCTTCTAATATAAAATGTTTAAGAGATAAAAATACATGAAATAATGGAGTGTAGTTTGCACATTGAGTAGAACACTTTAGCTGAGATATAAGTGAAGAATCTGGTATAGCTGACGACGAGGAATGTTGAAGTAGCGGAGATCAGATGCTGGTGTAAGCCTGAGAATTTGGTTATATACTGTAAAGGCCGCCATCCATCAGTGCCACTTGTCGGAAGGTTCAAATCGCATTCGACTTCCCTTGAACTCCCCACCAGCATCCCGGACAGCAGGAGTGCATACGATATACCATATGCGGGCCTTTTGCATATAGGGGGTGATTCTGGTTTGTACGTTCATACGGGGAGTTAGATGTTGAAGATCTGCGCATAAGCAAATATGCTAATGTGTAGGTCTTCTCTGCAGGCACCCACACCGGGTGACAGCTGCCCACCTTGTTCTTGCAGCAGGGTGCCGCTAATCTAAGTCACTGACTGACTTAGATTAGTGAGCGCTACAGAAATCACTGTATCGTTGGCGACCATCTAATGATTTTGGGTCCGCACGCAAGCCTGCGAATGGATATTTATGCAAAACATCCATTCGCAGTGCTGCGAGGACATTCAGCATTTAGCAGGGGGGCGGGCTGTGTTTTATGTAAGTTTTGCTGAAATCGCGCAGGTAAATTTTATATGCATATGGAATTGCTCTTCTAAAGTGGTTACTTGTTAAAGCAATGACAATATGATAATTGCATCCAATGAGAGGCAGTTTTGTACATTTGAATACAATAAAAAAAAAAATCTATTATGAAGTCTGTTTTCTGTTGAAGCACAGAAGTCACATTTCATGGGCCAAAGGCCCAATTTACCACACTTCGTATTTGACATTTGATTGTGATGTAATATCGGAAAACTATATGATGAATGTAACAATTCAGGTTGCCGGGACAGAGCTTGAGATGAACCCCTATCCCGTCCAATCCCTGTCCCTGCTGTAATACTAGCCTATTCGTATTTGCAATAGATATTGTGCTACTGCTCATGCGCCGCCTCAATGAACATCAAAGAGAGCCGCAGCATTTGTTCACACCAGACAGATTGGATAGATAAATCAATAGGTGTGTACCTGGCTTAAAATGTGGTAAGAAGAACCAAGAAAAAAAGTTTTTTTTTTTGTTTTGTTTTTTTCTCTCTCGACATTTCCATATGTACCATGACCAGACCTGTTAGTTTAATATCAATAGTGGGTAAACTATTTGAAGGATTTTTAAGAGTTGGTATCCAGGTATATTTAGACCTTCATAGTTTAATAACCAACATGGGTTCGTGAAATCTCGTTCATGCCAAACTAATCTACTTGGTTTCTATGAAGAGGTTAGCAAAAACCTTGATAATGGAAACGCTGTAGATGTGATTTTCCTAGATTTTGCTAAAGCCTTCGACACCGTACCACACAAGAGGTTGATAAATAAAATGGAGGACCTGGTAAAAATAAAGCAGCCAGTATTTACCCTGCACAGAAACAAAATAACTCACCCAAATCTAATTCTCTCTGCACATTTTACATCTGCTCCCCTGCAGTGCACATGGTTTTGTCCATCTAAGAAGGAATTTGTCAGAAAGAGTGAACTAGAATAAGGGCCTATGCTCCAGAATACAATGCATCCAGAGCTTGGGGCTGGTGGGTAATGCTTTCTTTGGGTGCTACATCCTTAGTGTGTTATTCTAGTGCTTGGTAGTACAATTGTGGCAGGAAGACAGAAGTAATGGCCCATACACACTAGAAGATTTTAATTTCAAAAGACTCTGATAGATATATCTTTCCCGAAAATAGTGCGTACACTGAGGCTAAAGACTTTGCAGAAAATCTTTCATATAAAAGGCTATTTACATAATGGGATATTTACATAATGGGCTGGGTTTGAATGCCAAGGGTGGGAACAGCGGCCATTTTATTCAGTGCATTTCTGTTCTTAGGGCCTGATTCAGAACTGATCGCAGGGCTGTATATATTCGAAGCCCAGCGAACAGGTAAACACCATCCAACTCTGCTTCCGACTGGGCAAAATCCCGCCCATGTGCACAACTACGATTTAATTTGCTGCCAAGCACATAGGGAGAAATCTCCTCACCTACACCAGCAATGTATACATTACCGCCATAACAAAATATACATTGGGGGGCAGTGGCGGCAGGAAACATATACATTGTTGACCTGTGCCGGCAGTGTATACAATACCGCCATAAAAAAATATACATTGGTGGCCAGTGGCAGCGGTATCGTATACATTGCTGTTCTGCTCCAGCAGTGTTTGCATTACTGACTATTATTACTATACATTGGTGCGCAGCAGTGCTTAAAGTGGTCCTGGTGAGGTGGTGGAGGTATTACATGCCCAGTGCCAGGGGTAACATGCCCAGTGCCAGGGGAAGTTACTGCGTGCTCTGCACTGTGTGGTAAAGGAGACAGCAGGGCAGAGCGGTGGGAAACCCGGATGTCTCAGAGCGGGTCCAGAGTGGTGCGGCTATTTGAAATGACTCACCGACTCGCGAGCCAATCGGTGCTCACGGCCCAGCAGCTCCTGATTTGTTGCCGTCTCGCGACTTGGCGCATTGTTTGAAATAGCTGAGCCATGGACGGATGGACCTTCTCGGAGACATCCGGGTTTCCAACCACTCTGCACTGTGTCTCCTTCAGCGATGCGGACGGACGGACGGAACGCAGTTCTGCCCCATTCCGGCTCACTTTAACCCCTGGTGGGCAGTGGTGCCAATAAAATGTACATTGCTGGCCTGTGCCAGCAATGTATATATTACTGGCTTATACATATCCTTGGTGCCCAGTGGTGTCAGTAATATATACATTGCTGGCCTGTGCCAGCAATGTATATATTGCTGACTTAAAAAAAAAAAAAACATTGGTGGCCAGTGTATGGAGGGTGGGGCGAGCAGGGCTGGAGGGGGGGCGGGCGAGAAGTGCTGGAGAGGCGGGGCAGGCTGCAGTCAGTGTCTTGGAGCCAGGCAGACAAGCAAGACGGATGCACTGGGAGGGCGGCCGGGCGGGTGGTGAGTATGACAGGCAGGGATCAGGTGGAGATCAGGTGGAGGGAGCAGGCAGTCAGCCGGGCTGAAAGTCTCATCTTTCAGCCCGGCTGCCGTACACACCTAACAATGATGGCTCAAATATGAGACACCATTGTTAGACGTGCTGGTAAAACCAGCAGATGGCCCACTTTGCTAGCGATGATGCGGGAGCGTGCATCATCGCTAGCTGCGCATCTGTGGCCCGTACACACTTGCAGACTTTCAGCTGAAAATCGCTAAGTGTGTATGGGTCTTTAGTAAGATTTATGACTTTTTGCAAGGTGTAGACCAGAGGTGGCCATTACGTCAATCGCGATCATTTCCCTAGGTATTCACCTGCTGAAGACTCTTCTGGCTTCAGCGGTCCCAGTAATGCATTGCGCGAAGCACGGGTGATGTCACCGTGTGCACCCACGCACTGCAAGGGCTGAGAAGCTTCGGCAGCCTGATGGGAAGCTGAGTGACGAAGGCGGAAACGCTGACCGGTGGCGGCGGTGGGCAGCAGCATTCAGCGGTGGTGGGCAGCATACAGTGGCAGCAGCGGTAATTTTATTTCACTTTACATGTGTTTGCTGTGGAGAAAAGGGTTCATCTCAGTTTAATTATGTTATTTCTTCATGGAAATTGTACTGGGTTGTGTGTGTGTGTGTGTGTGTGTGTGTGTGTGTGTGTGGGAGGGGTGGGGGGCACAGTCCTAAGGGGCTAGGGAATGGGGTTTATGTTGAAATTAGTTTTTTGTCACCACAAGGTAGCAGGATGGATGGGCACAGCATAGGTCCCCCTTTGTGTTAGGTTAGTGGACACTGTTGATCTGATTCCTTGAGTCATAATGCAAATTTTAGCCAGCACCGTGTGTCACAATGCAAGTTTTAGCCAGTACCGTGTGTCATAATGTTAATGTTGGCCCGTACCGTCTGTCATAAAGTGAAATTTGGCTTGTACCATGTGGCATAATGTAACTTTTGGCTCATACCATGTGGCATAATGTGTAAGGGACATTTTGCACTGGGAGTGCAATATATGGCCCAGGAAGAGACGCTGGTAGATCACCGGAACGTTAGTGTACACAAAGTAGATCCCGGGTTACAAAAGTCTGGCCACCCCTGTTTTAGACTATATGATTTCCATAGGTATATATGAAAGAGTTGTAGGTAGGAACACATTTGATACCTATAGAAAATACAATTCTGAACTAAAATGCTTACAGGTGGCACCAGGGGGAGTTAATATGTTACCAAGGCAATTGGTCTTTATGGCCATCAGTGAACACCAGAGGAGGATTGAAATGTACAGTAAAGTCACTGCTACAGGAAGCTTACATACACATTACACTACCTGCTAGTAAAACAGCAAAATGGCAAACATTAAATGAGAAAAATATGTGTAGAACAATGTAACTATATACTTGAAAGTAGAAGTGAAATGACAGATTGGGAACGGAGTGTGTTATGCCTCAGAAGCTGGGGGCAGGCCTATGTAGGGCATCAGGTGATTATATCGTCCTATGAGAAGGAAGGATATGAGTTTAGTTTTATCCTGGGGGGCCTGGATTAGCCTCTTTTATTCCTCTTTTCCCCTTTTTTCTGCTTTGTTTTTTTTTTGCGTTTTGATGGCTTAAAGTCAGAAAAGAATGGAAGGTCAACTGTTTTTGGCGTGGATCTCAGAGTTCTTGGTTTTAGGTGCTCTCACCTTTGTTGACTGCTTATATCTGCTGTACCTCCTTTCCAGGGGAGTGTCATCACCTTCTGTATGCGTAGTCAAGATAAAAGAGAGCGAGCGTCGACTAGACCCGAGAGACAATAAACTATTAGGATGGGCTCCATTACCAATTGTACTCCCATATGCAGTGGGGAACAGTAGGGATAGTGGGAAGGTAATAAGGGGGAGGGAAGGAGAAGAAATAGGTATGTGACCCCTCCCCAGGGCGTATCACCATACTTAAGGAAGGCCAGGTATAAGGGGGGGGGGGTCATTAGGAGCAGAATACCAGAGAAGTGTTTGTCCCACCCGCCCACCCCAAGATGAAGGAAGAACGAACAGCAAGCAGAATTATGTTTTAATAGAACATATATTAACAGAGGCGGAAGTACTGCGGGCCAGCCAAAATGGCGCCAGGAAGTGGAGGCACCCCCCAGCTAAGGGGGTGAAGAGCTCCAAGGCCTGGCGTCGGGGGGCAACGTGAAGGGTGACCACGGGTGGTTACAGGTTTTAAGTTGCGAGAAGGGGTCCCTGGCCCCCCGGGGAGCTTGATTCAGTTACGATACAGGGCTGGTGGACCGCAGTGCTTATCTTAGCCACAGAAGCAAGTAACAGTAGATATTTGTAAGCAAATTAATAAATGTGACCACTAATTCGCCAAAAATACATGACTCCGTCTGGTTATTTCAGGTACCAAGGGGAGGGGGAGAAGGGGGGGGGGGGTTTCATTTGTTAGGGGCAAAATGGTGGGAACATCAGACGATCAGAGGTTTAAAGTTAAAGTGGAAACCTTTGTGGTTTTTAGTTGGTTATCAATTGTTTTGATTGACTGGTGTTAGTGTTTTGGGCAATCTCATGCTAATGGGCCAATGATGCGGGTGCTGGGGGCTGCACTGACCTCACCGGATGTCAGCTGCCCTCCAACTTCCCTCCGAATGTGCACGCAGATCTAAGGTTGCTCTGAGCAACCTTAAGCTGTGTACACACGGGGGCGATAGGGGCTGAAATCGCTGGAAATATGGGCGCAGGCGACCATATTGCCAGTGATGGGAGTGTGCCCTGGAGATAAATTGCCGGGTGCGCGCTCCCGTTTTCAGCCCCATTCTAATTGCTGGTCGCATGAGCTTGCTCCTGCGACCAGCTGATTACCTCTGTGGCACCGCTGGCAGAGGTTCCCTTTCATCAGCGACCATCTCTGGTCGCTGATCAAAAGGAGCAACTGTGCAATACTGTATATTGCTCAGCCATATATTGCTAGCAATATATGGCTGAGCAATATATCTCCCCGTGTGTACGGGGCTATAGATCTGTCTGCACATTCCACAACATTCAATAATACATAAATCATTCGATGGTTGCGACTAACAGTTTCTTACAGTATATAGCGCACAAATATTCTGAATATTTGAACATTCACATCAGTCCCTGCCCCAGTGGAGCTTACAATCTATATTCCCTACCACATGTGCACGCACACACAGACATTCTAGGGTTATTTTTTGTTAGGAGCCAATTAGCTTACCAGTATATTTTAGGAATGTGGGAGGAAACCGGAGTACCCAGAGGAAACCCACGCAATCACAGGGAGAATATACAAACTCCGCACAATTAGAAACATGGTGGGAATCGAACCCATGACCTCAATGCTATGAGGGAGTAATGCTACCCATTATACTATGGCCTTTATTCGGATCTGTTTGCAGTACAAATTTGTTTGGAAAATGGGTAAAACCATGTGCACTGCAGGTGGGGCTGATGTAACATGTGCAGAGAGAGTTACATTTGGGTGGGGTGTGTTGAAACTGAAATCTAATCTAATCTTAGTGTAAAAATAATGCAGCCAGTATTTAGTTTCAACAAACCCCACCCAAACTCTCTCTGCACATGTTACATCTGCCCCACCTGCAGTGCACATGGTTTTGCCCATTTTCCAAATAAATTTGTACTGCAAACAGATCAGAATAAGGGCCTATCTGTGCAGCCCCATGATGTGGATGTTACCCCGCAGGCTGCGAATGGATGTTTATTTAAAACATCCATTCGCAGCCAGTGCGAAGGTATGCGCTTTGCGAATGATGGGCCGGCGTACTCGTTCACTCGCAAGGATGTGGATTCGCATCCGAGGGAATTAACCAAAATAACCCCCTTAATGACAATGCCGAGCATCCTGAGCAATGCTAGATTGCTCAGATCGCTCAGCACACAGTGATGTCAGCGTTGTGTGCTGAGCGATCTGTCAGGACCAGTGTTCTCTGCTGACCCTGGCGACCCCGGTGATTAATTACATTTATCAGCATATTGCATATTAATCCCCCGGCGATAGCGTCACGCAGGGCCGTGCATCGCTATGCCCTTACACACAGAGCAATGTAGGGGCATTTATTAAGCAATGTATTCAGGGCCAGTGCAAGTCCCCCGCCCGCCCCAGGCAAATCCCCCCACGTCCCGCCCGCTCCCCTCTGGGGGGTATTTCAGCACGGCAGTACCTGCGCTCCAGCAGGGGGGGAAGGGTGTGGACGATACTGCAGCACGGGGGTGGGGCGATACTGCGTCCAGAGAGGGGAGGGGTGGGGGGGGGGCAGCATTGATTCGTGGGCGGGATGGGGGCTGGGGGGAGAGGGAAGGGAAGCTCACTGACTCACCTGCTCTCTATGGTACCTCTCCTCGGCAGCTCAGTACGGTCCTCCAGTGGCTGGCGCCCTAGGCAAATGTCTAGTCCTGCATAGTGGTGGCGCAGGCCCTGAATGTCATGAGATCGCTTACAAAATGCCCCTGAATCGCAAAAAATATGTAGGCCTCATAAGTTATCATCATTTTGAAATAGAAAATCTGAAAATATGGTATAAAATCCAACTGTTCAAATATTTACAGTATAAAGCAGCTTCAGTATTTTACGCAGATCAGTAATGTTACATGCTAATTTGTATATATTATTGTTGTACTTGCCTGAACTGGAAACTCTGTATATGAAAGCGCCAGAGATGTGTAAGCCTTGGGATTCCTCCCTGTAGTTGTATGTCTGCACAAAAAGGTTGAACGCCAGGCTGGTTTGGCAACAGTTTAAGAAAACAGGAAGCAAAATCATAATATATTACTTTTGTATGCCTCAGTGATTTAGCTGCAATGGGTGCAGGGCAGGGCTTAAAGGGATCCTGGAGAGGTTGGGGAACTCATTTCCCTCTGCTTAAGGTGGAGGGGGTGGTTTCGATGGCAGAGTCAGGGCCAGTGGTAGGGTTTTTGTCACCCCCCTCAAACGAGGCGATAATGCTTCTCTGTTATACTGTAATTACTCTGCAGAGTAAAGCTGAGGTTTGAACTAGTTCCACCTCATCATTGCAGATGGAGAATTCCCCTCTTGTAAGTGGGTGGAGCATGTGCACTCACAGCAGGGGCTGCTGGTACCTGTGCAGAAATAGGAGAGACTTTATGCAAAGTGTTTGCTGTCTTTCTGCTCAGGTGCCAGATTTCTTACAAGGAGAGGGTCCAATCAAATAACTTGCATGCAATTCTGCAAATGCACCTCCAAGCGCTCGCTGCCTCCTCCCCTGATGATGGGTGTGGTTCATAGGGTCGACCATAGGTCGACATACCACTGAAAGTTGACACGCCTTAGGTCGCCACCCTAAAAAAGTTGACATAGGTCACTAGGTCGAAACAAGTATTACATCGAAATGGGGAAGGTCGACATGGATTTTTCATGGTTTATTTTGTTCCGAATGTCGACACCGTCGACATTGACACCCTCTTATCACTCGCCATGCTTTTGGGCACGGTGCAAAGCACACTATTTTTTTCTCTGTCCATGCCCTAGTGGATGGTAGGGAGTGAAATACCGCCTGTCGGCACATGTCGACCTTTTGACTGGCGACCTTCCCCCTGTCGACCTACTGCTTGCGTCGACCAAATTACCCTGTCTATCTAGACCCATGTTGACCTTTTGAGGGTGTCGACCTAATGACCGTTGACCTTCAGGGGCCGACCCAATGTATGTCAAACTTCCTGTGGTCGACCTAGTGACCGTATACCACAATGAAACGCTGCCGCTCTGCCCCCCCCCCCCACCCCCTCCCTATGATAATCGCTCCCGGGATGGACCCATGTCCAAATCCCAGGTGCGATGTGAAAGGGGTACTAGATGTCTGCTCACCATTGGCAGTAACCGGCCACTGAACTGTAGTGTGCAGCATTTGGCTCATGTAACCGTGAAGGAGCCAGGTGTAACAGAGCACAGGGGCGTCACTGTGTGGAATATTTACTCTGTTCAGTTTGGATATCCTGTAAGTGGGATATTACTAAGCTATGAATACATGAAAAACCTGTACGTTGTCTATTGTCAGTTGTGCACACATAGCCCGATGCAGGGTGTTTCGCCAAATGTTTACATTCAAAATGACGACATGTTCTGAAAGTCAATAGTCAGAATGTTCACATAGATGTTATTTAAGCATTGAGAGAAAGTCAACAGTTGGCACGGTGACAGGGAGTTTTAATCTGATTTCACCCCTGTCCCTACATCCTAATGCTAACCTTAGCCCTAACCACAGCCAAGGTAAGGAAACAGCCAAGGCATGGTACTTATGTAGTATCTGGGCGCCCGATTTTCTGATTGTATGCCTTACCTTAAGGCATACAATCAGATGCGATTCGACGCGATTTTCGGCAAAATCGCATCCGATATCGCATGCGATGCGATTTTGCATCGGGTTCAATGTTAACAAGGTCCTGTTCATTTCCCCACTATCCAAGTGGGCATGGAGTTGGATATAAACCTGTGGCGAGCGTAGCGAGCCACCGAGCCCGAAGCGTGGCGAGCGGACGCAGATTTTTAAAAAAGTATTCTGGGTACTTGTGGATTATCACGGCTCCCATCGCATGCCATATATAGTGGCATGCGATGGCATGCGATTTTTGCCTTTTTTAAAAAAACGTTTTTGACAAAATCGCATGCAATCGCATTGCATGCGATTTGATCGCATGCGATCACATGCGTTTTTTTAACAGAAAAGCATCCAAATGCATGAAATTAGTATCAAACATGTTCAATGGCCCCCAAATGTCATTTTTGAGGCTGTACCACCCCCACTATCAACGCGAACCCCAAGCGTGGCGAGCGGCGGCGGTACGCGTCCTACGACCTTTTCATACCCCCACTATCCACGTCG
The DNA here is from genome assembly GCF_055691185.1 of Crinia signifera. Classification (NCBI taxonomy): domain Eukaryota; kingdom Metazoa; phylum Chordata; class Amphibia; order Anura; family Myobatrachidae; genus Crinia; species Crinia signifera. The sequence goes on from NC_139222.1 coordinate 65,128,721, forward strand.
GCGTGGAGTTGAGAATAGAAAGTGTGGTGAGCGCAGCGAGCCACCGAGCCCGAAGCATGGCGAGCGCACGCGGATACCTGTGAAGCCCGCGAGGGGACGCGTATACCTGTGAAGGTATCCGTGTCCCCTCGCTACGCTCGCCACACTTTCTATTCTCAACTCCACGCCGACGTGGATAGTGGGGGTATGAAAAGGTCATAGGACGCGTACCGCTGCGCTCGCCATGCTTCGGGTTCGCGTTGATAGTGGGGGTGGTACACCCTCAAAAATGACATTTGGGGGCCATTGAACATGTTTGATACTAATTTCAATGCATTTGGATGCTTTTCTGTTAAAAAACACATGCGATGCGATTTTTTCATGTGCGATGGCCATCGTGGGAGCTGTGATACTCCACAAGTACCGTATTCTGTGTCCGCTCGCCACGCTTCGGCCTCGGTGGCTCGCTACACTCGCCACAGGTTTATATGCAACTCCATGCCCACTTGGATAGTGGGGAAAGGAAAAGGACCCCTTTTTCCCATTGAATTCTATGTTAAAATGGACTCAGACCATTTTAACATTGAATCCTATGGAAAAATCGGGACCATCGCATCGCATGCGATGCGCCCGATCCGACCCGATTTCTAAATCGGACGCCCACATACTACATAAGTACCCAAAGCATACTTGCCTACCCTCCCAGAATGGGAAGTTGGGCAAGTCTCCCGCTTTTTAACCATAGCCCCTGCTCCCCCTCTCCCCGCGGTCTAATTTCGCAGGTCCGCGGGGAGGGGGCAGGGCTAAAATGCTGTGATTCGCGTCATTTTAGCCCCTCCCCCCATCCACGGACCCGCAAATTGATGCTGCAGCCTGTCATGGGGGCGGGGCAATAAGTTGGTAAGTATGGGACAAAGTCATTATATAATCAATAACAACATTCTTGTGTTGATGTTCTAAATGTCAACATAACCTGATGCAGACTCTATGCATGTGTAGCAAAACTATACTCCAACAGCAACCAGAGGCGTAGTGAGGGCGGTGCCGGTGGAGCACACGCTCCAGGCGCAGGAAGATAGCATGGCGCCGGAGCTGTGTCTGTGCCGGCACCGCCATCTCGCCCGCCCGCTACCTGCCAGCCCCCCCTGTCAGTGTGTGTGTCCATGTGCGCACCGCCTGCACGCTCGCAGCTCCCCCGCTGTGTCCGGGAGAGAGACGCGCTGTGCTGCTATGCAATATGCCTGCAGCCACCCACCCTCCTGCAGCCACCCTCCCACCCTACTGCACCCACCCTGCTGCACACTACTGCAATCCACCCTGCTGCACCCTCCCTCCTGCACACTACTGCTCCCACCCTCCCTCCCTGCTGCACACTACTGCTCCCACCCTCCCTCCCTGCTGCACACTACTGCTCCCACCCTCCTTCCCTGCTGCACACTACTGCTCCCTCCCTGCTACACACTACTGGCGGTGCATTGAATTGAAAATAGCGTTGGGGAGCCAGGAGTGGGCCACTGCACAGTTCTGTTCCCCTTGGCAACGAGCAAATTCAGTCCCCCTTGGCATCGAGCATGAAGCCCCTTAGCAACGAGCATGAAGCCCCTTGGCATCGAGCATGAAGCCCCTGGCATTGAGCATGTAGGTACTTGGCACTTATGTGTCAAATGTGTATGGTGTGTTATATAGTATGTCATGGGCAATGCGGTGTGTTATATAGTATGTCATGGGCATTGCGGAGTGTTATATAGTATGTCATGGGCATTGCGGTGTGTTATATAGAATGTCATGGGCATTGCGGAGCGTTATATAGTATGTTATGGGCATTGCCAAGTGTTATATAGTATGTCATGGGCATTGCAGAGTGTTATATAGTATGTCATGGGCATTGCGGAGTGTTATATAGTATGTTATGGGCATTGCCGAGTGTTATATAGTATGTCATGGGCATTGCAGAGTGTTATATAGTATGTCATGGGCATCATGTGTGGGCTTCTGTGTAATTGGATTTACAAAGTTCACTAAAATGTGCAATGGGCATTACGGTGTGTGGTATAATGTTGGTCTGTGCCCACTTTTCACTGCGCAGGAGCCTCACCTACTACAAATTGAGGGGGGATGCGAAACATGCCCTTGCTCCGGGCGCTGTGGCACCTAGCTACACCACTGACAGCAACAGATACTGTACATGCAAAAAACTTCACAGACTAAAGGCGCCCCATATACTTATACGATAAGATTCCCCTTCCCAACTGATCGGGCCGAGAAATCGCCCAAAATCGGATGTGTTTGTCATTCCCTCCGACTCGATGCGCGATCCTGTGCCTGCTGCAGGTTTAATCTGTCGGATCAGACCCATCAGTGGCACATCGCAGGTGCTCTTTAGCACTCACAATGTGTTGGTCCGGTCCGTAGGTGTGTGCCAGAGGTGAAGTGCCGCTGGCACACACTTATGGGCAGCGGCAGGGGTCCGGGTAGCGGAGTCCTAGCGGCGGGGTCTGGCAAGCGGGGTTCGAGTGGCAGGGTCCAGGGGAGCTGGTAGCGGCATTTGCTGGGTGGGGCGGGTAGCAGCTGCTGAATTTAAATTTTTTTTTTTTTCAAAAGACTGGCCGGCTGCTGATTGGCTAAGAGCTTTCTCTCAGCCAATCAGATGGGAGGCCGCTATTTGGCTGAAAGAATTCTCCCAGCCAATAACCAGGCGGCCAGTCTTTTCAAAAAAACATTTTTTTTAATTCAGCAGGTGTTTTTTTTTAAATTCAGCAGCCGCTTCCTGCCCAAATGCCGCTATGTGCTCCTTGCCGCTGCCCGGACCCGCTAGCCCCCACACACACTCCCGTCGCTGTCTGCTCCACGGGAATTTTTGCATGCAATAAATCGCATGCAAAAAGGGCACATCAAGTACCAAATCTTAAGCGACCGTCTCGGGACAAGTCGGACCTTTACACACCTAAGTCACTTTAATCATCCAATGATGGATAAATGTACCTCATAGCATAGGCGCTGAAACCTTGGGTGCTCTGGGGGCCGAGCACCCATGAGCCACGGCCTGAGCTCACCATCGGGGATCCTGGCAGCGCCGCAGCGGGGTCCCAGCAGTGGATATGCCATCAGCAGTGGGGGTCCCTCTGGCGGATGGGAACTAGTAGCGGTTTTAATACCCCACGCTGCGGTGCTGCCAGGACCCCCTGCCTACCTCCATCCAGGTCTGTAGGGGGGCACCCACCGGCAAAAACGTAAGCCGGCGCCCCTGGACACAATGCTCTATTCCTGGACTTTCCTCTTCAGGGCCGTAACTAGGGGGGGGGGGGGCTAGGGGGTCACGCGCACCGGGCGCTGGAGGCGCTAGTGTGAGCAGCGGCAGGAGCCAAACCAGGGCGAATTGTGGCTTGGGATAAGGAGGAGGAAAAAGTCACCCATAGACTATATCGATCACAGTACCTACTTGGGCCTTCTGACAATGGCAGAGTAACAACAGACTACGGAGAGCATCTGAACATCCGTTCTGTAGAAATCAGTGACACAGGATTGTACTACTGCTGGCTCCAACAGAAGATGAAGGCTGGATTCAGGATGACTGTGCTAAAAGGTGGCTTAAAAACTCGGTTTACTGATCCAGAGGCTATTGCTGCCATGAAGACCATCTGCTTAAGCTTGTTCGGTTTAGGCATGTTCATTTCGCTCATTGCCTGTGTCAGGTGTTGCTGCTATAACTTCATGTGTCCATACTAACTGCAGAGACTGCTGCCACATTGCCCAGCCACAAGGCATCACCAGATACCAGCACATACTTGTACTGTAGATCTCATCGCAAAACCGAGATGTGATGAGATGCGATATTGTCTACAATATTGTATATAATAATTGTACCGTGTATGGGCACCTTAACATCTATAACAACAACAAAACCTCCAGAGGACATAACACCTCTCTGGAGGCCACTAACCCAGCCTATGTGACTATCATAGCCAGTCTCAAGCCCGGATAAATGGGGAGGGGTGGCTTCTATGGTGAAAGAACCAACCAATGCAAGGCTGCACTTTTTGCAGATGAACAAAACCAATCTGCACTGCAGGTGGGGCAGATGTAATAGGCGCAGAGAAAGAGGTAGATTTGGGTGAGTTGTTTTGTTTCTGTGCAGGGTAAATACTGGCTGCTTTATTGTTTCACTGCAATTGAGATTTCTGTTTGAACCTACCCCAGCCTAATATCACTCTCTCTGCACGTTACATCTGTCCCACCTGTAGTGCACACGATCCCTTTGAGGTGCATGACTTTATCTCCAGATACAAGCGAAAAAGAGATTTGGCTTTTGCGAACAACTCTGAATCAGGACCATTGTTTGAAAATATAGTATTCTGAGCACTTTCTTTGAAAAGAAAAACATACATTTCTAAGATGTATCTAAAATACACTTGCTGTGGTCATGAAACAGTCGAAATTGATTAGGATAATATAGGTGTTGCATACTTCCTAACATGACTCCGGCGCCGAAACCGCGGGTGTTCCCATGGAAAGTGAGGAGCACCCATGGGCCACGGCCGGAGCTGAATTTGAAACATAGAATTTGACGGCAGATAAGAACCACTTGGCCCATCTAGTCTGCCCCTTTTTTAAACATGTTACCTCAAACCATATTTGATCCTTATTTTTTTGTAAGGATATCAATATGCCCAGGGTTGCCGACCCTCCCGGAATTCTCGGGAGTCTCCCGAAAATCGGGTCCCCCTCCCGGCCCCCCGGAAGGGTGGGCAACCCTCCCGGAATCTGGGGGACCCCCCTGAGCCCCCCCGAATCGCGGCATGTAAATCCGCGGGTCTCAGAGGAGGGGACGGAGCTAAAATGGCACAATCGTGTCATTTTAGCCCCGCCCCCTCCATGGAGATCAATCATTTCTCCTATTTCCCGTAATGGGTTGGGGCTTAATGACGTCACAGTCAAGCCCCGCCCCGGTAAGGAAAGTCTCCTCTCCGGGCTTCCCCCGGAGAGGAGCAGTTAAAAGTCAGAAACCCTGAATATGCCTATCCCAAGCATGTTTAAATTGTTCTACTGTATTTGCCTCTACCACCTCTGATGGGAGGCTATTCCACTTATCTACTACTCTTTCTGTGAAGTAATTCTTCCTCAAATTTCCCCTGAATCTTCCTCCCTCTAGTTTCAGTGCATGTCCTCTTGTTCTGCTGCTGTTCTTCCTGTGAAGAATGTCTCCCACCTGTACCTTGTTAAAGCCCTTGATATATTTGAAAGTTCCTATCATGTCCCCCCTTTCCCTTCTCTGCTCTAAACTATACATACCGGTATTAAGATATTTTAGTCTTTCCTGGTACGTTTTGTGATGTGGGCCATGCACCATTTTAGTTGCCCTTCTTTGTACAGTCTCTAATGTATTTATATCCTTCTGGAGATATGGCCTCCAGAACTGAACACAATACTCTAGGTGAGGTCGTACCAATGACCTATACAGTGGCATTATTACTTCTTTCTTTCTTTCTACTTTCTTCTCTCCCTATGCAACCAAGCATCTGACTTGCCTTCTTCATTGCTTTGTTACATTGCCTACCTGCCTTTAAGTCCCCTGAAATAGTGACACCTAGATCCCTCTCTTCCTCAGTAGTTTCCATTATAGTGCCATTTATACTATATTTAGTCTTCGGATTTTTGCAACCCAAGTGCATGATTTTGCATTTTTTGGCATTAAACTGTAGTTGCCATGCTCTTGACCATTCCTCTAATCTACCAAGATCATCAATCATTTGTTTTACCCCTCCTGGTGTGTCTACCCTGGTGGGTCCCTGCGGTGGATGGGAACTAGTAGCGGTATTAATACCGTTGCTAGTTCCCATCTTCCGCAGGGACCCTGCTGCTGATGGCATATCCGCTGCTGGGACCCCGCTGCGGCGCTGCCAGGACCCCCTGCCTACCTCCATCCAGATCTGTGGGGGGGCACCCTTGAGCACCCACCGGCAAAAACGTAAGCTGATGTGACACCCCCAAGGCCAGTGGTGGCCCGGTTTACCTGAACTGGGTGGAGTTCACACTGTGAGGTTACTTCAGTTCTTCTTTTCCAATTCGGTCAGGAGTCTTTTTGCTCACAATGAATGGACAAGTTTGTACATTTATAACAGTTTATTTTGTGACTCTTGGGTGAGGGTATAAATGATCACCTTCAGTAATAACGGCAATTATGGTATCAAGCAAACAAAGCACTGCACACTTCTGTACACATCTTTAGTGGAAGAGTACAATATATCCAATCCGATGAACAATTCAATTCTTGTAACACAATCTGTTTACCTGCAATATATGCAAACTTCTCTTCACAATACACTTACTATTATGTGCAATAGCTGCATACATTAACTAGACTCTGCTATATCATCCTACTACTGGGTACCCAGATACAACTCAATAGTCACTATTCCTTGTAATGATCCTGCAGATCAAATGATGTGTAACAGGTTGGCTCAGTCAGCAGTAAAGCACAGTCTTTATTTGGGGGTCAGTGGCTGAGAGTCTTGCAATAGGTTTGCTAACTGAAAACAGTCCAAGGCCAACTCATTTAGGTGTTCTCAAATCCTTAGACAGGGCTTGGTTAATGCTGAATCCCACATTCAAAGCAGCTTCCAGCATGAAGGGGTTAAATGAAGTCTCTGCATTCACAGTCTACTGAGAGATCCTTTTATAAAGGTTACAGTCTTTTTAGGGCAGTCCTGTTATACTCTGCTGGGGGGTCTGACAGGGACTCACTTCTATAACCAGGAGCTATCTTTTGCCTGAGCTCTCTGTGGATTCTTTCCTCTGTTAATACTGGAGTTGGGGTGAGTGGTACAAACTTGGATCTAGTGGGGAGCACACTTTTACACAGGGGTGTTATAGTCAGACTCATGCTTTATTGGATGTTGCTGGTACAGGCTGAAGAGACTGTTACGTGTCACTCTCTTCATACCTCAGTTCCATTCAGCTCAGACACCATGCTGCTGCTGCTGCTGCTGCTCTAGTCTCTCTCTCTTTCACAAGCTTCTTCCTGCTTCATCTCTTGACCCCACACTCTGTTAGCCAATACAGCTACCTTTTCTTCAAAGCTGTCAATCATCCTGCTGGGTTGATCCCGCCCCTGCTGGTAGCATTAAAGGGGCCTGCACTCAATTTACCCTCAGTGCTCCATACCTTAGGCAGATACTCACAATGTCAGTTTATAGTGATTAGAAAAACACTGGGGTGCTACACTGACACCCCTGCCTCATAGAATATCCAGCAGTGGCAGAGCGTTGAAGATGGAAGCTGTCTATGAGAGACAATGCAGAAGCTGAGGAACGGAGAAATATTCACCTAATAACAGCATAGCTGTAAGGTGATATGATAACCCCTATATATCATACAGTGGGGCAACTGGCAAAACAGGGGTGCACCTACCTATAGCATAATAACACAGCAGGGCTGTTGAGAATCCCATTCCATGCACCTACAGTGGGGGCTGAGGAGAAGGCGCCTTACTGCTATTACCTCAAATGCTCAGCGGCAGACAGTAGTAACAAGTAACACATCTCTAAATATTATTAATAACAATGGGGCCAGCAGAAGAAGGGGAGCCCACCCCCTATTTATAGGGATACGGTCATTGGAGCACCAGCAAGTTGTTAGACAGTCATTACGTTGACATGCAGATGTCGACATGAGTTTAGGTCCACATGCAGTCAAGACTTTAGGTTGACAGGGTCATTAGGTCGACATGTTTTTTTTTTTACTGTTTTTTTTTTTTTGAGCCGACATGTGCTGACAGGCCACTAGGGCATGGTGGGAAAATAAAATAGTGTGCCGAGGGCATGGCTAGTGCAGCAAGCCATGCAAGGGGACGCGGTGGTACGTTTTAGTGTTTATGTTGACTGTGTCGACATAAGGTTAAAACCAAACCAAACAAAAAAATCATGTCGACTTTTTCACTGTCAACCTTATCCATGTCGACCTAATGACCTTGTCAACCTTACCCCCGTCAACCTAATGACACTGTCGATATTATGCCCCTGTCGACCTAACCCATGTCGATCTAGACTCATGTTGACCTTCCTGCATGTCGACCTAGACAAATGTCGACCTAAATGCATGTCAACCTAATGGTGTCGACCTAATGACTGTCTAACAATTTGCTGGTGACCCACTGATCCACACCCTATTTATTTATATATAGTCATGCAGAGGCAAGTTACTGCAACAGTTTGTGCTCTTTTGTATAGACTTTTGCATGGAGCAGTGCGGGAGGGGGGCGTGGGGCAGTGGACACGAGTCACGCCCATGGTTCCTACCAGCGTTCGCCCGTGATGTCGCACCCATGGCAATTTGCCTGTGACGTGGGTGCCGGAGGGAGGGCAGCTGATGTCACCGGATGTCAGCCCTCTTCCTGTACCAAGGATAGCTAACATACTTGCCTACTTTTGAAAACTAGTTTCATGGAGATTATAATTGGCAACAGAATTTTACACATCGGCCCATTGAGGGGGCGTGTCATGTTTCACCCAAAGGGGCGTGTCTAGTTCCATATATGGAGAGATTATGAAAAGAAATTGAGAACGTGGCACCTAGAAGCGTGGGTGTGTACTGCTACATCTGAGAGGAATCTTGTAAAATTACTTAAGGGCCCTACATACGCAGAGATGTGTGCCAGAGATACATAACGGGAGATTCAGCACAAGAGATTTCACTCTTTCAGATAATGAGCCACATACAGAGAGATTTGTGTCAGACATTCATAATGGGAGATTCAGCATGGGAGATTTCAAATCTGTCACAACTGTCACAGCCGCACATGCCAACAAACTGCACTGTGTGTATATATATATATATATGCTTGTGCAGGTCCCAGCACTCATCAATTATCAGCTGCTGTTTGAAAGTTTTCAGATGGCACCTAAGCACTTCACAAAGTTCAAGGTAGAGGAACAATAACTGCGGCACTCACAAGGCTGGTTAAATGCAGAAAAACGGCTTTAATCCATATATATATATATATAGGTAGTATATATTGGGGGTATAGGGGTCCCTTCCCAAACATATTAAGTTGGTGGTATAGGAGGTTATTCTGGTTGGTGCGTACATTTCCGAGATCTTACGGAGCGGTCCGCACGCCACGCTGTGCGGACATCGTCCGAAGAAACGCCCACCGGACCTCCGCATATGGACGGACTCACACTAGAAGAACAGGGCGTGTTTACGGACGACATCCAAACCTTGCGTTTGCGGTGGACACACACATATTCTGCACGGTCTTACAGCGTTTGCACGGTCTTACCGCGTCAGAACGGACGGGAACCTGCCCGTACGCACCGATGTTATTGGTGAATGTAAAAGTGACATGTATATTTATATTAGTTATAGCAAGTTCTGTCCATTGCTTGCAGTGTAAATGTGTGTCAAAAATGCAGCATATATTTGTGTGTTTAGTAATTTTAGCAATTGAAGCAATGACAAGAGTGTAATTAATGAGTAATGAGTAAAGGAGTGGATTGTATTGTGTTCAGCTGACATTGGTTGAGGTGCGCCCGTACTGATTGGGCGTTCCGCTTGCCTAGCGCATGACCGAGTGGTGTCCGCAAAGCAATACTTGCTTATGGAGACCGCATATTTCCTGCCTTTTTATTCGTGTGCATTCGGTGTGCTGTCCGAATGTACGCGTACCAGAATGAGTGCACTCCCTCGTGTACGCCCATGTTTACGCCCAGTTTAGCCCACTTTGAAACTACGCCCCTGTGTACTTCCGAATGACGCCCATAATACGTCCATATCTCCCGAGTGAATGCGGTGCACATTTCTGTACGGCAGGGGTTCCCAATCTTTTTTTAATCACGGCACCCTAGAGTATCAGAATTTTTTCACGGCACCCCTAGGCCAAAAAAATAAAATTTTGATTGGGTTTATATGCAATTCTTAGGGTCAGTTATGTGGTAAAGGGCAGGATTTGCTTCTGTTTGTACACATTTTATGATTGGCAGGCACCAGCACTGGTTTTGCTCATTAATAACTAACCATTAATAATTTGAGTTGGTCCTGGACCACCAACCAAGGGCACCCCTGCATGTGTCCCAAGGCACCCCAGGGAGCCACGGCACACAGTTTGGGAACCACTGCTGTACGGTATTAGTGAGAACAAGTACGGAGACCTTGCGTGGCACATGCGCATAGCGTTGCCCACGCATGCGCAGATGGCTAAAAAATGCCATCCGAAAGAGTTCGGGAAAGTACGCACAGACCAGAATAAGGCCCATAGTGATGTTCGCCCCCCAAACATTGGTGGCACAGTGGGAAGAAAGAAAAAATACTTACCAACTCCGGAGTCCAGCATCGCGGCCTCTCTGTCCCGGGGCATCATCAGGAGAGGCGGCGGTCTCTGGCGGTGTGAGATCATCGGCTCGGTGGTGCATGATGTCATCGGGATCGGCGGCAGCGGCGGTGTCCGGACTCCGGCGACCTCTCAGGTGCAGCAGCGGTGTCATGCGGGTGGCGTTCAGCGGGGCTTCAGTTGCTCAGAACAGCCCTGCTCATCTGCACACGGTCACACATGCGGGAGATGAGCAGAAGCTTTCTGAGCGACTGCTCTCAATTGTACAGCGGGTCCGTTCTGAATCTTGGACAGATTCAGAACGGCGTGTGCGCGCATGTAAATCGCTGTGTGGGCTATATACACAGCGATTTACAGGCATTTTCTGAGCGATTTAGTAAAATCGCTCAGAAAATGCCTGAAAATTGTGCTGTGTGTGGGGCCCAATAGATCCAAATGTAGATGAGCCCCAAAGCAGTTAGTAAGAGCTACTATACTTGGTAAAATGCTGGGAAATGGTGCTGATGATTCAGTGTAAATGTATCTATCTCTTTTTCCTTTTTTCCCCAAAAATGTAACAGTGTAATGTGGGCTAGGTGAAATGAGGGAGATTGCTAGACTAATGAGGGCGAGAGGGAGATTGCTGTTATTTCAGGGAGTCTCCTGCAGAATGATAGGCAGCTATGATATCTAAGTAACCAGAGAATAACTTAGATTTGCGAACGCCTTAGAAATCATTCGATGGTTGGTGACCATCGAATGTTTTCGGGTCTGCAGGGTGCGGCGGGTGGACCTTAGTGCAGGCGGCGTTCGGTTGGCTTGCAAAGCTGCAAAATTCGAAATTTGCAGCTTTGCAAGTCAACCAGAATGACCGCCAAAGGGCGGCTGTGAATTTGCGTGGCGACTGAATGTAGATACACTGCGCATGCATACGGTTCTTGCTTGAGTGTTTTAGGGGAGGGTGTGTGATGTCAGCTTCAGACTGGATACGCCTTTTCCCATTGCACCGCCAAGTTAGTCTCTGGCTACTCTGAGCCTGTGGTGACTTGAGCCCAGTGTAAAAATCATTCAATGGTGGGCCTGTTACCATGGGTTTGCCATATTCGCACTGCTGCAAATGGATGTGTAGCCGTACACATCATTTTATACAGTGAGCTCATTCACGAGGCAGGATTTCACTCTAGCAAGGCAGCGTCTTAGCTGAGTGTTGGCCTACCGAATTCACAGCCGTGAATTAGGCTCAAAATCGCAGGAAAGCACTCTCTGACGTATGACAGGATAAAATGTGTAAATACCCTGCTTTCCGGTTCTTTACTGTTAAAAACCATGTTGCATAGTTAGGAGGAGATTTTAACATATAGATAGTTCACACTCATAGCAGCCATTTTGTATTTGCCAGGTGTACTTGTTTCAAAGCTCCTAGGGAGACTTTTAATGCAGAGGCTATTACGAGAAGTGTGACCAGTGAGTATTTGCTAGCTATTCACAATCATCGCTATGTAAAGCCACCTCCTCATCATCCCTGTAAGACAGGCATTCGTAGCTGTGGTCTTCAAAGCATGCTCACAGTCCATGTTTTAGTAATATCCATGCTTGAGTACAGATAACTTAATTAGTACCTTACTTATTTTTGATTTAACCATTTGTGCTGAAGCCTAGATATCACTAAATCTTACTTCTAAATATCACTATTATATTGCGCACACATATTCCGCAGCGCTTTACAGAGAATATTTGAACATTCACATCAGTCCATGCCCCAGTGGAGCTTACAATCTATATTCCCTATAACATGTACACGCACACATTCTAGGGTTCATTTTTGTTAGGAGCCAAATAACCTGCCAGTATATTTTTGGAATGTGAGAGGAAACCGGAGTACCCAGAGGAAACCCACGCAAGTACGGGGAAAATATACAAACTCCGCAATCCATTTCCCCACATGATTCTAGCGCTGCCTAAACTGTTTATATTCCTGGGAAGGATCCCATTGGATTAAACTTGGTGGAGGGAATAATGGTACGGGTGCACCTGGGCAGGAGGCGCTGAGCAGGAGAGGAAAGCCAATCTCTTAGTATTTCTCAAATTAAAGAGTATCATAAACACATCAGAACCATCTCTAACATTTATCTGTGCTGAATGTACTGCCCTTTATACTAGTCCATTGGAAACTCACTAAATTGCATGGCAACTATATTTTCATTTATTGATGACTGTGGCACTTTTCGATTTGGGTAGATATTTCTTGAACCAAGCAGGATTTTAATCCACTAATATGAGGTGCTCTTTCCCTTTCCATTCTAAGAGAACTGCAGCAACAGTTGACAAAGTGAGGTAAGGAATCTCATGGTGAGTGAGTGGTTCAGTGGCATAATGGGTCTGGAAAGTATTGCAGGTGGCACCATCAGACAACTCAATGCTCAATACCAGCGGCCATAGAATGCCAAACCAGGGCATCCGTAGCCCTGCATTATGGTGGCCTTATGATGGGCCTGCTCATCTAAAAACATTGAAGAGTATAAGGTATTCAAGATCAATGTCCACACTTCCTGTCTTCTTAAAGGCAAAGTAAACTTGAGGTCAGCCAGGACATCTTGGAGGAGAAGTCCCATCATGCCTTGCCACAGTTTTAGAATTCCCTAATAGCGAAACTGTGGCAACGCATGATGGGATGGCACAACAGTTGGAGGGCCATAGTTTGGTCATGCCTGACTTAACCAAATACCTAAATGCTGCCCAATTATAGATTCTAGTACAAGCAACTGCTCAAATTTGCATAATCACAGCATGAAAAATTGTGCATTTCATCCACAAAATGGCAGCTTACAGTCAGCATTAATGTTTCTAGCATTGTTCTGCCCAATGTACAATATTCAGAAAATGACCGTTGTCTCAAATTAATTGCACTTCTCTCTTATTTTGCAATTAGATACATAGATATATCACTTTTCTATAAGTTCCTGTGTGTGCCGTGATTGCTTATGTCAGCACTGCTGCTTATAGTGTATTCACACTGTGTGCATTATTGAAATCAGTTTCATTTCCCCTACAGACATAGCAGAATCCCAGGGATAAAAAAGCTTCCACTTTGTAGCACTCGCTTTGATTTCCTCAGTGGCAGACAGGCTGTCTCCTGTTGGGAAGGCCCTCACATTCCTGGGAGTCGGACTTCCATCTGATGGAAAGCCTTCAACATTCGGCTGCAATTATAACCTTGCTGGCCACTAGGCTCTGGGTCCCCCTTCCTGCAGCAGGCTACTTGCAAAACACAGTAAACAAAAATAACATGCAAGTTGTCCTTGCAGAAAATCAGCTGTTACAGTACAATGAAGGTTATACATTTTAATGTAGTGAATTTCAAAGAAATATGATCATCCCTGCTATAAATCACTGGGTACAATTTTTCTAGGGTATTTTTCATTTAGGTTAAGTGGTTATCTAATTTTAACCCCTTCCTGACAGAGCCAGTTTTTGCGTTCCTGACAGAGCCCTTTTTTTCAAATCTGACATGTCTCACTTAAGTGGGGATAACTTTTTTTTGCTTTTACTTATCCCAGTGATTTTGAGATTGTTTTTTCGTGACACATTGTACTTCAAATTAGTGGTAAATTTGGGTCGATACAGTCTGTGCTTTTTTGTGAAAAATACCAAAATATCATGAAAAAATGGAAAATTTAGCGATTTGCAAAATGTTAAATTTTCTGCTTGTGAGACAAATAATCTTACCACTCAAAATAGTGAATAACTAACATAGACCATATGTCTACTTTATGTTGACATCATTATTTCAACTTCCTTTTAATTTTTTGGGACACTAGGAGGCTTACAATATGAATAGCAAATTCTCAAATTTTCAAGAAAATTTCAAACACTGATTTTTTTAGGGACCAGTTCAGTTCTGATGTGACTTTGAGGGACTTGTATGTGAGACACCCCCATAAATGATGCCATTTCAAAAACTGCACCCCTCACAGTATTCAAAACAGCATTTTGGAAGTTTGTTAACCCTTTAGGTGTTTCACAGGAATTAAAACAAAGTGTAGGTGAAATTTCAAAATTTCTTTTTTTTTGCAGATTTGCAATTTTAATACATTTTTCTAAGGAACACAGTACATTTTACTAGAGAAATGTGACTGAAAATTGATTCCCCCAATTCTTTTGTTTTCATAAATATCCTATATGTGGCCCTAGTGTGCACGGTGACCAAACCACAGGCTTCATAATAGAAGGAGCACCTACTTGATTTTGGAGCCTCCTTTTTATGAGATTATTTTTTAGGCACCATGTAGGTTTCTAGGCACCATAAGATGCTAAAAGTTAGGAACCCCCCCACAAGTGACCCCATTTTGCAAACTACACCCCTCAGGGAATTCATCTAGGGGTATAGTGTACATTTCAAACCCCCAGGGGTTTCACCAATTGTGGTACAACTGGGCAGTGAAAATGAAAAATTATTTTTTTTACACAAAAATACAGTTCTGGCTCCAAATTTGTCATTTTCAGAAGGTATGAAGGAGACAAAGCACCCCAAAATCTGTGCCCCAATTTCTCCCGAGTACGGCAATGCCTCACATGTGACCAAAGAATACCAGTTGGGTGCATGGCAGGACTCAGAAGGGAAGGAGTGATTTTTGGATTTTGCAGCTCAGATTCTGGTGGAATTTTGGTGGGTGCTATGTCGCATTAGCAAGACCCCCAAAGCACCAATACAGTGGAACCCCCCCACAAGTGCCCCAATTTTGCAAAGTACACCCCTCAGGGAATTCATCTAGGGGTATAGTGTACATTTCAAACCCCCAGGGGTTTCACCAATTTTGATACAAGTGGGCAGTGAAAATGAAAAATTACATTTTTTTACACAAAAATGCAGTTCTGGCTCAAAATTTTTCATTTTCAGAAGGTATAAAGGAGAAAAAGCACCCCAAAATCTGTGCCCCAATTTCTCCCGAGTACGGAAATGCCTCACATGTGACCAAAAAATACCAGTTGGGTGCATGGCAGGACTCAGAACGGAAGGAGTGATTTTTGGATTTTGCAGCACAGATTTTGGTGGAATGAATGGTGGGTGCTATGTTGCACCAATACAGTGGAACCCCCCCACAAGTCACCCCATTTTGCAAAGTACACCCCTCAGGGAATTCATCTAGGGGTATAGTGTACATTTCAAACCCCCAGGGGTTTCACCAATTTTGATACAAGTGGGCAGTGAAAATGAAAAATTACATTTTTTTACACAAAAATGCAGTTCTGGCTCAAAATTTTTCATTTTCAGAAGGTATGAAGGAGACAAAGCACCCCAAAATCTGTGCCCCAATTTCTCCCGAGTACGGCAATGCCTCACATGTGACCAAAAAATACCATTTGGGTGCATGGCAGGACTCAGAAGGGAAGGAGTGATTTTTGGATTTTGCAGCTCAGATTCTGGTGGAATTTTGGTGGGTGCTATGTCGCATTAGCAAGACCCCCCAAGCACCAATACAGTGGAACCCCCCCACAAGTGACCCCATTTTGCAAACTACACCCCTCAGGGAATTCATCTAGGGGTATAGTGTACATTTCAAACCCCCAGGGGTTTCACCAATTTTGATACAAGTGGGCAGTGAAAATGAAAAATTACATTTTTTTACACAAAAATGCAGTTCTGGCTCAAAATTTTTCATTTTCAGAAGGTATGAAGGAGAAAAAGCACCCTAAAATCTGTGCCCCAATTTCTCCCGAGTACGGCAATGCCTCACATGTGACCAAAAAATACCAGTTGGGTGCATGGCAGGACTCAGAAGGGAAGGAGTGATTTTTGGATTTTGCAGCACAGATTCTGGTGGAATGAATGGTGGGTGCTATGTCGCATTAGCAAGACCCCCCAAGCACCAATACAGTGGAACCCCCCCACAAGTCACCCCATTTTGAAAACTACACCCCTCAGGGAATTCATCTAGGGGTATAGTGTACATTTCAAACCCCCAGGGGTTTCACCAATTTTGATACAAGTGGGCAGTGAAAATGAAAAATTACATTTTTTTACACAAAAATGCAGTTCTGGCTCAAAATTTTTCATTTTCAGAAGGTATGAAGGAGAAAAAGCACCCCAAAATCTGTGCCCCAATTTCTCCCGAGTACGGCAATGCCTCACATGTGACCAAAAAATACCAGTTGGGTGCATGGCAGGACTCAGAAGGGAAGGAGTGATTTTTGGATTTTGCAGCTCAGATTCTGGTGGAATTTTGGTGGGTGCTATGTTGCACCAATACAGTGGAACCCCCCCACAAGTCACCCCATTTTGCAAAGTACACCCCTCAGGGAATTCATCTAGGGGTATAGTGTACATTTCAAACCCCCAGGGGTTTCACCAATTTTGATACAAGTGGGCAGTGAAAATGAAAAATTACATTTTTTTACACAAAAATGCAGTTCTGGCTCAAAATTTTTCATTTTCAGAAGGTATGAAGGAGACAAAGCACCCCAAAATCTGTGCCCCAATTTCTCCCGAGTACGGCAATGCCTCACATGTGACCAAAAAATACCAGTTGGGTGCATGGCAGGACTCAGAAGGGAAGGAGTGATTTTTGGATTTTGCAGCTCAGATTCTGGTGGAATTTTGGTGGGTGCTATGTTGCATTAGCAAGACCCCCCAAGCACCAATACAGTGGAACCCCCCCACAAGTGACCCCATTTTGCAAACTACACCCCTCAGGGAATTCATCTAGGGGTATAGTGTACATTTCAAACCCCCAGGGGTTTCACCAATTTTGATACAAGTGGGCAGTGAACATGAAAAATTACATTTTTTACACAAAAATGCAGTTCTGGCTCAAAATTTTTCATTTTCAGAAGGTATGAAGGAGAAAAAGCACCCCAAAATCTGTGCCCCAATTTCTCCCGAGTACGGCAATGCCTCACATGTGACCAAAAAATACCAGTTGGGTGCATGGCAGGACTCAGAACGGAAGGAGTGATTTTTGGATTTTGCAGCACAGATTTTGGTGGAATGAATGGTGGGTGCTATGTTGCACCAATACAGTGGAACCCCCCCACAAGTCACCCCATTTTGCAAAGTACACCCCTCAGGGAATTCATCTAGGGGTATAGTGTACATTTCAAACCCCCAGGGGTTTCACCAATTTTGATACAAGTGGGCAGTGAAAATGAAAAATTACATTTTTTTACACAAAAATGCAGTTCTGGCTCAAAATTTTTCATTTTCAGAAGGTATGAAGGAGACAAAGCACCCCAAAATCTGTGCCCCAATTTCTCCCGAGTACGGCAATGCCTCACATGTGACCAAAAAATACCATTTGGGTGCATGGCAGGACTCAGAAGGGAAGGAGTGATTTTTGGATTTTGCAGCTCAGATTCTGGTGGAATTTTGGTGGGTGCTATGTCGCATTAGCAAGACCCCCCAAGCACCAATACAGTGGAACCCCCCCACAAGTGACCCCATTTTGCAAACTACACCCCTCAGGGAATTCATCTAGGGGTATAGTGTACATTTCAAACCCCCAGGAGTTTCACCAATTTTGATACAAGTGGGCAGTGAAAATGAAAAATTACATTTTTTTACACAAAAATGCAGTTCTGGCTCAAAATTTTTCATTTTCAGAAGGTATGAAGGAGAAAAAGCACCCTAAAATCTGTGCCCCAATTTCTCCCGAGTACGGCAATGCCTCACATGTGACCAAAAAATACCAGTTGGGTGCATGGCAGGACTCAGAAGGGAAGGAGTGATTTTTGGATTTTGCAGCACAGATTCTGGTGGAATGAATGGTGGGTGCTATGTCGCATTAGCAAGACCCCCCAAGCACCAATACAGTGGAACCACCCCACAAGTCACCCCATTTTGAAAACTACACCCCTCAGGGAATTCATCTAGGGGTATAGTGTACATTTCAAACCCCCAGGGGTTTCACCAATTTTGATACAAGTGGGCAGTGAAAATGAAAAATTACATTTTTTTACACAAAAATGCAGTTCTGGCTCAAAATTTTTCATTTTCAGAAGGTATGAAGGAGAAAAAGCACCCCAAAATCTGTGCCCCAATTTCTCCCGAGTACGGCAATGCCTCACATGTGACCAAAAAATACCAGTTGGGTGCATGGCAGGACTCAGAAGGGAAGGAGTGATTTTTGGATTTTGCAGCTCAGATTCTGGTGGAATTTTGGTGGGTGCTATGTTGCACCAATACAGTGGAACCCCCCCACAAGTCACCCCATTTTGCAAAGTACACCCCTCAGGGAATTCATCTAGGGGTATAGTGTACATTTCAAACCCCCAGGGGTTTCACCAATTTTGATACAAGTGGGCAGTGAAAATGAAAAATTACATTTTTTTACACAAAAATGCAGTTCTGGCTCAAAATTTTTCATTTTCAGAAGGTATGAAGGAGACAAAGCACCCCAAAATCTGTGCCCCAATTTCTCCCGAGTACGGCAATGCCTCACATGTGACCAAAAAATACCAGTTGGGTGCATGGCAGGACTCAGAAGGGAAGGAGTGATTTTTGGATTTTGCAGCTCAGATTCTGGTGGAATTTTGGTGGGTGCTATGTTGCATTAGCAAGACCCCCCAAGCACCAATACAGTGGAACCCCCCCACAAGTGACCCCATTTTGCAAACTACACCCCTCAGGGAATTCATCTAGGGGTATAGTGTACATTTCAAACCCCCAGGGGTTTCACCAATTTTGATACAAGTGGGCAGTGAACATGAAAAATTACATTTTTTACACAAAAATGCAGTTCTGGCTCAAAATTTTTCATTTTCAGAAGGTATGAAGGAGAAAAAGCACCCCAAAATCTGTGCCCCAATTTCTCCCGAGTACGGCAATGCCTCACATGTGACCAAAAAATACCAGTTGGGTGCATGGCAGGACTCAGAAGGGAAGGAGTGATTTTTGGATTTTGCAGCACAGATTCTGGTGGAATGAATGGTGGGTGCTATGTTGCACCAATACAGTGGAACCCCCCCACAAGTCACCCCATTTTGCAAACTACACCCCTCAGGGAATTCATCTAGGGGTATAGTGTACATTTCAAACCCCCAGGGGTTTCACCAATTTTGATACAAGTGGGCAGTGAAAATGAAAAATTACATTTTTTTACACAAAAATGCAGTTCTGGCTCAAAATTTTTCATTTTCAGAAGGAATGAAGGAGACAAAGCACCCCAAAATCTGTGCCCCAATTTCTCCCGAGTACGGCAATGCCTCATGTGTGACCAAAAAGTGGCAGGACTCAGAAGGGAAGGAGTGATATTTGGATTTTGCAGCACAAATTCTGGTGGAATGATGGTGGGTGCTATGTCGCATTAGCAAGACCCCCAAAGCACCAATACAGTGGAACCCCCCCACAAGTGACCCCATTTTGCAAACTACACCCCTCAGGGAATTCATCTAGGGGTATAGTGTACATTTCAAACCCCCAGGGGTTTCACCAATTTTGATACAAGTGGGCAGTGAACATGAAAAATTACATTTTTTTACACAAAAATGCAGTTCTGGCTCAAAATTTTTCATTTTCACAAGGAATGAAGGAGACAAAGCACCCCAAAATCTGTGCCCCAATTTCTCCCGAGTACGGCAATGCCTCACATGTGACCAAAAAATACCAGTTGGGTGCATGGCAGGACTCTGAAGGGAAGGAGTGATTTTTGGATTTTGCGGCTCAGATTCTGGTGGAATGAATGGTGGGTGCTATGTGGCATTAGCAAGACCCCCGAAGCACGGTGAAATTATGAACCTAATATTCCATAGATGTGTGGTATATTTTAAAACACTCCTTTATACATAGGCCGGGTTTGTCGGGGCAAGTGTCACACTGGAAAATAGTTTGCTTTCTTATTCCCTTTTTATAGCAAACTTTGCACCTTTTTTGTGTCCTGCCCTTTTTTCCAGTGGAGGGGATTTCATCAGGAAAATGCTGCCCTGGTACAATACGGGGGCCAGTACTAGAAGTACTGGGGCCCTCTGCCTGCTGGTTCCCAAATATTAGGCCCTTTATGACTTCCTCTTGAAAGTGCATAAATGTCCCCCTCTGGCCGGTAGAACGGAATAGCACGTAAGCGTTATACAGTGCCATCTGGATGATATACACGGCCACCTTCTTGTACCAGATTTTTGTTTTCCGCAGGGCACTGTACGGCTTCAGTACCTGATCTGAAAGATCCACTCCGCCCATGTACCTATTGTAATCCAGGATACAATTAGGTTTTGAGGTGTGGGTACTGGTACCTCGTACAGGGACGGAGGTGGTACTGTCTCCGTGAATTGTTGTCAGTATAAGGACATCCCTCTTGTCCTTATATTTGACCAACAACATATTTTCGTTGCATATTCCCCTGCTTTCACCCCTTCTCATTACTTGGGCAATGTGCGTTTTTGGGAGGCCTCTTTGGTTCTTGCGCACAGTACCGCAAGCTGCTGTACCTCTTGAACCAAGGGCCTTAAACAGGGGGATGCTGGTGTAAAAGTTATCCACATAGAGGTGATAACCTTTATCCAGGAAGGGGTGCACTAAATCCCAGACAATTTTCCCACTAACACCTACGAGGGAGGGGGGGCATTCTGGCGGTTCAATTCTTGAATCCTTCCCTTCATAAACCCTAAACCTGTGGGTGTACCCTGAGGTGCTTTCACACAGTTTATACATTTTTATGCCATACCTTGCCCTCTTACTGGGAAGGTACTGGCGGAATTTAACCCTTCCTTTAAAATGTATAAGGGACTCGTCGATACAAATAAATTTTTCAGGGATGTACACCTCTTCAAATTTGGCACTGAAATGATCAATGACCGGCCTGACTTTGAATAGCCGGTCAAAGGTGGGATCATCTCTGGGTGGGCACTGTGCATTATCGGTGTAATGTATAAATTTAAGAATTGTCTCAAATCGAGTCCGGGTCATGGCCATACGGTAAAATGGAGTACTGTACAGAACATCTGTACTCCAATATTGCCTAATTTCTGGCTTTTTTACTATGCCCATATGAAACACCAGACCCCAAAACGTCATCATCTCTACTGCATCTACAGGGGTCCACCTAGCAAATGATGACGTGGGGTTTTGAGCAATAAACTGCTGGGCATATAAATTAGTTTGGTCCACCATTAAATTTATAAAATCATCAGAGAAAAATAATTTGAAAAAGTCAATTTCTCTGAGACCTGTGGAATCAAATTGGATTCCTGGCATGGCCAAAAACTCAGGAACCTGGGGCTCAAAATTGTCTGGTGGTGGGGTCCATACGAGATCAATTATTGGGGGGGGGGTCTCAGCTGCTCTACGGGGGCGTCTTTGAGGGGGTCCCTCATCACCAGAGGAGGAAGAGGAGCTTAAGGCGAATCCTTCAAATTCCCCGCTTGCATCACTGGCTGTGTCAGAGTCAGAAGCAAGCATGGCATATGCCTCCTCCACTGAATACATTCTCCTGGATGACTGGGAGGACATTTGGGAGGACATTTGGGAGGACATTTGGGATGCCATTTTTATTTTTGTGTTACTGGTAGTGAAATGTTTCAACACGTGTATAGTGTAGGGGGGGGTACAAACTTTATTTCAATCCGGGGGGTATGTAGTGTGTAGTGTGTATGTGGTGCAGAAAAAAAAAAATACTTTATACCAATAAAAAAAAAAAAAATGAAGGGGTTAAAAATAAAAAATTTAAGGGGTTAAAAAAAAAAAAAAGGTCCTGCGCCAAAAATTGAGCACAGATGTTGGTCAGTAACGTCTGTCACTGAACAGCGCTCAAAGGCAACAGGAATTTGATCAAAAAAAAAAAATATAGATCAACCCTGTGCCGAAAAAGATGATCAGTGATGTACGTCACTGATCAGCGCACAGCGGCCACAGGACACCCACAAAATCACAGTGTGTGTAAAAAAAAAATTAAAAAAAGACCCCACAGCACACACACAAAAAAAAAAGGTGATCAGTGATGCGACACTGATTACCAGTGAGGTGCAGCAGGTGCACAACCTTTGGTGCAACTGACAGGTATATATAAAAAAAAAAAAACCTCTGTACCCCCAAAAAAGTTGCTGATCACCTCAGATATAGTGATCAGCACAAAAGGCGGGGGCAGCAGACACAAAATTTAGCACTCTCTATCACTCTCTGTCACTATCTCTCTCTATCTCTCTATCTCTCACTATCTATCACTCTATGACACTGCAGCAGCAGCACTGACAGGTATATCTATATATAAAAAAAAACCTGCGCCCCCAAAAAGTTGCTGATCAGTTAATTTATACTGATCAGCACAAAAGGAGGGGGCAGCAGTCAGTTATATCAAAAATATATAGCACAATCTGTCACTATCTCTCTCTATCTCTCTCTCTCTATCTCTCTCTATCTCTCTATAACTATCACACTGCAGCAGCACAAAATATAGCACTCTGTCACTAGGCCTCTCTATCTATCTCTCTCTCTCTATCTCTATCTATAACTATATCACACTGCAGCAGCACAAAATAAAGCACTCTCTGACACTATCTCTCTCTCTATCTCTCTCTCTCTATCTCTCTATAACTATCACACTGCAGCAGCACAAAATATAGCACTCTGTCACTAGGCCTCTCTATCTATCTCTCTCTCTCTATCTCTCTCTCTCTATCTATAACTATATCACACTGCAGCAGCACAAAATATAGCACTCTCTGACACTATATCTCTCTCTATCTCTCTCTATCTCTCTCTATCTCTCTCTATCTCTCTATCTCTCTCTCTATCTAGCTAGTACACTGCAGCAGCACAATTTCACAGGAAGGCACAAGTAGCAACAGGATCCAGGAAGCAGTGATGAAGCAGCGATCAGGTAAGTATGGAGCAAGTATGGAGCAAGGTTCTGGTCAGTATGGCGGCAGGGGGGTACGGTGACCGCACTGCACGCTATTCCAGACCGGAATGGCGTCTGCAGTGCAGTCACCGTTAGTTTAAATCCCACTCCTTGGCTGTGATTGGTCCGTCGGTCCGACGAACCAATCACGGCCTTTGGGGGCGGGCGGGGTGAGGTGGGGTGACACCAGTGTCACCCTTACACCCCGCGGTGATTGGTGCTGTACTTTACAGCACCAATCACCTCTGATCCCGTGTCACCGGCGAACGTTATTCGCCGGTGACACAGGAAAACGCTGTAATTGGCTGTTCACACTGAACAGCCAATCACAGCGATCGCCGACGGGGGGGCGGCATCGCAGCCCCCCCTGGGCATGCACGGACATGTCTGCTGTCAGGGACAGCAGACATGTTGAAACTGTCACCGCGTCTATAGACGCGGTGACAGTTTAAATCCATGACGTACATTTACGCCATGTGTCGGGAAGTGCTTCCCGACCATGACGTAAATGTACGTCAAATGTCGGGAAGGGGTTAATAAAATATGACCTGCACTCTCTATAGTTAGAGGGTCCAGCCTGCCTGTCCGTCTATGCCCCCTCCCGTCCATTTGTCCATCTATGCCCCTTCCAACAGTCCGTCAATGCCACCATATGGTGCTTCTGTCCATCCATCTCTCCCTCCATGCCCCCATTCGTCCGTCTGTCCGTCTATGCACCCCACTGTCCTGTGCAGTAAACAAATAGTGTCTCTCATGCTTGCTCCTTCTCCCTCTCTTTCCCTAACTCTCTATCTCTTGTTTTGTCCTCTCTTTCTCCCTGACACTGTGGGAGAAATGTAATAGGGTGCGATTTTTGGACGAGTTCCAAACTCGCCAGAAATCGCACCTTTAAAAATCGCGTTTTTTGCCGCGAATTCGCATATGTAATGAGATGCGAATTAGCGGCAAAAAAATGTGATTTGCCGCGATTTCGGACGATTTTCAGTCATGAAAATGTGCGCATTTTCAGTCATGAAAATGTGCGCATTTTCATATATGCGAGTTTGGGTAAAAAAAATTTTTGAAAAAAAAAAGGCGTGGGGTCCCCCCTCCTGAGCATAACCAGCCCCGGGCTCAAAGAGCCGGTCTTGGTTTCATAAAATCAAAGGAACAATCAAGTTGGGGTTTCCATGATTTTATAAAACCAGCACCAGGCTCAAGGGCCGGTCCTGGTTCCCAAAATACGGGGGACAAAATGACTGGGGGTCCCCCGTATTTCAAGAACCAGCACCGGGCCCAACCAGCCAGCAGGGTAATGCCACAGCCGGGGGGAGACTTTTTATACAAGTCCCCCCGGCCAAAGCATTCAGCCCTCTGACTGGTCAGCATGGGCAGGGGCCCTGGGGACCCCCCCAAAGAAGGGGTCCCCCCCTCCAGAACTTACCTGCCCATGCTGAAGCCCGGGGCTGTCCTCGATGCCCCTGGGCTGTGGGCATCGAGCTGATTAATGGTGTAAAAAAATAGATTAAATCCTATTGTGTATTGCTGTGGAACTATGAGTCCCAGCAAGCCTGCACCACATGCAGGGACTTGGAGAACCACAAGTCCCAGCATGTGGGGCAATAAAGGGCCCGCTGGGACTAGTAGTCCCACAGTACTACAAATAGTTAAATAAAAACACACACACACAGACAGTACAACTTTAATACACACCAAGCCCATTCATCCATACATACCTATGTTGACACGAAGCTTCGGTCCCCTTGTCCAGTAGAATCCAGAGGGGAGGCTGTGGAGAGAAATCATACTCACCACAGACGTCTTCAGCGCTTCCCCGGGAGCCCTGCAGCATTTTCCCCACGATCACCGTCCTCCGGTGTTCTGTTTACATCTGGGGCTCCGCCCCCAGACCGGGACTTAGCCCCGCCTACCAGCCAATGAGGGTCCGGGAAAACCCCCATGCTGGACCATCATTGGCTGGTAGGCGGGGCTAAGTCCCGGTCTGGGGGACTCAGTGCTACAGAGTCTGAGAGCGCGTTTGGCTGAGCTATGCGTCTCCATGGAGACGCATAGCTCAGCCAATCAGGACTGAGCTATGCGTCTCCATGGAGATGTATCGGCCAATCGCGCTCTCAGCCTCTGTAGCGCTGGAACAGCGCTACAGAAGCTGTTAGAGGCAACGGAGAAAGCCGGTTCTCCCCGCTGCCTGTCAGTGCGGGGGGAGCCGGCTGTGAAGCAGCCAGACCAGCGCTGGATCCAGGAATGGTAAGTAACGCTGGTGTAAAAGTGAGGTGTGTGTGTGTAATAAACTTTTACTTCTCTCTGTGTGTGTTTTTTATAAACATTCTTTTTACAGGTGGACTACAAGTCCCAGCGGGCCCATTAATGCCCCGCATGCTGGGACTTGTGGTTCTCCAAGTCCCAGCATGCGGGGGAGGTCTGCTGGCACTTGTAGTTCTCCGGTATAAAGCAATGTAACGTATGATCGATTTAACCCTATCAGGCCGGCGTCCACTGGCCACGGACGCCGGTGACAGCCCCGGGCTTCAGCCCTGGACGGGTGAAGCCTGGGGGGGGGACCCCTTTATTGGGGGGGTCCCCACTCCTCCAGGTACCCCGTCCAAGGCTGACCAGCCACGGTGCTCATGTTTTGGCCGGGGGACCTTGTATATAAAGTGTCCCCCGGCTGTGGCATGACACCGTGGGCTGTTGGAGCCCGGTGCTGGTTTCAAAATACGGGGGACCCCCAGATTTTTTGCCCCCCGTATTTTTGGAACCAGGACCGGTCCAAGAGTCCGGGGCTGGTTTCAGAAATACGGGGGACCCCTATGCTTTTTGTCCCCCCGTATTTTTGGAACCAGGTCCGGCTCAATGAGCCCGGGGCTGGTTATGCTTAGGAGGGGGGACCCCACGCCGTTTTTTTTTAATAAAAACACTTTTACACATTTTTATTAACAGGACCATGCACAGATCTTGTTATGGGTTCTACTGGGGATACAGTCCTGCCTTGGTACAGGAGATACATCTGAAAATAAAATATGACTTCCATTTTGTGAGGTGAAATGACTAAAATATGATAAAAGGGTGGTGACATCATGTACTAGCAACATGGATGTTCTTGTTTCACTCTCATGATTATTATTATTATAAGCCATAACTGAAGTTAAACTAAGCAGGATATAGAATGTTTTTTTTTAAATACATAGATTATCATAGATCAGTATCCCATAGTTCAAATAGAGATGTTCAGGTTTATTCAAACTGTTCTTACATGTGACAGCTGATATCCAATCAGATCCCGCTTTAAGATTTGATTAATCCGGGTAAATCCGAATATGCACAACTCTCATTTCAAATGATCGGCTGGCTAAATAATCTGCAATGAATTATCATTATGATGCTTGTTCATTGCACTGCATCTTAATCTTGGTTGTAGTACATGATCCTAAAATTGGGATATTTGGGAGGTATGCTGTACAATGATTTGCTTTCCTCGTTCTTATTACAGCCTCCAGGGCAGTAGAGTCTGGCCAGGCACAGGCATTTCTCTGGGGGTGTGGTCTAATCATGGGAGGCGGAACCCAGATAAAACAGAAGTCCTGATGATAAATCACAGGACAAGACGGCAGCATAGCCAACTGACAGGTCTTACGCAGGGGGCACAGCAAAACACTGATCATGTGCGGAATCTGGATTTTGTCCTGGATAGTGGCCTGACACATCAGGTCTCAGCCACAATCAAAATTCAAATCCTTATTCTTTCATCTGAGAAATAAAGCCAGAATCAAGCACTTAATTCCCTCAGAAGACCTGCCTAAAGTCATACATGCATTTATATCATCATTACTAGACTACTGCAATGCCCTCTACCTGGGTCTTCCAGCAAAAGAATTGCACCGCTTGCAGCTGGTACAAAATGCAGCCGCCAGACTATTAACTAACCAGCCCCGCTCCTGCCACATAACTCCCATTCTCTACGCCCTTCACTGGCTACCTGTAAAATGGCGAATTGTTTTTGAGATTGGCCAACTCACTTTCACGGCCCTACATGACCAGGGCCCAAGATACATGCACCAGCTTCCGATTCCTTACTGTCCAACTCGATTACTACAATCCACTGAAGAAGGACTACTAACAGTACCCAGAATCTCCCAAAATTCATCTGGGGCTCAAGCTTTCAACGTTGTTGCGCCAACACTCTTCTCTCTGTGGAAATCGCTTCCTCGCACAGTGCGAGAAGCCCCCACTGTAGAGTCCTTTAAAAATAAACTAAAGACATAGGGCCTTATTTTGGTTCACTCTTTCTGACAAAATCCTTCTTAGATGGACAAAACCATGTGCACTGCAGGTGGGGCAGATGTTACTTGTGCAGAGAGAATTAGATTTGGTGGGGTTTTACTTCAAAGTGAGATCTATATTGCAGTGTAAAAATAAAGCAGTCAGTATTTACCCTGCACAGAAACAAAATAACTCACCCAAATCTAATTCTCTCTGCACATTTTACATCTGCCCCCCTGCAGTGCACATGGTTTCGTCCATCTAAGAAGGATTTTGTCAGAAAGAGTGAACCAAAATAAGGCCCATACTTATTTACTCATGCATTTTACTGATATCTACTGTGAAGCTTGTTTTTTTATTTTGAGCTGTAAAGACAATTGTAAAGCACTTTGAGTCCTATTGGGAGAAAAGTGCTATATAAATACCATTATTATTATTAGGAAAAGGTTAAACTAATTATAATAAATAAATACACAAACAAAATAGAACAGTACTGCACTTTCTAAGCTCACAGCTTCCCACTTCATGGTAAGGCTCCTGTCTCTTCCTCCTGGGAGATACTCTCTGGTCCATTGCGATGTTTGAGGGCTTAGATCCACACCTACAGTAAAAGTGCTATAAGAAGCTGGTACACTAGGCATATGCAGCAGCTCTGCTCTGTCCCTTGCACGCATGATGTGCTATATCGATCATATTATATACCAGTGTTATATTGTTGTTATAATTTAAGGCACTTGCCAGCAGGAGGGGGGTTCTGGGCAACCAGAAATCCCCCCCCCCCATGTTTGCCTAGGGTACATATGGCTTAATATAGATGGTCTATGCACAGGTATTTTGCAGCAGGACGGAGGACAGGGCGACATAGGCAAACAAAATGCATCGGGAGAACTTTCGACTGGAGGCTGGATGACAGGTATCGTGCCTCCAGGAAAGGTGTTGGGTCTGTACCAGCATAGGCCACCTGCAACAGCAGTCTCATCTGGAGCCCAAGTTGAGGAGACCAATGGTGCGGAGTGGATGTGATTAGCGGCAGGTGATATGCAGAGTCTGTTAGTGTGCCGTATCCGCTGGAGGCTCACCCATATTCGGGGTGGGCAGTTTGTGTCAATCAAACTGTCTATTTTTCTACTAGTTGAAAAAACGGTACTTGTTTCCTAGCACGGCCACAATCGCGGGCATCGCGGGTAATTTTTAATGGTGACCGACGCGATGCCCGCGATTTCCCATTGAAATGCATTGAAAAAGTCAAAATCACGCCGGTCGCATCGTATGCGGCCAAAGAAAGCATAAGATGGTACCGATGCGATGCCCGCGATTTCCCATAGGGAACAATGTAAAATGCCTCAATTTAACCTTAATCAACATAGGGAACAATGTTAAATGGGCCAGAGAACCCCCAAAACCCCCCTGACCAGTGAAATGGCCCCCCAAAAATAGTTAACGCCACCCCACGATCAACGTCAACCCGAAGCGTGGCGAGCGCAGCGAGCCCGCGAGGGACGGCGGTACGCGTCCTCCGACCTTTTCATACCCCCACTATCCACGTCGGCATGGAGTTGAGAATAGATTAGTGTGATGAGCGCAGCGAGCCACCGAGCCCGAAGCGTGGCGAGCGCAGTGAGCCCCGCGAGGGGACGCGGATACCTGTGAAGCCCGCGAAGGGACGCGTTTACCAGTGAAGGTATCCGCGTCCCCTCGCCACGCTTCGGGCTCGCTGCGCTCGCCACACTATTCTATTCTCAACTCCACGCCGACGTGGATAGTGGGGGTATGAAAAGGTCGGAGGACACGTACCGCTGCGCTCGCCACGCTTCGGGTTGATGTTGATCGTGGGGTGGCGTTAACTATTTTTGGGGGGCCATTTCAATGGTCAGGGTTTTTTTTGGGG
The DNA here is from genome assembly GCF_055691185.1 of Crinia signifera. Classification (NCBI taxonomy): domain Eukaryota; kingdom Metazoa; phylum Chordata; class Amphibia; order Anura; family Myobatrachidae; genus Crinia; species Crinia signifera. Next base: position 65,157,972 of record NC_139222.1, read on the forward strand.
TTCTCTGGCCCATTTAACATTGTTCCCTATGTTGATTTGGTTAAATTGAGGCATTTTACATTGTTCCCTATGGGAAATCGCGGGCATCGCGTCGGTCGCATCGCATGCGATTTTTTAGCCCGCATGCGATGCGACCGACGCAATTTTTTTACCTGTGATACCCCATATCAAGATCGTTGTGGCCGTGCTAGGAAACAAGTACCGAAAAAACATTACAGCCGAAAAACATGGACATTTTTCACGATGCCAATTCTATCAAATAAAAAAAAAAACGTGCATTGGCATCGGCGAAAGTAGACCAAAAAACAGGCAAAAGCACCTGCAATTCCTAAGACCTAAAGTCTGTTTTTTGGGGCTAGCTATAAAAAAACTGACTCCATTTTTTTTTTAAATATACTTTGGACACTGCTTCTGCCCAAAGACACATGGTTTTCTGCATTACCCCAACCTGCAGATTACACACTGACACCACCATGTATGCAATGGTTAACTGGTGCCCAATAAAAAAAATATATTTTAATATTGTCTGACATTGTTAGATTTCAGACTCATTTTAATTACAACTTCATTTGACTGATGAAGTATAGATGTACTGTATAGATGCAATGAATATTTAATGAGCGGGTCCCCACCCCCTGCATATGGAATGAGCGGGACCCGCTCATTAAATATTCACTGCATGGAGCGGGTCCAGCTCATTCCATATGCAGGGGGCGGGGACCCGCTCATTAAATATTCACTGCGCTGGGTCCCGCTCATTAGATATGTATGGAGCGGGACCTCGGTGCCATGCCCTAAATACCAGCTTTTATAAGTGCGGTCTGAAAGGGGTTTAACCTGCTTTGAACCATTTTTTTTAAATGTTTCAAAAACCGGGTCAAAGCAGGTTTTGCGGTGTGAAAGCAGCATTAGATAGGAGCCCCTTTCTCTGAGAGATGAGTCAGCCTGGAAGAAATGTGCTGAAGAACAGACTTCTCAGCCCAACAGCTGCTTGTCATTTTAGTACTGAATTTAAGAGAATGCAAGGCTAGTTACTTACCTCTAGAAATAGCAAATAACTATCAGTTTCTTCTGAAAGTTTTTCATACACCAGTGGGCATTATCCAAACTGTTTCATATTTAAAATAATATAAGGCATAGAAATGATTTACACGCAAGGCTGGCTCTACCATTAGCTTATATAAAAAGTAAGGAAATCTATGAGGAAGACTTAATGCCAATGTCAGCTGTGTAATCTCTAACCAGCCACACTTTCCCTTAAGGCAGGCATGTCCAAATTTGTCCCTCCATCTGTTGTGAAACTACACATCCCAGCATGCCTTGCCATAGTTTTAGCATTTCCTAATAGCAAAAGTGTGGCAAGGCATGATGGGAATTGTAGTTTCACAACAGGCCAGAGTTTGGGCATACCTGCCTTAAGGGACTGAAAAGTAGATATTGATGGCAGCAATGTCCACAACTACAATTTGCCTTTGTCTTTTTTTGTTCCAATGATTATGATTCAATAAAAATATAAAATTGAAATATTGTACAGCAACAACATTGTTTTGGAATTTATTTAAAGTGATGGATAGTTTGATAAGTTTTATTAATTAAGAGTTTGGGTCCTAATTCAAGTTGGCTCGCTATGTAATAAAAGTTAGTCTATACTGATTTTCATTTCCGTCACTGTTTACTTTAGATGGGGCGGGCGATGATGTCATATGATGTCAGCCAACCGCTCCAAGCAGGTATCGCCACGCCTGCTTCTACAGGGAAACACCCTGCAGTTTTATGGGGATACCCATAAAACTCTGTCCTTTCCCCTGCTGCCGCCCCCTGCATGCCCCCGGCCCTGCCTTCCTGCAGCGAACAGCCCGGCGAGTGTGTAACTCGCAGAATCCGGGATTTGCACATGTGCAGAAATGGGCATGTACAAACCCCGACCATCTGGACTGGAGCCAAATTCGGATTGCAACGAGCGATCCTGAATCGGCCGCTTAGAGCTAAATATTTTTAAAACTTTAAACTTTTTCCCATATAATATTTATAATAATTATCACAGTCAAGCGCAACGAAAAAACATCATCACAGCTATTTGAATTACTTGATTAACTTTTCTGAAGTTAAAAATAATTAATACTATAGTAAAGAATCCATTTATTAACCCCTTCCCGCCGCAGCCTGTTTTTGCCTTCCTGACAGAGCCCTTTTTTTCAAATCTGACAGGTATCACTTAAGTGGGGATAACTTTTTTTTGCTTTTACTTATCCCAGTGATTTTGAGATTGTTTTCTCGTGACACATTGTACTTCAAGTTAGTGGTAAATTTGGGTCGATACAGTCTGTGTTTTTTTGTGAAAAATACCAAAATGTCGTAAAAAATGGCAAATTTTGCAATTTTCAAAATGTTAAATTTTCTGCTTGTGAGACAAATAATCATACCACTCAAAATAGTTATTAACTAACATAGACCATATGTCTACTTTATGTTGCCATCATTATTTCAACCTCCTTTTAATTTTTTTGGACACTAGGAGGCTTAAAATATGAATAGCAAATTCTCAAATGTTCAAGAAAATTTCAAACACTGATTTTTTTAGGGACCAGTTCAGTTCTGATGTGACTTTGAGGGACTTGTATGTGAGACACCCCCATAAATGATGCCATTTCAAAAACTGCACCCCTCACAGTATTCAAAACAGCATTTTGGAAGTTTGTTAACCCTTTAGGTGTTTCACAGGAATTAAAACAAAGTGTAGGTGAAATTTCAAAATTTCATTTTTTTTGCAGATTTGCAATTTTAATACATTTTTCTAAGGAACACAGTAGATTTTACTAGAGAAATGTGACTAAAAATTGATTCCCCCAATTCTTTTGTTTTCATAAATATCCTATATGTGGCCCTAGTGTGCACGTTGACCAAACCACAGGCTTCATAATAGAAGGAGCACCTACTTGATTTTGGAGCCTCCTTTTTATGAGATTATTTTTTAGGCACCATGTAGGTTTCTAGGCACCATAAGATGCTAAAAGTTAGGAACCCCCCCCACAAGTGACCCCATTTTGCAAACTACACCCCTCAGGGAATTCATCTAGGGGTATAATGTACATTTCAAACCCCCAGGGGTTTCACCAATTGTGGTACAACTGGGCAGTGAAAATGAAAAATTAAATTTTTTACACAAAAATGCAGTTCTGGCTCAAAATTTTTCATTTTCATAAGGTATGAAGGAGAAAAATCACCCCAAAATCTGTGCCCCAATTTCTCCCGAGTACGGCAATGCCTCACATGTGACCAAAAAATACCATTTGGGTGCATGGCAGGACTCAGAAGGGAAGGAGTGATTTTTGTATTTTGCAGCTCAGATTCTGGTGGAATTTTGGTGGGTGCTATGTCACATTAGCAAGACCCCCAAAGCACCAATACAGTGGAAGCCCCCAACAAGTGACCCCATTTTGCAAACTACACCCCTCAGGGAATTCATCTAGGGGTATAGTGTACATTTCAAACCCCCAGGGGTTTCACCAATTTTGATACAACTGGGCTGTGCAAATGAAAAATTACATTTTTTTACACAAAAATGCAGTTCTGGCTCAAAATTTTTCATTTTCATAAGGTATGAAGGAGAAAAAGCACCCCAAAATCTGTGCACCAATTTCTCCCGAGTATGGCAATGCCTCACATGTGACCAAAAAATACCAGTTGGGTGCATGGCAGGACTCAGAAGGGAAGGAGTGATTTTTGGATTTTGCAACTCAGATTCTGGTGGAATTTTGGTGGGTGCTATGTCGCATTAGCAAGACCCCCAAAGCACCAATACAGTGGAAGCCCCACACAAGTGACCCCATTTTGCAAACTACACCCCTCAGGGAATTCATCTAGGGGTATAGTGTACATTTCAAACCCCCCGGGGTTTCACCAATTGTGGTACAACTGGGCAGTGAAAATGAAAAATTAAATTTTTTACACAAAAATGCAGTTCTGGCTCAAAATTTTTCATTTTCATAAGGTATGAAGGAGAAAAAGCACCCCAAAATCTGTGCCCCAATTTCTCCCGAGTACGGCAATGCCTCACATGTGACCAAAAAATACCATTTGGGTGCATGGCAGGACTCAGAAGGGAAGGAGTGATTTTTGTATTTTGCAGCTCAGATTCTGGTGGAATTTTGGTGGGTGCTATGTCGCATTAGCAAGACCCCCAAAGCACCAATACAGTGGAAGCCCCCCACAAGTGACCCCATTTTGCAAACTACACCCCTCAGGGAATTCATCTAGGGGTATAGTGTACATTTCAAACCCCCAGGGGTTTCACCAATTTTGATACAACTGGGCTGTGCAAATGAAAAATTACATTTTTTTACACAAAAATGCAGTTCTGGCTCAAAATTTTTCATTTTCATAAGGTATGAAGGAGAAAAAGCACCCCAAAATCTGTGCACCAATTTCTCCCGAGTATGGCAATGCCTCACATGTGACCAAAAAATACCAGTTGGGTGCATGGCAGGACTCAGAAGGGAAGGAGTGATTTTTGGATTTTGCAGCTCAGATTCTGGTGAAATTTTGGTGGGTGCTATGTCGCATTAGCAAGACCCCCAAAGCACCAATACAGTGGAAGCCCCCCACAAGTGACCCCATTTTGCAAACTACACCCCTCAGGGAATTCATCTAGGGGTATAGTGTACATTTCAAACCCCCCGGGGTTTCACCAATTGTGGTACAACTGGGCAGTGAAAATGAAAAATTAAATTTTTTACATAAAAATGCAGTTCTGGCTCAAAATGTTTCATTTTCATAAGGTATGAAGGAGAAAAAGCACCCCAAAATCTGTGCCCCAATTTCTCCCGAGTACGGCAATGCCTCACATGTGACCAAAAAATACCATTTGGGTGCATGGCAGGACTCAGAAGGGAAGGAGTGATTTTTGTATTTTGCAGCTCAGATTCTGGTGGAATTTTGGTGGGTGCTATGTCGCATTAGCAAGACCCCCAAAGCACCAATACAGTGGAAGCCCCCCACAAGTGACCCCATTTTGCAAACTACACCCCTCAGGGAATTCATCTAGGGGTATAGTGTACATTTCAAACCACCAGGGGTTTCACCAATTTTGATACAACTGGGCTGTGCAAATGAAAAATTACATTTTTTTACACAAAAATGCAGTTCTGGCTCAAAATTTTTCATTTTCATAAGGTATGAAGGAGAAAAAGCACCCCAAAATCTGTGCACCAATTTCTCCTGAGTATGGCAATGCCTCACATGTGACCAAAAAATACCAGTTGGGTGCATGGCAGGACTCAGAAGGGAAGGAGTGATTTTTGTATTTTGCAGCTCAGATTCTGGTGGAATTTTGGTGGGTGCTATGTCGCATTAGCAAGACCCCCAAAGCACCAATACAGTGGAAGCCCCCCACAAGTGACCCCATTTTGCAAACTACACCCCTCAGGGAATTCATCTAGGGGTATAATGTACATTTCAAACCCCCAGGGGTTTCACCAATTGTGGTACAACTGGGCAGTGAAAATGAAAAATTAAATTTTTTACACAAAAATGCAGTTCTGGCTCAAAATTTTTCATTTTCATAAGGTATGAAGGAGAAAAATCACCCCAAAATCTGTGCCCCAATTTCTCCCGAGTACGGCAATGCCTCACATGTGACCAAAAAATACCATTTGGGTGCATGGCAGGACTCAGAAGGGAAGGAGTGATTTTTGTATTTTGCAGCTCAGATTCTGGTGGAATTTTGGTGGGTGCTATGTCGCATTAGCAAGACCCCCAAAGCACCAATACAGTGGAAGCCCCCCACAAGTGACCCCATTTTGCAAACTACACCCCTCAGGGAATTCATCTAGGGGTATAGTGTACATTTCAAACCCCCCGGGGTTTCACCAATTGTGGTACAACTGGGCAGTGAAAATGAAAAATTAAATTTTTTACATAAAAATGCAGTTCTGGCTCAAAATGTTTCATTTTCATAAGGTATGAAGGAGAAAAAGCACCCCAAAATCTGTGCCCCAATTTCTCCCGAGTACGGCAATGCCTCACATGTGACCAAAAAATACCATTTGGGTGCATGGCAGGACTCAGAAGGGAAGGAGTGATTTTTGTATTTTGCAGCTCAGATTCTGGTGGAATTTTGGTGGGTGCTATGTCGCATTAGCAAGACCCCCAAAGCACCAATACAGTGGAAGCCCCCCACAAGTGACCCCATTTTGCAAACTACACCCCTCAGGGAATTCATCTAGGGGTATAGTGTACATTTCAAACCACCAGGGGTTTCACCAATTTTGATACAACTGGGCTGTGCAAATGAAAAATTACATTTTTTTACACAAAAATGCAGTTCTGGCTCAAAATTTTTCATTTTCATAAGGTATGAAGGAGAAAAAGCACCCCAAAATCTGTGCACCAATTTCTCCTGAGTATGGCAATGCCTCACATGTGACCAAAAAATACCAGTTGGGTGCATGGCAGGACTCAGAAGGGAAGGAGTGATTTTTGTATTTTGCAGCTCAGATTCTGGTGGAATTTTGGTGGGTGCTATGTCGCATTAGCAAGACCCCCAAAGCACCAATACAGTGGAAGCCCCCCACAAGTGACCCCATTTTGCAAACTACACCCCTCAGGGAATTCATCTAGGGGTATAATGTACATTTCAAACCCCCAGGGGTTTCACCAATTGTGGTACAACTGGGCAGTGAAAATGAAAAATTAAATTTTTTACACAAAAATGCAGTTCTGGCTCAAAATTTTTCATTTTCATAAGGTATGAAGGAGAAAAATCACCCCAAAATCTGTGCCCCAATTTCTCCCGAGTACGGCAATGCCTCACATGTGACCAAAAAATACCATTTGGGTGCATGGCAGGACTCAGAAGGGAAGGAGTGATTTTTGTATTTTGCAGCTCAGATTCTGGTGGAATTTTGGTGGGTGCTATGTCGCATTAGCAAGACCCCCAAAGCACCAATACAGTGGAAGCCCCCCACAAGTGACCCCATTTTGCAAACTACACCCCTCAGGGAATTCATCTAGGGGTATAGTGTACATTTCAAACCCCCAGGGGTTTCACCAATTTTGATACAACTGGGCTGTGCAAATGAAAAATTACATTTTTTTACACAAAAATGCAGTTCTGGCTCAAAATTTTTCATTTTCATAAGGTATGAAGGAGAAAAAGCACCCCAAAATCTGTGCACCAATTTCTCCCGAGTATGGCAATGCCTCACATGTGACCAAAAAATACCAGTTGGGTGCATGGCAGGACTCAGAAGGGAAGGAGTGATTTTTGGATTTTGCAGCTCAGATTCTGGTGGAATTTTGGTGGGTGCTATGTCGCATTAGCAAGACCCCCAAAGCACCAATACAGTGGAAGCCCCCCACAAGTGACCCCATTTTGCAAACTACACCCCTCAGGGAATTCATCTAGGGGTATAGTGTACATTTCAAACCCCCCGGGGTTTCACCAATTGTAGTACAACTGGGCAGTGAAAATGAAAAATTAAATTTTTTTACACAAAAATGCAGTTCTGGCTCAAAATTTTTCATTTTCACAAGGAATGAAGGAGACAAAGCACCCCAAAATCTGTGCCCCAATTTCTCCCGAGTACGGCAATGCTTCATGTGTGACCAAAAAATGCCAGGACTCAGAAGGGAAGGAGTGATATTTGGATTTTGCAGCTCAGATTCTGGTGGAATGTTGGTGGGTGCTATGTCGCATTAGCAAGACCCCCAAAGCACCAATACAGTGGAACCCCCCCACAAGTGACCCCATTTTGCAAACTACACCCCTCAGGGAATTCATCTAGGGGTATAGTGTACATTTCAAACCCCCAGGGGTTTCACCAATTTTGATACAACTGGGCTGTGCAAATAAAAAATTACATTTTTTTACACAAAAATGCAGTTCTGGCTCAAAATTTTTCATTTTCATAAGGTATGAAGGAGAAAAAGCACCCCAAAATCTGTGCACCAATTTCTCCCGAGTACGACAATGCCTCACATGTGACCAAAAAATACCAGTTGGGTGCATGGCAGGACTCAGAAGGGAAGGAGTGATTTTTGGATTTTGCGGCTCAGATTCTGGTGGAATGAATGGTGGGTGCTATGTGGCATTAGCAAGACCCCCGAAGCACGGTGAAATGATGAACCTAATCCATAGATGTGTGGTATATTTTAAAACACTCCTTTATACATAGGCGGGGTTTGTCGGGGCAAGTGTCACACTGGAAAATAGTTTGCTTTCTTATTCCCTTTTTATAGCAAACTTTGCACCTTTTTTGTGTCCTGCCCTTTTTTCCAGTGGAGGGGATTTCATCAGGAAAATGCTGCCCTGGTACAATACGGGGGCCAGTACTAGAAGTACTGGGGCCCTCTGCCTGCTGGTTCCCAAATATTAGGCTCTTTATGACTTCCTCTTGAAAGTGCATAAATGTCCCCCTCTGGCTGGTAGAACAGAATAGCACGTAAGCGTTATACAGTGCCATCTGGATGATATACACGGCCAGCTTCTTGTACCAGATTTTTGTTTTCCGCAGGGCACTGTACGGCTTCAGTACCTGATCTGAAAGATCCACTCCGCCCATGTACTTATTGTAATCCAGGATACAATTAGGTTTTGAGGTGTGGGTACTGGTACCTCGTACAGGGACGGAGGTGGTACTGTCTCCGTGAATTGTTGTCAGTATAAGGACATCCCTCTTGTCCTTATATTTGACCAACAACATATTTTCGGTGGATTGTGCCCTGCTTTCACCCCTTCTCATTACTTGGGCAATGTGCGTTTTTGGGAGGCCTCTTTGGTTCTTGCGCACAGTACCGCAAGCTGCTGTACCTCTTGAACCAAGGGCCTTAAACAGGGGGATGCTAGTGTAAAAGTTATCCACATAGAGGTGATAACTTTTATCCAGGAAGGGGTGCACTAAATCCCAGACAATTTTTCCACTAACACCTACGAGGGAGGGGGGGGCATTCTGGCGGTTCAATTCTTGAATCCTTCCCTTCATATACCCTAAACCTGTGAGTGTACCCTGAGGTGCTTTCACACAGCTTATACATTTTTATGCCATACCTTGCCCTCCTATTAGGAAGGTACTGGCGGAATTTAACCCTTCCTTTAAAATGTATAAGGGACTCGTCTATGCAAATGAATTTATCTGGGATGTACATCTCTTCAAATTTGGCACTGAAATGATCAATGACCGGCCTGACTTTGAATAGCCGGTCAAAGGTGGGATCATCTCTGGGTGGGCACTGTGCATTATCGTTGTAATGCAAAAATTTAAGGATTAACTCAAAACGAGTCCGGGTCATGGCCATACGGTAAAGTGGGGTGCTGTACAGAACATCTGTACTCCAATATTGCCTAATTTCTGGCTTTTTTACTATGCCCATATGAAACACCAGACCCCAAAACGTCATCATCTCTACTGCATCTACAGGGGTCCACCTAGCAAATGATGACGTGGGGTTTTGAGCAATAAACTGCTGGGCATATAAATTAGTTTGGTCCACCATTAAATTTATAAAATCATCAGAGAAAAATAATTTGAAAAAGTCAATTTCTCTGAGACCTGTGGAATCAAATTGGATTCCTGGGATGGCCAAAAACTCAGGAACCTGGGGCTCAAAATTGTCTGGTGGTGGGGTCCATACGAGATCAATTATTGGGGGGGGGTCTCAGCTGCTCTACGGGGGTCCCTCATCACTAGAGGAGGAAGAGGAGCTTAAGATGAATCCTTCAAATTCCCCGCTTGCCTCACTGGCTGTGTCAGAGTCAGAGGCAAGCATGGCATATGCCTCCTCCGCTGAATACATTCTTCTGGATGACTGGGATGACATTTGGGATGACATTTGGGATGCCATTTTTATTTTTGTGTTTCTGGTAGTGAAATGTTTCAACACGTGTATAGTGTAGGGGGGGTACAAACTTTATTTCAACACGGGGGGTATGTAGTGTGTAGTGTGTATGTAGTGCAGAAAAAAAAATACTTTATATAGGAATTTGATCCCAATAAAAAAAAAAAAATTGAAGGGGTTAAAAAAAAAAATAGATCAACCCTGTGCCGAAAAAGCTGATCAGTGATGTACGTCACTGATCAGCGCACAGTGGCCACAGGACACCCACAAAATCACAGTGTGTGTAAAAAAATAAATAAAAAAAAGACCCCACAGCACCCTAAAAAAAAAAAAAAAAGGTGATCAGTGATGCGACACCGATTACCAGTGAGGGGCAGCAGGTGCACAACCTTTGGTGCAACTGACAGTGCAACTGGCAGCAACTGACAGGTATATATATAAAAAAAAAACCTGCACCCCCAAAAAGTTGCTGATCAGCACAGATATACTGATCAGCACAAAAGGGGGGGGTAGCAGACACAAAATATAGCACTCTCTGTCACTATCTCTCTCTATCTCTCATTATCTATCACTATCTATCACTCTATGACACTGCAGCAGCAGCACTGACAGTTATATATATATATAAAAAAAACCCTGTACCCCCAAAAAGGGGGGGTAGCAGACACAAAATATAGCACTCTCTATCACTCTCTGTCACTATCTCTCTCTATCTCTCTATCTCTCACTATCTATCACTCTATGACACTGCAGCAGCAGCACTGACAGTTATATATATGTAACACCCCCTTCTGTAGTATGCGAAGTGAGGGTATATATGTACCAGATGATGTAGGTGTATCTCACCTCTGAACTTTATTGGCAGTGCCTCCACCCGAATCACGGCTTCTCTTCTGGGGAGTGTTCTGGAAGTACACCAGGGGGAGATTCGGGAAACCCCCTGCCCAGTACTAATACGCTGTGACACACTGTGTGCTGCAGAAGCCAACTTGGCACATTTATTTAACTGGGGCAACTAAATGCAGCTTTTATAATTTTATATGAAAATCATACATTGGAATGACATGACAGAATGACGGGAAAAATACAATAATAGGACATTGGGGATGAAAGCATAACACCAGCTCCTAGCTTATACTGTGGACAATCGGCTAGCACAATAACTCTAAATGATCCCAACAGTCTCTGACATAAACATCACTTGTCATACACTGTTACACTGACTCAGTATCTCAGAGACTAACCTTACAGGTGCTGGCTAATGGGAATAACCACATGTGCTGTATGTAGCATATTTACTTATAACTCTACAATACCTTCCATGCACAATGATACCACACACAACCACACAAATGAAGCAGTGCACTGCAAGTTGGGGCCCTTCTATATTGATGTAAGCATGGCTTGGAAACACTCTCTGTCCAGTTTACAGCTTTGCAGGAGTTGTTAATCCTTTGCAGTAAAGTAGAACAATCACAGTGTGTACACTTGTATGCAGCAACAAATAGTAATTCCTCAGCTTGTATCCTTGCTTAGGTGTATCCTGAGACTTGTAGTTCCACAGCTTTTATTTATCATCAGGGGAATACCATGGAGTATAAGTTCAAATGCATGATGCTTGCTGCATATTTACCTGCCCTCCCATCTATCCCTAACTCTTCAGCCCTTGTGGCCAGACACAGTCCAAACCCCACTTAAATAACAGTTACTTATCTGCACACATGGGGATCACAAGACTTGAACTTGATTCTCACTCAAGATGGCTGACTAGCAATGTGTCCTTCCTCAGAGGTGCATGCAAGCCTCTCCCTGGTGCTCCTCACTGTCACTTCACAGCACTCCCCCTGGCTCTGGAATCCTTCTCTAAAACTGTGAGTTCTGTCTATATCAAGAATATTGTGACTTCTTGTACAGGGTCCCCTCTCCTGGACTTCTCACACAGCACAGTCTCTCTCTCTGGATACTCTTTGATCTCCTCTCCCTCATGCACTGGGGGATTCCAGTCCTCCCACACACAGATCCGTTTTTAGCTCCTCCCCCTTTTTACAGTGGCCTCCTGGGAGGTGTAGTTTCTCTTCCTGGAATGTTAAAAGACATTGTCCATCTCTCTCCTTATTTGTGTAGAAGTTATTAGTAGCCTCTGGGTGCTCAAGTCCAACTGCAGCACTCCCAGGGGTTACACACTCCCCCTGTGGGGCAAGTCCATAATGAACAGATGATGCGGCTTGTCCCACAACCTGAAAATTAATAGGGGTTAAGACATCCTGTCTAAATAAACTTTCACAGTCATACTCAACAAGCCCTGTCGTAATAGATATGGGAGTTACATAAGGCCACTGGTAGACCCAGCAAGGATGAATCATCCTAGGAACCTCACTTATTTGACCTGGACTATCATAAGTCAGCATCATTGGAGCACTAGGTGTCCTTTTAGGCCGACCTTGAACTGCTGGGGTCCCTTCCTCTCCCCCTGACACTCCTCTGGGGCATTCAGTATTCTTCACATCTGGAACAACCACATCCCTATCAATGTCATTGATTGGTTCAAGTCCTTCCTCTGGATGCTGGGAATCTAACCTTCCCGATATCCTTGGGTTGATGCCTATTTCATATGGTATGGAAACCATAGGTATACTTTCTTCTACTTGTGGATGTCTCATAGGGGCCCCCTCGGTAGACCCAGTGAACCTTGGGATATCTTGTATGCAATTAATTTCTCTTGATGGCCCTGGAGCATCATAACCCCAATCATCTTCTTCCTCATTATCTTCTGTGAGAGGCTCTCTGAATCTTTTTGATCTTCTGCTTGTGGACACTTTAGGCACATCTTTTTCTTGCTCTTCCCAGAACCTGGTTTCAGCTTTGAGGGGGAGCAAATGCTGTCGGTGGTAGGTCTTTATAGGGCCTGTCTGTCCTTCAGGTTTTATCGTGTAGGCTGGGATGTCTGGCAATTTTGCAATCACAACATGAGGATCCTTTCTCCACCGATTGGCTAACTTGTGTTTACCTGGGATGCCCAAGTGTCGAAGTAGAACCCTATCACCAGGCTCCAGAACATGCTCCTTGACCCGTAAATCAAATCGACGCTTGTTTCGTTGTCCAGCTTTGGATGCAGCAGCTTCAGCTATTCTGTAGGCCTCATTTAGTTCCTGTTTCAGCTGCTGTACATATTTTAAATGGGGCCTTTCTTTAGGGTCAGCAGTGTCTACTCCAAAACAGATGTCGATTGGTAATCTAGCCTCTCTTCCGAACATTAGGCGATATGGTGAGTATCCTGTGGACTCGTTTTTCGTACAGTTGTAAGCATGCACCAACTGGCTGATGTGCCTACTCCAATGTGCCTTTTTATTAGTGTCCAGAGTGCCCATCATGCCCAAAAGTGTCCGATTGAACCTTTCTGGCTGGGGATCTCCTTGAGGGTGGAAAGGAGTAGTTCTTGATTTCTTTATCCCGCACACAATACACAGTTCTTTTATGAGCTTGCTCTCAAAGTCCCGACCCTGATCTGAATGAATGCGGGCAGGCAATCCATAATGGACAAAGAACTTCTCCCATAGGATTTTGGCCACCGTCACAGCCCTCTGGTCTTTTGTTGGGTAGGCTTGAGCATAACGAGTGTAATGGTCTGTCACAACAAGAATGTTACAAATGTTGCTCTCATCTGGTTCCACTGACAGAAAATCAATGCAAGGGGCCATTGCTGGAGATGTTCTTTAACGGTGCTGCCTTCTCTGGGAGTGCTTTACGGAGTATGCATTTCCCACAAGATTTACAATAAGCTTCAATGTCTTTCTCCATTTTCGGCCAATAAAATCTATCTGAAATTAAAGTCATGGTTTTCTCTATTCCTCCGTTTTTAAACTCTCCTGGAGGAGTCTTTGTCTGTGTTTTACAGACCACCTAACTGCTGCTATAGAAGAGTCATTCTGCTGATCTTCTCTGACTTGGCATGGACTCAGCTTTTGAAGATCACTGAGCTCCAATTGACTCAACCAGCAATATTGTCTTGGTAGTGCATCTATTGTGGCACCTAAGGCTGTTAGGCGTCTATAGGCGTCCCTGACAGCAGACATGTCCCTGCATGCCCAGGGGGGGTGGCGATGCCTCCCCCCCATGGGCGATCGCTGTGATTGGCTGTTCAAATGTGAACAGCCAATTACAGAGTTTTCTGTGTACCGGCGAATAACGTTCGCCGGTGACACAGGGATCGGTGGTGATTGGTGCTGTAAAGTACAGCACCAATCACCACGGGGTGTAAGGGTGACACTGGTGTCACCCCACCTCACCCCACCCGCCCCCAAAGGCCGTGATTGGTTCGCCGGACCGACGGACCAATCACAGCCATGAAGGGTGATTTAAACTAACGGTGACTGCACTGCAGACGCCATTCCGGTCTGGAATTGCGTGCAGTGCGGTCACCGTACCTATCTGCCGTGATATACTGACCTGATCCTTGCAAAATACTTACCTGATCACCTGATCACCTGATCACTGCTTGTAGCGTGCTGGATGCTTCCTGGATCTGACTTCTTGTGACTTCCTGCTGCTGCTGCAGTGTGATAGAGTTATAGATAGAGAGAGATAGAGAGAGATAGAGAGAGATAGTGACAGAGTGTGCTATATTTTGTGTCTGCTACCCCCCCTTTTTGGGGGTGCAGGTTTTTTTTTTATATATATATATAACTGTCAGTGCTGCTGCTGCAGTGTCATAGAGTGATAGATAGTGATAGATAGTGAGAGATAGAGAGATAGAGAGAGATAGTGATAGAGAGTGCTATATTTTGTGTCTGCTACCCCCCCTTTTTGGGGGTGCAGGTTTTTTTTTATATATATATGTAACCCCTGGGAGTGCTGCAGTTGGACTTGAGCACCCAGAGGCTACTAATAACTTCTACACAAATAAGGAGAGAGATGGACAATGTCTTTTAACATTCCAGGAAGAGAAACTACACCTCCCAGGAGGCCACTGTAAAAAGGGGGAGGAGCTAAAAACGGATCTGTGTGTGGGAGGACTGGAATCCCCCAGTGCATGAGGGAGAGGAGATCAAAGAGTATCCAGAGAGAGAGACTGTGCTGTGTGAGAAGTCCAGGAGAGGGGACCCTGTACAAGAAGTCACAATATTCTTGATATAGACAGAACTCACAGTTTTAGAGAAGGATTCCAGAGCCAGGGGGAGTGCTGTGAAGTGACAGTGAGGAGCACCAGGGAGAGGCTTGCATGCACCTCTGAGGAAGGACACATTGCTAGTCAGCCATCTTGAGTGAGAATCAAGTTCAAGTCTTGTGATCCCCATGTGTGCAGATAAGTAACTGTTATTTAAGTGGGGTTTGGACTGTGTCTGGCCACAAGGGCTGAAGAGTTAGGGATAGATGGGAGGGCAGGTAAATATGCAGCAAGCATCATGCATTTGAACTTATACTCCATGGTATTCCCCTGATGATAAATAAAAGCTGTGGAACTACAAGTCTCAGGATACACCTAAGCAAGGATACAAGCTGAGGAATTACTATTTGTTGCTGCATACAAGTGTACACACTGTGATTGTTCTACTTTACTGCAAAGGATTAACAACTCCTGCAAAGCTGTAAACTGGACAGAGAGTGTTTCCAAGCCATGCTTACATCAATATAGAAGGGCCCCAACTTGCAGTGCACTGCTTCATTTGTGTGGTTGTGTGTGGTATCATTGTGCATGGAAGGTATTGTAGAGTTATAAGTAAATATGCTACATACAGCACATGTGGTTATTCCCATTAGCCAGCACCTGTAAGGTTAGTCTCTGAGATACTGAGTCAGTGTAACAGTGTATGACAAGTGATGTTTATGTCAGAGACTGTTGGGATCATTTAGAGTTATTGTGCTAGCCGATTGTCCACAGTATAAGCTAGGAGCTGGTGTTATGCTTTCATCCCCAATGTCCTATTATTGTATTTTTCCCGTCATTCTGTCATGTCATTCCAATGTATGATTTTCATATAAAATTATAAAAGCTGCATTTAGTTGCCCCAGTTAAATAAATGTGCCAAGTTGGCTTCTGCAGCACACAGTGTGTCACAGCGTATTAGTACTGGGCAGGGGGTTTCCCGAATCTCCCCCTGGTGTACTTCCAGAACACTCCCCAGAAGAGAAGCCGTGATTCGGGTGGAGGCACTGCCAATAAAGTTCAGAGGTGAGATACACCTACATCATCTGGTACATATATACCCTCACTTCGCATACTACAGAAGGGGGTGTTACAGTGGAGGCACATGCTGAGATTCTGAAGACACCCTCAGTGAACACCACTCAGCACAGACGCCATGGATAGTATAAGAGAGGAAATGTATTTGTGGTGTGAACAGCAGGCTGCAGACCCAACCCAATGTTTAGGGATCTATGGGGATTCTCAAGGTGTGACCGAGGATGAAGTCATGCAGGTGCTTCACAGGGTTTATGGGATTGAACAGCCTAAAATACTTGGACAGAAACATAGAGATGCTGACAAGACAAGCCTGATATTATGTGAGACACAAGCAAAATTGGATAGAGATTTTCTTCCCTCCATCATAGTTGGGCCAAGTAAACAAAGATGGAACATTGTTATTCCTTTGAAGCCAACACCCCTAGCTACAACACCTCTTATTGCTGAAGTGTCTGATGGAAATATTAGCCAACAAGTATTCTCTGCCACCAGGGAAGAAAATCCTATGCCGTCCTCCTGTACTAGTGAAACTGACAAGGGTCAAAGTGAACTGTTCCTCACTGCAGTACAGCAATTGGTGGAACAGTTAGGAAAGTCACAGCATGATGGGAGCTACAGAAGGCTCAGAATATTCTCAGGACTAACGCCAGTCCCTGCTGGGGAAGAAACTTATGAAGCTTGGAGGGAGATGGCCTCCCAATACCTGGCAGAATGGCATTGCTCAGAACCCTATAAGAGACAACGGGTAGTGGAAAGCCTGAGAGGTCCAGCTGGAGAATTAATCCAAGCTGTAAGGAGAAGTAATTCCCAAGCCACTGCTCAAGAGTACTTAGCGGCTCTGGACCGGGAATATGGGATAGCAGGGGATGCCACTGATCTTCTATACCAGCTACGACACACTTACCAGGAGTCCGGGGAGAAATTGTCCAGTTATATCTATCGGCTGGACAAGCTTATCCATTTTATCGTATCAAAGAAAGGGATATCCCTAGCAGAAGTGGACAACATGCGTATGCAACAGTTGTTAAGGGGAGCTTTGTCCCTTGACCCAGTAGCAATGAAGATAAGAAATTCTCAACTTGGGAAAACATCACCTACCTTCCTTCAGATAATAGAGGATGTTAAGCAAGAGGAATCTATAGTCGAGTCCAGAGAAAGGGTGACCAAGAAAGTCAAGGTTGTACAGCCAAAACCTGATGCTGCCCTTCCCGGTGCTGAGCTAATGAAGATTGTGGAGAAACAAGGGGAACAGATTGCCCAGCTGTTGGAGATGCAGAAACAGATCCAGTCCCAGATGCAGAAAGGCCACCTTGCAGAACGACTACCCATGTCAGAAGATATCTCCGCTCGGAGGCAGGGAGAGTGTTTCAATTGTGGAGAAGTTGGGCACTTCGCTAGACAATGTTCACATAGGTGGAGAAAGAGGAGGTCTCCTTCACCATGCCCAAGGAATGGGAAGCCGGCGGAAAACTGAGGGGGAGGACCAGGATACCCCACACTGGCCCTCTAAAGAAAGTGAACATTAACACTGTGGGGAACTCTAACCCAGGATGGAGCCATTTTCCTGAAGGATTGCTAGGCCCTACGCCTACGCTTTGCTAGATAGTGGTTCTCAAGTGTCCATTGTGTTTGAGAACTGGTACCGAAAGAATCTGTCTGACTTCCCCATCAAGCCATTATGTGGACTGACTATCTGGGGCTTGAGTGACAAGAGTTATCCCTACCTCGGATACATCACTGTACCATTGAAGTTCCCAAAAGAAATAGCTGGAATAGAAGAGGAGGTAGAGGTGGTTGCACTTGTTTGCCCTAATAGTGAAGGAGAACCTCGAGATGTCCCAGTGATTATTGGAACAAACTCCCACTTGTTTGAGATACTGGCCAAATGGTGCAAAGAGGCAGGAGGGGCAAATTATGGTAAAACTCTTAAAATTCACCCTATGTGTTTGGATGCTTATAAGAAGAAGGAAGAGGGAAAGAGTTCTTCAAAAGATACCAAATTACACATGCAAAGTTTTGATCACTGCTTTGCTGGAAGTGATGCTGGTCAAGAAGACAAACAATGGCTTGTTGAGCAGATGCTGCAAAGAGAGGCTGCCTTCTCCTCAGGGGACTGGGATTTGGGCCAAGCCAAAGGGGTAGAACACCACATCAGGCTGACAGATGACAGGCCTTTCCGAGAACGGTCAAGACGCCTAGCACCTGCTGACTTGGATGATGTTCGAGAACATTTAAGAGAGATGCTCGAGAATGATGTAATTGAGAAATCAGAGAGCCCCTATGCATCCCCTATTGTAGTAGCTAGAAAGAAGAATGGGAAAATACGAATGTGCGTGGATTATCGGACTTTAAACAAGCGCACTATTCCGGACCAGTACACAGTCCCTAAGATAGATGAAGCCCTTGACTGTCTTCAGGGAAGCAAGTGGTTTTCTGTGCTGGACCTACGCAGTGGATACTATCAGATATTGATGAGTCGGAAGGATGCTGACAAAACCGCTTTCATCTGTCCAGTTGGATTCTTTCAGTTTAAAAGAATGCCACAAGGAATAAAAGGAGCCCCAGCCACTTTCCAAAGATACATGGATGAAGTTGTGGGTGACATGAACTTCAGAGAAGTGCTGGTCTACTTGGACGATTTGATAGTATTTGGCCGAACATTAGAAGAGCACAATGAAAGACTCCTCAAGGTGCTGGATCGCTTAATGAAGAAGGGGTTGAAGTTATCTCTTGACAAGTGTAGTTTCTGCCAAGCCAAAGTCAAGTATGTGGGACATATTGTGGACAGGAATGGAATTTCTACAGATCCGGCAAAGATAGAAGCAGTGATAGAGTGGCCTCGACCAACAAAACTGAAGGACTTAAGGTCATTCTTGGGGTTTGGTAACTTCTTCAAACGGTTTGTCCCCAACTACAGTAAACTTGTCAAACCTCTTACAGATCTAACTCGGGGTTACCCAGCTCCAAGAGGCTCTCACCAGAAAGAAAAAACATTGTTCCGGGTAAATGATACCTTTGGTGAAAGGTGGAATGAATCGTGTGAACAAGCATTTGAGGGTTTGAAAAACTGCCTGATTCAAGCACCCGTTCTGGCATATGCTGATCCAGAGTTGCCATATATTCTTCATGTAGATGCTTCCTTCGAGGGACTTGGAGGAGTGCTATACCAAGTGAAAGAAGGAAAGCTGAGACCAGTCTACTACATCAGTCGAGGCCTCTCACCCAGTGAACGAAACTACCCAGTGCACAAGTTGGAGTTCCTGGCCCTTAAGTGGGCAATTGTTGACAAACTTCATGACTATTTATATGGAGTACCATTTGAAGTGCACACAGACAACAATCCTCTTACCTATGTGCAAACCACAGCAAAGCTAGATGCAACGGGGCACAGATGGTTGGCGGCCCTGGCCCTTTACAATTTCACCATAAAGTACAGACCAGGAAAAAGCAATGTAGATGCAGATGCTTTGTTAAGATTACCGGGCAGGTTTGTGGAGTCTCAAGAAGATGAATGGATAGAGGTGCCTGCTCCAGATGTGAAGGGGATGTGCCACGAGGGGCGAGTTGTGGTGCCCCCAGTCAAAGAGTGCCTAACAGCCTTAGGTGCCACAATAGATGCACTACCAAGACAATATTGCTGGTTGAGTCAATTGGAGCTCAGTGATCTTCAAAAGCTGAGTCCATGCCAAGTCAGAGAAGATCAGCAGAATGACTCTTCTATAGCAGCAGTTAGGTGGTCTGTAAAACACAGACAAAGACTCCTCCAGGAGAGTTTAAAAACGGAGGAAGCTGTCTTGCTGAACCGACAGAGGGAGTCCTTGGTGGTAAAGCAGGGGATACTGTTTCGACAAACCAGTCACAAAGATGGGAGAGAGAGGAGCCAGCTTGTATTACCCGAGAAGCACCGTCCCATGGTCCTCCGTGCTTTGCATGATAACCACGGCCACCTGGGAATAGAGAAAACCATGACTTTAATTTCAGATAGATTTTATTGGCCGAAAATGGAGAAAGACATTGAAGCTTATTGTAAATCTTGTGGGAAATGCATACTCCGTAAAGCACTCCCAGAGAAGGCAGCACCGTTAAAGAACATCTCCAGCAATGGCCCCTTGCATTGATTTTCTGTCAGTGGAACCAGATGAGAGCAACATTTGTAACATTCTTGTTGTGACAGACCATTACACTCGTTATGCTCAAGCCTACCCAACAAAAGACCAGAGGGCTGTGACGGTGGCCAAAATCCTATAGGAGAAGTTCTTTGTCCATTATGGATTGCCTGCCCGCATTCATTCAGATCAGGGTCGGGACTTTGAGAGCAAGCTCATAAAAGAACTGTGTATTGTGTGCGGGATAAAGAAATCAAGAACTACTCCTTTCCACCCTCAAGGAGATCCCCAGCCAGAAAGGTTCAATCGGACACTTTTGGGCATGATGGGCACTCTGGACACTAATAAAAAGGCACATTGGAGTAGGCACATCAGCCAGTTGGTGCATGCTTACAACTGTACGAAAAACGAGTCCACAGGATACTCACCATATCGCCTAATGTTCGGAAGAGAGGCTAGATTACCAATCGACATCTGTTTTGGAGTAGACACTGCTGACCCTAAAGAAAGGCCCCATTTAAAATATGTACAGCAGCTGAAACAGGAACTAAATGAGGCCTACAGAATAGCTGAAGCTGCTGCATCCAAAGCTGGACAACGAAACAAGCGTCGATTTGATTTACGGGTCAAGGAGACAGTTAAATGGCATGACGTACATTTATGCCATGTGTCGGGAAGTACATCCCGGCCATGACGTAAATGTACGTCAAATGTCGGGAAGGGGTTAATTTATCAGCAGTGAACCCACAGGAAATGACATGTCAGATTTCCTAGTCTAACTCGGCTGTGACCATGCCTGCTAAAATGGAAAGAGAAATCTGTAGAAATAATTTTGGTGAAGGATAGCTTATTAAAGATAAAGATAATCTGAAGAGCCACGGGATAAATCCCAGACCTACCTCCAGACAGTATCACAGCTGCAATCAGTTATCAGTAATCAGTAACATACTTGTTGCCTCCAAGAGATTGTAAAATACAACCAAGACCAAATCATTTTATTTAGAAGTACAAGAACTGTCTGATGGCTGATTTTATCATCAGCATTGCATCTTTGTCCTAAGCCCAGCCTTTAAGCCCCGTACACACGGGGGAGATATATTGCTCAGCAATATATTGCTAGCAATATATTGCTCTGTGTCTCCTGATCATCAGCGACCAGAGATGGTCGCTCAGGGGCAGATCCAGGATAAAATGACAGGGGGGGCACCATGATAAAAGAGGGTTTAGGTGGGGGAGGGGCGGTGTTAGTGGTGCCAGTGTACATGCTAAGAGAGCGGCAGAGAGAGGGTGGGAATGGGATTAAAAATAGGCCCTGGCATTTAAAGTACGCAGGCCCACAATGGTGACAAAAGTGAAGGACGTAGTTGTGCGCGCGCCGAAGGCGCGCTCCGGAAAAGGGTGTGTGGTCACTCTACAGGGGGCGTGTCCTTGAGTGTAGTGTACAACACCATATAGAACTTCTACACATTATACAACAAAATACTAGACCCCATTATACTTGCGTTGGGAGGGTAGTGGGTAACAAGTTAACCACTGGTGTAGGGGAAGGAATGGATAAGAGGTGCTCTGCCAAGCTGCAGTGTGGAAAAGGGGGTAGTCAGCCCCCGTTAGGATACAAAGAAAATACAGGGGTACACTGCACTAAATATCAACAATTCTAAAGAAATAACAATGTAGTGCCAATTGGATGAAATAAATGTGAAATATTTATTAAAAAAACATAAAAAGTCAAAGATCCCTTTCTTCCCCAAAAAAGGGGGGAGGGGGTATTTAAAAAGAAGAGGAATAAATGGTGTAGTCCAGTTCTTACGGTAGCGTATTCAGTAGAAGCCATACATCGATGTATGGCTTCTACTGAATACGCTACCGTATGAACTGGACTACACCATTTATTCCTCTTCTTTTTAAATGCCCCCCCCCCCATCCCCCCTTTTTTGGGATCTTTGACTTATTATGGTTTTTTAATAAATATTTCACATTTCTTTCATCCAATTAGCACTACATTGTTATTTCTTGAGAATTGTTGATATTTAGCGCAGTGTACCCCTGTGTTTTCTTTGTTTCCCATTATACTTGCCCCTTACACATGATGTCAAATGGAATGAGCCAAAATTCACATAATGCCACATGGATTGAGCCAAAATTCAAATAATGCCACATGGATTGAGCCAAAATTCACATAATGCCAAATGGATTGAGCCAAAATTCACACAATGCCACAAGGATTGTGCCAAAATTCAAATAATGCCACACGGATTGAGCCAAAATTCACACAATGCCAGATGGATTGTGCCAAAATTCAAATAATGCCACACGGATTGAGCCAAAATTCACATAATGCCACATGGATTGTGCCAAAATTCAAATAATGCCACACGGATTGAGACAAAATTCACATAATGCCAAATGGTCTGAGCCAAAATTCACACAATGCCACATGGATTGTGCCAAAATTCAAATAATGCCACACCGATTGAGCCAAAATTCACACAATGCCAGATGGATTGTGCCAAAATTCAAATAATGCCACACGGATTGAGCCAAAATTCACATAATGCCACATGGATTGTGCCAAAATTCAAATAATGCCACACGGATTGAGCCAAGTGCTGCTTATCTATATGCTCATTGCCAAGGGTTCCATGCTCATTGCCAGAGGTTCCATGCTCGTTGCCATGTGGGATTACATGCTCATTGCCAAGGGGGAATACATGCTCACAGTAAATGGGGGACAGCCGCCGCCCGGCAGAACTGATAGCCACTGACAGTGGCAGAGCCTGGCTGTATTCAGAGCACTGCAGGTCCCGGCTATTTGAAATAATACCCCTTTCACATCAGAAAATGCATTCCCAGGTTGGCCCCTTTTACACCAGCCTAGTCCCTGCATTTTCTGGTGTGAGGGGGAAAGAAAACCACCCCTCCCCCCCTTTAACCGGTTATCTCATTTAACCGGCTATATCTTCGGAACCAACTGACCCATTTACATGAGACAAGTATCATATTGAAGAACTTTTGAGTGGGCTTTGAATGATTTTGGTCCAGTGAAACTGGAACGTTTGGTTCCAGAGTAATCTGCCCTCAAAGAACATGAACAGCCATGAAATTACATTTCAAAAATAAAAAAAATTGGTTTACACGCAATATCTCTGGAACCGATTGACCGATATGGACCAGCCTATCATATTGAAGGCCCAGCGATTTGGAATTGAATGATATCAACCACAAGCTGCTGTGATGTCACGGGGGGAACTGGCAGCCATCGGAACTGGGTGGAGGTCGGAATTGACGGGTCCCATATTATCCTATGGGGAAAAAAATGTTACAGCTTTGCCAGGCGATATCTCTGGTTCCCGGGGGGCTAGAGACACAGGGCTGGACTCGTTGGAAAGCCCCGGTCCTCAGCTACAAAATGGAATGACAGGGGGGGGGGCACGTGCACGGTGCCCCCCCCCCTGAATCCGCCACTGTGGTCGCTGATTTAAAATAAACAGCCAGGGGGAGCCCGGCAGTGGAAATCAGCTGGTCGCAGAAGCATGTTCCTGTGACCAGCGATCACTACAGGGGTAAAAACGTGAGCGGGCACCCGGCAATATATCGCCGGGGCACACTCCCATCGCGGGCAATATGGTCGCTCAGCGACCATATTTCCTGCGATATTACACAAAATCGCCCCCCCCCCCCCCCGTGTGTACGCACCTTAAGATGGGGAAATCCTACATCAGACCATCCATAAAACCATAGTACACAATATTCATTAAATCAGTGGTCAGGGAACAGGGGTAAAAATGAAGTTCCTGGGGGTAATGTATGGTCGTGCTGCTGAGACACAGCCGGCATATGTCCTCCATGGGCATGAGAAGCATGTGATTAGCTCCACCAACCAGAGCTCAGCACAAGCCTTTCAGCCTCCTATGTAAAGTCTCATGATACATACTGAATAGATAGATAGATAGAATTCCTTTATTCTTCTCACAATGGAGAAATTTACAATTGTTACAGCAAGGTTCAAGTACAGATAAGGGTGAAAATAGCAAATAAGATGCCAAACAATATAAATCTAGAATCTAAGAACATGTAGGTCTCTACAGACCATGACAGTTGTACATTCTGATTGCAGCAGGTAGAAAAGACCTGCGGTACCTCTCCGTTGAGCATCGAGGGTGAAGCAACCTATCACTGAAAGTGCTACACAGATCCGTCAAAATATTTTTGAGAGGGTGTGAAGCATTATCCAATAATGATGTTATCTTGCTGATCATTCTCCTCTCACCCACAACCTCTACAGAATCCAAAGGCATTCCTAGGACAGAACTGGCCTTCCTTACCAGCCTGTTAAGTCTCTTATTGGGCCTTATTCTGGTCGATGCGTACATTTCCGAATACTTTCGGATGCCGTTTTTTAGCCGTCTGCGCATGCGTGGGGAACGCTATGCGCATGTGCCACGCAAGGTCTCCGTACTTGTACTCAGTAATACCGTACAGAAATGTGCACCGCAATCAATCGGGAAATATGGGCGTATTATGGGCGTCATTCGGAACGACACAGGGGCGTACTTTCAAAGTGGGCTAAACTGGGCGGACACGGGGGAGTGCACTCATTCTGGTAGGCGTGCATTCGGACAGCACACCGAATGCACGCGAACAAAAAGGCAAGAAATATGCGGTGTCCATAAGCAAGTATTGCTTTGCGGACACCACTCGTTCATGCGCTAGGCAATCGGAACACCTAATCAGTACAACCAATGTCAGCTGAACACAATACAATCCACTCATTACTCATTAATTACACGCTTGTCACTGCTTCAATTGGAACCATTGCAGCTTAAATGGACCATTACTAAACACACACATATATGCTGCAGTTTTCACACACTTTTACACTGCAACCAATGGACAGAACTTACTATCACTAATACAAATAGACATGTCACTTCTACATGTAACAATTAAAGCACACATTTGGGGATACAAATATTCATTTATTACAATAAAAAAAAAAAAATGGAAACCGTATCAAAATAAAAGGTACCATGCCAGGACTGTACAAAAATAATATATAAAAAAATCAATGAATTTGTGACATACAGAACCACAGCAGAATCATTAGGAAAACATCAGGTGGCTTCACAACAAAAGTATAGCACCAACACTTCAAGTACAGCAGACAGTAATGCTAGCCGAAAGAGGCCAACAGGGGAACCAAACATGACATTCGAAACGAGGGCAAATGTGGGTACCCTCTGCACGGGATTGGACACAGGAAGCTGACACACACAGCTCAATGAAAGATTTGGGAAGACATAAGGGTGGAGATTAATGCGGACACAAGTTCATTTGCGGGCACGTTTGGCCCTGGTAGGCTCCTTGCCACGTGCAGCAGCTCTTCGGCCACGGCCACGGTCGGATGGTGGCCCAGGTGGAGCAGATGCTGGTGAGGGGGGGGGGATGGTGTTCCCCCTCTGCCAGCAGGGAGTGCTGCTGGTGGGAATGCACCAGAAACGGATGACATTAGGACCCTATTGCTGGAAACAAGCTCCACCATAAGCTCATTATGGTGGAGGAGGAGGTCATTTTGCCGCAGGGCTTGATCTGCCAGCACCTGCAGGCTTGCAGCCATGGCCTGATGGGCCTCAGCCATAGCCTGCAGGCTTCCAGCTATTGTCTGCTTAGTGCTGACCAAACCCTGCATGACCTCCTCGGTCCTACGCATCCGCTCTGATGCCAAGTCTCCCTGCTGCTGAATGTGGCCAAGCACCTGCCCTCACCTGTCGTATTCGGGCTCGGCCGGTGGCTGCTGCTGCACGTGCCTGGCACTGGTGGCAGGTGGCACAGACTCCGCCACCTCCTCAAGAGATTCTTGACCAAGCGGTGGGGATGCTGCTGAAAGAGAAAATTACAATTACAACACATTCCAAGAAAATTAGGAGCAACTACTTATGCCATGGCAAATAATTACCTTCAACAAAAGAAGCAAAGACTTCCGCTGGGGACTCGCTATCCATGGTGCTCACCCCCCGGACCTCCTCTACTGCAATGAAGCACTCTGCCATCTCCTCCAGGGGGGTGAGCTTCAGTTTTCCTGGCATGGGGCCAGCCCCAGAGGTGTGGCTGTGTTCCCACCGCTTGGTCAATTTCTTCTTGAGGTTGGTTTTGAAGTCATGCCACCTGCAATCAAAGTTTACATATTACTACATGTCACTCCTCATGTTTGCTGTAGCAACCATTGCAATCTGCAACAGATTACAACATGTGCTTCATTACACACAACTTACAATCATTGAAAATATAAAAACAACCCTTAGAGGATACATTCACACTCACCCAACAATAACTATCGATTACATGACATGGCAAACATGTCTGTGGCTCCAAGCAACGTGACCGGCCATTTCCCAACTCCATCTAACATCTATTTTAAACATTACTGGTCTTCTACACATGAACTTGCCTCTTCTTAACGTGCTCCGTATCAAGAACTTGTGGAGCCACCGCATTAATCTCCGCAGTTATGTCCTCCCAAATCTTCCATCTCCTTGTGTGTGTCAACCTGTCCTGTGGACACTCGATCCAATCCCGTGCGCGGGGCACCAGGATGTCAAGCTCCTGCGCTTCGAATGCCATGTTTCTGCTGCTTGGTTCCTCCGTTGGCCTATTTCGGCCACGCCCACGGCCACCTGTCGCTGTACTTGAAGTGCTGGCCAGGCTACTCTGTTGGGAAGCCACCTGTTGTGTTCCCAATGATTCTGCTGAGCCAGAAGATGGGCCAGCTGCTGCTTGGGCTGATGTGGATGGCCCAGCAGCCTGCTCATCTGCCCCTGGCTGGTCTGTGCTGAGGGGCACATAGGAGGTGATGGAGTCCATGCGTTCCAAAAGATCCTGGCACTCCTGGTCAGATTGTGAGCCAGCCATGTTTGCAACAACATTGCAGTTTTCTAGCACACCTTTATATCCTATTTCTGTAATTGGCGTACATCAGCGACACCCTGCGTTCCGTACGGCCGCGTTCCGTACGGCAGCGTAGACCGTGCGGCACATAGGCCACGCCCCTACCAGAAAAAAAAAAACCTGGCAAACTTAGTAAGTCTGATTTAGTAGCTAATTGCAGATTTGTACACCAATGACCAACTAAAACTGTGGTCAGACATGAAATGTATATGTGAATGTCCATTTGTACTGTGCACTTGTTTGGTATGTACTACAAATGACACTAACCATTCCATATGTAAATCCAGTCCACCACTCAGGCAATAGTAATCAGTGCTTGCATCCAAATCACATGTGAAAGGTGTCCAAATACTGGCTTGATGCTAGGTACATTTCATTCCACATCTCTAGTGTGGGCCAGTAGAAGGTAAGTGTACACATGGCACCATGGCCTAATATTGGGAAAAGGTCTTGCACTATTTGCTATGTTTCTGCTGTATAGCTTTCACTATAAAAAAGCTGTTTAGTACCTTGTAGAGTTAGGTGTAAATTGCTAGTGATGCAGACTATTTCACCTGTTGTTTTCACCCATGTTTGGTGAATGTAATAGATTATATATAATGGGTTGCAAACTTCTTTCACCCTGTCTGTTTAGGATATACAAAGTAATGGCATGGTCTGCTCAACTATGCAAAGGTACAGCAAATGTGGTTTGGCGATGCAACAGACGGGTTAGCCGTCTGTTGTGGCGCATACACGCTGTTAAAGACAAAATGAACAATAAAGTTAATACCAAATATCACTCTGAACAACCAATTACAGGACATGATTGCTTGAATTGTGCCATTGCTAAGATGGCGGCCTATGGGAGAGCAGCACCCTTCTCGCCCGCGGTGCTCAGGGCACTGGTGTCCATTATGGAGACCAGGCTGGGGCGTGCAGGGCCCTTCGTAACCAACCGCCAGAAGCGCCAGGCGTATGCCGCTGCCCGCAGGCGCATATTCGCGCGCACCCAGGTGCGCAAGACCATCGCCCAGCTGGAGCGGCGATGGTCTGATCTGAGGCGCCGGCAGCCAGAAAAGCTCCAGGAAATAAGGGCCAGCATAGCACGATGTAAGTGTTTACACATTAAATGGCCAATTGTACATTAATGCTTCCATGACCTTTTTTTTGCCAATAAGGTAACCTGGTTGATCATGAGTTAAACATGGCATACACTATCTGTGTGGTACTTCATGTTTGACTAATGTGGGTTAGTGTGTGTGGGTCTAATATGTCATTTTTTTGGATGCATGATGAATGAACAAATCATGTGCCTTATTTAACACTCTGCATTTTGATTTTCCTTACAGCACGTGACCGTGCAAGACGGGCCCGTGAGCAGGGCCAGGAGGAGGAGGCCCCTGAAGAAGTGGCGGAGGAGGAGGCCCCTGAAGAAGTGGCGGAGGAGGAGGCCACAGTAGAAGTGGCGGAGGAGGAGGCCACAGAAGAAGTGGCGGAGGAGGAGGCCACAGAAGAAGTGGCGGAGGAGGAGGCCGCGCAAGAAGTGGGCCTTGAGGAGGCCATTGAAGAAGGGGCCGAGGAGGAGGTGGCCTCGGAGGGATTGGACGAGGAGGAGGCATGTGAGGTGGTGGAGGAAGAAGGAATTGGTAGGTAAACATAAGGCATCATTAATAATTGGTGTTAGTACTATTTGTTAGCTTCCACTGGTGAATCTAGTGTGTTTTACTCTATTATTAATTAATAAACAAAAGTGGGTTACAACAGACACACTTAGGGGTTATAGGCCCAAGCAAAAAACGTTTAATCTGGAGGCTCACGTAGGTGATGAGTGTTTATTTATGGAGGGCCTTTCTATACAAGCACAAATAAAACATCAATGGAGTATGGTCAGGCGTGATTTATAATGGAGTGACAAGTGGGCATTTCCCCTGGGCCCCCCTCTAGCCAGTTGGCCCGTGTTGTTGCCATGTATTTTGCAAAGCTATTTTGTAGGATGGATTGACTTTAGAAATTGTTTGGTGTAAGGAAGCGGATTAGTGCAGCAGTTTCACCTATCTGGCAATGTGACAATGATTCAGGAAGTAAGGGGTAGAGGGACTAGGCTAGCCTTTAAATGTGGTATCCATCCATCCATGTATCTATCCATCCATTCATGTATCCATCCATGTATCCATCCATCCATCCATCCATCTATGTATCTATCTATCTATCATGCAGTTTAGCTATTAAGCAGTGACATGCATATGTATGGCAAAATGTGGCATGTTGTATTGGATGTAGCTTTCTAGTAGATTGGTGAGTGTTAAGGCAGGAGATTTTTATCATTCACATATTCAGTAGTGTAAGCCAGTGTGTGTGTGTGGGCCCATTTTTATTTTTACCATTAGAAACAGTATTGGCAAGAAAAAACATTGTGCACTTAGCATGATGAAAGGGTTAATCTAAAGTGGTAGTCAAGTGTTTCATTATCAATTAGATAAATAATAGATGACCATTAGAAACAATCCCTTTTTAATGAGGTTGCCTAATTGCATAAGCGGGTCATGGAACAGATTTGGGTCTTATGAGAATAGTGTTGATTTGAGCGTAAATACACTGCATCGGTGCGTACGGCCAGGTTCCCGTACGTTCTGACGCGGTAAGACCGTGCTTACGCTGTAAGACCGTGCAGAATCTGTTCGTGTGCACCGCACACGCAAGGTTTGTATGTCGTCCGTACACACGCCCTCTTCTTAAAGAGTGAGTCCGTCCGAATGCGGAGGCTCGGGGGGCGTTTCTACGGATGATGTCCGCACAGCGTGGCGTGCGGACCGCTACGTAAGAATTCGGGAAAGTACGCACCGATCAGAATAAGGGCCATTGTCGGCTGTTGAAACACTGCTGCCCCAGCAGACCACTCCGTAGAATATGGCTGATGCCACTACACAGTCAAAGAAGGTCTTCAGGAGCGCTCCCTGCACTCCAAAGGACCTCAGTCTCCTCAACAGATAAAGTCTACTCTGCCCTTTCCTATACAAAGCAGCAGAATTATCAGTCCAGTCCAATTTATTGTTCAGATGAAAACCCAGATACTTGTAAATTCTTACGATCTCAATATCCATTCCCTGAATACTCACAGGAGTTGGGGGGAGTTCTGACGTTTCCTGAAATCAACTACCAACTCCCTAGTCTTCCTTGTATTGAGTTGAAGATGGTTCCCCTGACACCAAGTAGCAAAGTTCTGCACAAGTTCTCTGTACTCCCTATCTTCATCATCTACAATAAGGCCCACAATAGCAGAGTCATCAGAGAACTTTTGTAGATGACAGGTTGATGAATTATATGTGAAATCTGCAGTATAGAGGGTAAAGAGAAATGGTGCCAAAACCGTTCCCTGAGGTGCCCCTGTACTACAAATAATAGTATCAGAATGGCACTCGCTGGTCCTCACATACTGTGGGCGGTTAGTAAGGTAATCCAGGATCCAGGTGATTAGATGATGATCCACCCCAGAGTTTTTCCCCCAGAAGCATGGGCTGGATGGTGTTAAAGCACTGGAGAAGTCAAAGAACATTATTCTCACGGTGGCCCCAGCCCTCTCCAGATGAGGTAGGGATCTCTGCATTAAATATATGACAGCGTCATCCACACCAATTCCTGTCTGATAAGCAAACTGCAATGGGTCCATAGAAGTTCTCACCAGGGGTCGAAGATAGCCTAGGACAAACCTCTCCAGGGACTTCATCAGCTGAGATGTAAGCGCAACCGGCCTATAGTCATTGAAGTCCTTGGGACGTGAAATCATAATACATGCTGACTACAGGAGGGCCCTAGATATATATCGGGGCCCAGTGGTATTGAAACCCTGAGCCCCAACCCCCCTCCCCCCTTTAATCCAGCCCTGGCTAGGCAATCAAGTTTTTGCCTAAAGAACTGAGCCAGTGAAGGCGATGCGCGGCACCGTGCATTGCCATCGCTACGGGGTGTACACACGGAGTGATTAAAACTAAACTAGACAGATTACTTTTAAAAAAAATGCAAAATCATCCAAATCATCCTATGTGTGACTGACTACTCGGGGGAGAAAAGCACATCCACAGCTATCATTTAAAAAAAGGCATATTCCAACCTTTAGAAAATGGGATTTATTTATTTAGTATCAGTTTTTTATATAGCGCACACATATTCCGCAGCGCTTTACAGAGAATATTTGATCATTCACATCAGTCCCTGCCCCAGTGGAATTTACAATCTATATTCCCTACCACATATACACGCACATACAGACATTCTAGGGTTAATTTAGTTAGGAGCCAAATTACCTACCAGCAGTGGTGGCTCTTACTGTTTTGGAGGAGGGGGGCTGCATCAATGTGCCCCCCTCCGCTGCTGTGCTCCCCGGCCGCCGCGGTCCCTGGCCGCAGGTCCATGGTGCATGCACAGTACCTTCATACATACTGCCCATGCGCTGGCCCAAGCCTCCATGGGCTGCCTTTGCCCCGGGGGCTTAATCAGGTTCCCGGGTCCGGCACATGTGCAGTATGGTCCGCGGTACTGTGCATGTGCAGAACCCGTTTTTGGGGCTACCGTGCCCCTGTTCCTGCTGCCAATTGCAGCTAATGCAGTGGACATATGTATGCCGCTAATATGCAACATTCTCTTCTGGTGGGAGCAACATCTCCCACCAGATCTTGACATGCATAAGGTTGACATAAAAATAAATATACTGTACCTTTAGATATAAAATAATGCATATTTCAGCCAATTTACGTGAATATTTATAGCATATGGGCATTTGTGTGCAAAGAAATACCCACAGTATAGGATGACAATCCTAGAGGAGACTCAATCCATTACACACCCTCTAAATGCCCCATTATCAACATCTGTCGACATGGACCCCCAATTAGTGTAACACGTAACCTCACATGGAATGCTTTGCAGGCACTTTATTATTCTCAATTGTAGTCCATGTGGATGGTATGAAAGTATAAATAAAAAGTCCAAAAAATTTGAAAAACATGTGTTTTTACTGTCGATCTTTTGTCAGTGTCGACCTAGTGCATGTTGTTGCATGTGGACCTTATAGAAACATAGAAACATAGAATTTGACGGCAGATAAGAACCACTTGGCCCATCTAGTCTGCCCCTTTTTTAAACATGTGACCTCAAACCATACTTGCCTACTTTTGAAAAGTAGTGTCAGAGATATTATAGATTGCACCGTAAAGGCATTGCGCGGAGCACTCTTAGTTACATAGTAGGTAAGGCTGAAAAAAGACTTGCGTCCATCTAGTTCAACCTGGTATAGATATCCATTGCTGATTTGGTAGGTTCTGGTATTTTACAGACAAATTATATTTCTTATTTGTACCCATGGATGTTTTTCTCCAGTAAATGTTTGTCCAACTTTGCCTTGAACGCATTTAATGAGCCAGCCGTTACCACCTCTCTGGGAAGAGAGTTCCAGAGTTTGACTGTTCTGACCGTAAAGAAATTCTAATTCTAAGAAATTCACTCTTGAGGGGGTGTAGCACAATCTACCTAAGGGGTGTGTCTATCTCCACATATGGGCGTGTCTATTGTCACTCAGGGGTGTGTCCTGCAGTGGCAGGTAAAAACTAAAGTACAAAGCACAGTACTGGCTACACACTGATTTCTCAGCTACATTACACAGAAGGGCTACTCCCTGACATCACATCTACATTACACAGCATGACATCACATAGCAGGGCTACACATTTACATAACACAGGAGGGCTACATACAGTACTGACATTACAGAGCAGAGCATAATACTGACACATACATCATTATACACATAGAGTATATGTGACATATTATACATTTGACATACTTGAATCCGGCGCTGGTGGGAACTACAACTTTAAAGTATATATATTTTAAAGTTCTTAATTTTCTTTTTTAAATAGGGCACCTTGGGGGGTTTGAGGCCACCGCTGCCAACAAACAGCCTCTCCATGACATTCAGGGCCAGATGTACTAGCCTTCAAAAAAGTGATAAAATGAAAAGTACCAGCCAATCAGCTCCTAACTGCTCTGCTACAGGTTAACATGCTTATAGTTGAAAAATGACAGTGAGCTGATTGGCTGGTACTTTATCTCATTGTGTTTTTATAATTTTTTGAAGCTTAATACAGCTGTCCCGCAGTGTGCTAGCACATCTGCCAGTGACTGGGTTTCCCGCAGGTCCCATCCTTTTAGAATGAGAGAAAGGGACAAAGAGAGAGCAGAGAAAAAGAGAAAGTTTATGTGTGTGAGAGAATGTCAGGGGGGGGGGGGGGGGGGCAGGTAAATTTAGGAAATGCCAGGAGGAGAATGAGAGTGTCAGGTTGTGTGAGAGATAGAGACAGAAAGTTGATGTAAGGAAAAGTGAGAGAATGACAGAAAGAGGGAGAAAGTGTCAAGGATAGGGTGAGAGAGAGTGCCCAGGATAGAGAGAGTTGCGGGAGATGAGCAATAGATGGGGTGAAAGAGAGAGAGTGTGTCATAGACAGGGTCTGAGAGAGAGAGGGTAGTGAGAAATGGGGAAATAAAGGGTGTCAGAGAGAGGGCATGAGAAAAAGGGGGTGACAGATGATTTTATGTATAGAGAGAGGGGCTGTGAGAGGAAAGAAAGGGGGTGGGATAATGTCAGCGAGTGAGAGAGGAGTGAGAGGTGTCATAGATAGAGAGTGGGTGAGAGAGAAGGTGCAACATATAGAGGGGTAAGAGAGAGAAGGGGGTGAGAAAGAGAGGGTGTCATGGATAGAGAAATGGGGGAATTGAGAGAGAGAAAGGGACTAGAGAGAGGGTCTCAGGGATAGAGGGGGGGGGGGGGTGAGAGTGAGAAGGGATATGGGGATAGCGAGGGGATGAAAAAGGGATGAGAGTAGGAGGTGAGAGAGAAAAGACAGAAAGGACTGAGAGAGGGTGTCAGGGATAGAGAGAGGAAAGATAAAAAAAGATGCCAGGGATAGAGAGAGAGAGAGAGGAAAGAGAAAGGGGGGGAGAGATATGGTGTCGGGGATAGAGAGAGGCAGTAAGAAAGAGATGGTGTCCGGGATAGAGAGGGGGGAGAGAGAAAGGGTACAATATATAGAGAGAGGGTGTCATCAATAGAGAGAAGCACTGAGAGAGGGGGAGAGAGAAGGGGGTGAGAAAGACAGAAGGTGTCAGTGATAGTGGGAAGATAGAGAAGGGGTGAGAGGAGAGGGTGTCAGGGAGAGAGAGAGAGAGAGAGAGGTATTAGAAAGCAGCTGCAGAAGAGAGCACTAACCAGGTATCATGCAGGTGACTGTGGGGGACCGGCCGATGTCAGACGTCAGCAGCCAGGTCTCGCTCATGCTTGGTTCATGCCCTGGGAGAGGAGACAGCAATGAAGAATGTACATCTACAATACTCCAACCACAGGCTATAACCTCAGTGCCTTTGGAAAAGGGGGATGTGAGGAGAGTGAGCAGGAGAGGGGTACATGGGTAGAGAGGTGGTCAGGGGTGCCATGGATGGGGGGATGTGAGGAGAGTGAGCAGGAGAGGGGTACATGTGTGTGGTGGGGAGGTGGTCAGGGGTGCCATGGATGGGGGGATGTGAGGAGAAAGTGAGCAGGAGAGGGGTACATGTGTGTGGTGGGGAGGTGGTCAGGGGTGCCATGGATAAGGGGATGTGAGGAGAGTGAGCAGGAGAGGGGTACATGTGTGTGGTGGGGAGGTGGTCAGGGGTGCCATGGATGGGGGGATGTGAGGAGAAAGGGAGCAGGAGAGGGGTACATGTGTGTGGTGGGGAGGTGGTCAGGTGTGCCATGGATGGGGGGATGTGAGGAGAAAGGGAGCAGGAGAGGGGTACATGTGTGTGGTGGGGAGGTGGTCAGGTGTGCCATGGATGGGGGGATGTGAGGAGAAAGTGAGCAGGAGATGGGTATATGTGTGGGGTTGGGAGGTGGTCAGGTGTGCCATGGATGGGGGGATGTGAGGAGAAAGTGAGCAGGAGAGGGGTATATGTGTGGGGTGGGGAGGTGGTCAGGTGTGCCATGGATGGGGGGATGTGAGGAGAAAGTGAGCAGGAGAGGGGTATAAGTGTGGGGTGGGGAGGTGGTCAGGGGTGCCATGGATGGGGGGATGTGAGGAGAAAGTGAGCAGGAGAGGGGTATATGTGTGGGGTTGGGAGGTGGTCAGGTGTGCCATGGATGGGGGGATGTGAGCCGGAGAGGGGTACATGTGTGTGGTGGGGAGGTGTGCCATGGATGGGGGGATGTGAGGAGAAAGTGAGCAGAAGAGGGGTATATGTGTGGGGTGGGGAGGTGGTCAGGTGTGCCATGGATGGGGGGATGTGAGGAGAGTGAGCAGAAGAGGGATACGTGTGAGGGAGGGGGTCAGGGAAGCCTTGGATGGGGGAGGGGGATGTGAGCAAGAGAGGGCTGTCTGTAAGCATGGTGAACAACACACTACTTGGGGCGTGGGTGACACACTGCTTGGGGCGGGGTGACACACTGCTTGGCGCGGGGTGACACACTGCATGGGGCGGGGTGACACACTGCTTGGGGTGGGGTGACACACTGCTTGGGGTGGGGTGACACACTACTTGGGGCGAGGCCACGTGCTGTGTTCTTCCCACAGGACTACCAGCCATCCTTTCAAGCCTCATCCCTGTTTGTTCTAAACTTGAGCGTGCGCAATCACATTGTAAGAGGGGGCATCTTTGGGGAATACTGGTGCTGTGCTTCAAATTGCAAGGCAGGGGGGGGGGGGGACTTTGGCTAAAAGCAGGAGGGAAGGCATGTCTGCCCCACATATTACACACCACCATAGTACATTATAATACACAGCACACAACAGTAAATTATACAACCCCCCCATATTGCACTGAGTACATTCACACACACAAACACACACACACACACACACACACACACACACACAACATAGTAGTTATACACAGCCCCCCCCCCATATTACACTCAATACACACAGCACAATAGTAAATTATACACAGACCAGCCCCCCCCCCCCCCCCATTATTACAACCAGTAAGTAGTACACACACGTACACACATACATTATACACAGATCCCATTCCCTCAGTACCCACAGCAGCACTCACCTGGCTGTGTTCTTCATTTCAGGCCAGGACTTGCAGGAGGTCAGCACACTGCACAGCACATGCAGAGGAGCTGTGAGAGGCTAGAGCGGGGCTGAATCTGACACACGGAGCCTCAGTGTGGTGGGCGGGGCCAGCCTCTGTGAAGCCCCAGCAGCTGGCTCTCCTTCTCAGCTTCTCCCAATGCACAAAGTGCCGGTCTGCGCACACAGCAGCTCGGCCACCGCGGGGTTGTGCGCACACTGCGCAGATCACTGTACTGTGACTTCCCGTACAGGCCCAGCCCCCCGCCAATTCGGGAGGCAGGTGCAAAAGTCGGAAGCCTCCCGCATTTTCAAGTATGCCTCAAACCTAGGGTTACCACCCGTCCGGGATTACTCCGGACAGTCCGGTAATTAAGCCGGGTGTCCGGAGTCCGGGCGGGTGGCGTTCCCGGACTATACATTGTCCGGGAACAGAGCAGGGAGGGTCAGGCAGCCGCACTTCCTCGCTGCGGTCGCCGGGGACCAAGCTCCATCACTGGGGGCCAGGGGCGGAACTATCAGCGGTGCAGTGGTGCACCGGAGAGTTCTTGGGGCCCGCTGCCGTCTGCACCGCATCCTGCTGTTTTCGTTTTTTTTACTTTGGCGGGGAGCGTGGGAAACGTGGGGAGAATGATGCGTGGCTGCGGCGGTGTGGGGGGTAGTTGCCGGATGAGAACAGATCCGCGGCCCTGCTGCTGCTCTGAGTGACAGCCGTCTGAGCCGACAGCGCTGCACTAATATTCAGTAAGGCTGTGACGGCTGCTTGACTGTGCAGCCTGCGCCGGGGGAAGGCGGCAGGAAGGAAGGAGATCAAAACCTGCCGCCGCCTACAAAGCCTACTCATCTCGCCGGACCGGCTCCCAGATGTGTTAACCAGAAGTGGCAACTCTACTGAGTCCTGGGGGGAGGTGTATGTTGGGTCAATGGAGCATATATGGGAAAAAGTGGAGTAATAGGGTGTACAGTATGTGGGTGAAATAGTGTATGTGGGTCACAGGCTGTGACATAATAGGGTGTATGTGGGTAAAGACCATTTTAGGGTGTATGTGGATGAAGACCATTTTAGGGTGTATGTAGGTGAAATAGTGTATGTGGGTCACAGGCTGTGACATGTTGGGGAATTTTTGTAAGCTATGCCCCTCTGTCACGCAGTATATATGTGAACCTATCCCTCTCTCTTACTGTCCCTTCATCTGTCGCCCTGTGTGTGTCCCCCGTCACCCTGTGTGTGCCCCCCGTCAACCTGTGTGTGCCCCCCGTCACCCTGTGTATGCGCTCTGTCACCGTGTGTATGCTCTCTGTCACCCTGTGTATGCAGCTCAGTCACCCCATGTGTGTATGTGGGCCTTACAGTGTGTCGCATAATGTGTAATGGGTATTACAGTGAGTGTGATGTAATGGGCATCATGTGAGGTGTAACATGTAATGGGCATCACGGTGTGTGATGTAACGTGCAATGGGCATTACAGTGTTTGGGATAACATGTATTGGGCATTAGGGTTTTTGGTATTATGTGTAATGGGCGTTATGGTGTTTGGTATAACATGTAATGGGCATTACTGTGTGTGATGTAACATGTAATTGGCATTATGGTATGCAAAATCAAGAATGGGTGTGTGATGTATAATTGGCATTACGGTGTCCGTGTTGTCCTTCGGCACGCACTGTCCATATTATCCCTCCTTTACAAAAAAACTTTTTTAGTCCTGGCATAACGTGTAATGGGCATTGCGGTGTATGGCGTATCATGTAATTGGCATCATGGTGTGTGGCATAACATGTACTGGGCATTACTGTGTGTGATGTAACATGTAACTGGCATTATGGTATGCAAAATCAAGAATGAAATTGAAGCAAAGGTTAAAAAAAATCAACATAAGGCGGGTCAAAGGGCGGGACTGGGGGTGGAGCTGGGGGCGGGTCAGTGGGTGTGTCAAGGGGAGGGCCACTGTCCGGGAATCTCTGAACAAAAAGGTGGTAACCCTACTCAAACCATGGGCGAAATGTAATAGGGTGCGATTTTTGGACGAGTTCCAAACTCGCCAGAAATCGCACCTTTAAAAATCGCGTTTTTTGCCGCGAATTCGCATATGTAATGAGATGCGAATTAGCGGCAAAAAATGCGATTTGCCGCGATTTTCAGTCATGAAATTGTGCTCATTTTCAGTCATGAAAATGTGCGCATTTTCAGTCATGAAAATGTGCGCATTTTCATATATGCGATTTTGGGTCCAAAAAAAAAAAAACGGCGTGGGGTCCCCCCTCCAGAGCATAACCAGCCCCGGGCTGAAAGAGCCAGTCCTGGTTTCATAAAATCACAGGAACAAACAAGTTGGGGTTCCGTGCATTTTATAAAACCAGCACCAGGCTCAAGGGCCGGTCCTGGTTCCCAAAATACGGGGGACAAAATGACTAGGGGTCCCCCGTATTTCAAGAACCAGCACCGGGCCCAACCAGCCAGCAGGGTAATGCCACAGCTGGGGGGAGACTTTTTATACAAGTCCCCCCGGCCAAAGCATTCAGCCCTCTGACCGGTCAGCATGGGCAGGGGTCCTGGGGGAGTGGGGACCCCCCCAAAGAAGGGGTCCCCCCCCTCCAGAACTTACCAGCCCATGCTGAAGCCCGGGGCTGTCCTCGATGCCCCTGGGCTGTAGGCATCGAGCTGATAGTTGTGGTAAAAAATAGCTGAAATCCTATTGTATATTGCTGTGGAACTATGAGTCCCAGCAAGCCTGCACCACATGCAGGGACTTGGAGAACCACAAGTTCCAGCATGTGGGGCAATAAAGGGCCCGCTGGGACTTGTAGTCCCACAGTAGTACAAATAGTTAAAAAAGTACACAAACACACTGACAGTAAAACTTTATTACATTTGGAGCCCATACATCCAATACTCACCTATGTTGCCACGAAGGATCGGTCCCCTTGTCCAGTAGAATCCACTGGGGTGCCTGTGGAGAGAATTCATACTCACCGGACGTCTTCAGCGCTTCTCCGGGTGCCCAGCAGCATTCTTCCCACGGCCCCCAGACCGGGACTTAGCCCCGCCTACCAGCCAATGATGGTCCAGCATGGGGGTTTTCCCGGACCATCATTGGCTGGGAGGTGGGGCTAAGTCCCGGTCTGGGGGCGGCTCCCCCGCACTGACAGGCAGCGGGGAGAACCGGCTTTCTCCGTTGCCTCAACAGCTTCTGTAGCGCTGTTCCAGTGCTACAGAGGCTGAGAGCGCGATTGGCTGAGCTATGCGTCTCCATGGAGACGCATAGCTCAGCCAATCAGGACTGAGCTATGCGTCTCCATGGAGACGTATCGGCCAATTGCGCTCTCAGCCTCTGTAGCGCTGGAACAGAGCTACAGAAGCTGTTAGAGGCAACGGAGAAAGCCGGTTCTCCCCGCTGCCTGTCAGTGCGGGGGGAGCCGGCTGTGAAGCAGCCAGACCAGCGCTGGATCCAGGAATGGTAAGTAACGCTGGTGTAAAAGTGAGGTGTGTGTGTAATAAACTTTTACTTCTCTGTGTGTGTGTTTTTTATAAACATTCTTTTTACAGGTGGACTACAAGTCCCAGCGGGCCCATTAATGCCCCGCATGCTGGGACTTGTGGTTCTCCAAGTCCCAGCATGCGGGGGAGGTCTGCTGGCACTTGTAGTTCTCCGGTATAAAGCAATGTAACGTATGATTTAACCCTATCAGGCCGGCGTCCACTGGCCACGGACGCCGGTGACAGCCCTGGGCTTCAGCCCTGGACGGGTGAAGCTTGGGGGGGGGGGACCCCTTTATTGGGGGGGGTCCCCACTCCTCCAGGTACCCCATCCAAGGCTGACCAGCCACGGTGCTCATGTTTTGGCCGGGGGACCTTGTATAAAAAGTGTCCCCCGGCTGTGGCATGACACCGCGGGCTGTTGGAGCCCGGTGCTGGTTTCAAAATACGGGGGACCCCCAGATTTTTTGTCCCCCGTATTTTTGGAACCAGGACCGGTCCAAGAGTCCGGGGCTGGTTTCAGAAATACGGGGGACCCCTATGCTTTTTGTTCCCCCCGTATTTTTGGAACCAGGTCCAGCTCAATGAGCCCGGGGCTGGTTATGCTTAGGAGGGGGGACCCTACGCCGTTTTTTTTGTATAAAAACACTTTTACACATTTTTATTAACAGGACCATGCACAGATCTCAATGATCTGTGCATGGTTCTGTCAAATTCGCCTGTCAGAACCAGGTCTATTTTTTTTGCAATTTTTGGTAACATTTACCAAAAATCGCACCCTATTACATTTGCGAGTTGTATACTTTATAATGGGAAAACATCTGGATGCGATTTGAAAAGTGACTAAAAGTCGCACTTCTAAAAGTGCGATTTCGCTGTAAAAAGTGTGATTTTTTTACCGCGATTTTCAACCTATTAAATGTGCGATTTTCGGAAAATGTGCGATTTCGGCCGTTTTTGACCAAAAATCGCACATGTCTAAAAATCGCACCCTATTACATTTCGCCCCATATTTGATCCTTATTTTTTTGTAAGGATATCAATATGCCTATCCCAAGCATGTTTAAATTGTACTACTGTATTTGCCTCTACCACCTCTGATGGGAGGCTATTCCACTTATCTACTACTCTTTCTGTGAAGTAATTCTTCCTCAAAATTTCTACTTATGTCTAGATACTGTAGATCTATCATCCGGAACCAGTACAGGCACAATGTTGGAGCTGGAGGATGTCACTGGCAGCTCAGTAACAGAGAGTAAAGAATACATACCCCCGTATTATGGAGACATGTATCTACATCATTTTAAAACACAGTGAATTATAAATAGGTTCTATAGAGAGTCAACATACACGGCTGCAATCCCACTTGTGGCCAACAAGTGGCGATACATTACCAAACCATTCTCCTATGGCAAAGTATAAGAGGGGGAAAAAAATTGATTTGTCAACTTGTACTTTGTTTTAGTTTTGTTTTAGACTATTTTAAGATTTGAGGGAAACCAACCACCCCTCAGTAAAAGTCCCATTATCAGTGCTATTTGCCATTATTTCAAAGTACATGGAGTACATGTCCCTAGACGTCTATCTGTTTTTCCTTTTATACCTCAGATGCTGTCTCTGCGCTGAACATATTTATTTACAGTTTCTTATATAGTGCAGCATATTCCGTTGCGCTTTACAACATATGCAGTCGTCATTCTGAATTCTGCACTCTGCTTTCTCATTGTGCTAGTAATCTCCTACTTCGCTAAGCACAATTTCACTGCAGATAATGTTCCGTTAATAAAAGGCCTGCTATTTATAAAATGGTCTTTTCATGGCCAGTCACAGTACTAGTGCAATGAAGCAGGCAATAACATACAATTCATTATTCCATTTTACACGTGTTGACAAAACTTTGTATGTGTCCTGAAATGCACACTCTCACCAGTGCCATTCACTGAGACTGTCTCCAGGTTAAATGCCCTGGAACTGTCCCCAATTGTCCTGCTGGGAATTACAGTGCTCCATCTGTCATTTACAATTGCTGACATGACAGAAACTGTCTGGGTCACTGAGTCAACTGGCACCACAGGTAATAGCTTTTTAATTTCCAGGTATTACAATTTATTATAACTGGAGTCAAATCCATGCTGAGAGATGACAGGACAATGGCTTTGCGAAAAGAGGGAACAGTCTCGTAGTTATAGCGAAAGCAATGAAAATTCACTATTAGTTCATGTAATATTGGCAGGTGCAGTAATTTGCTTTAATACGGTTCTTTGTACACACATTTTCAGCCTCACCCCGAGTTCATTAATTGGGATTGACTGTCATTTTTTTTCTTCTTCCTGAAACAGTGTGTTTAAATTATTATCAGTAAGAATGTTTGTGCCTCCTTGTCATCATGTGTTTTGTGAATAAGTCCCATCCTAAAATACTCCAGTGGGTTGAGGGGCCCAGCTTCCTGCAGAAAGATGTTCACAATTACATTTCCCCAATCCCCTCCTCCTCGCAGAGTTTTTCCTTATTGATGTGGCCTACAAAATATCCGTGGGGCAAAGCCTCTTCTCTCCTCCTGAGAACGTTTATAGAGGAGCCACCCTCTCTGAGAGAGGAGACAGCTTTTATCCCTCAGTGGAAGGAACAAGAAACAATTCCATCCATTAAATGAGCCAGTGATGCAGCTTTGGAGTTTTAATAGATGTTTTATTAATATAATCATTTCCAGCGATGCCCAGTAGCAAACTCTGGACTGTTTTATGAGCATTCAAAGAAACAGATTTAATGAACCAAATCTACAGTGTATGTTGCTTCCCCTACAACAAGCTTGTATTGACCTCTTTAATTTAGAACTAGGAAAAATAAGGAGTTAGTGTAATAATCAGGGGTTAAAGTGAAGGGGAACGGGGTGGAACTGAGTTCCACCACCTCTAATGGTGAGGTGGAACATTTTAAACTCCACATTGGCCCTGAACAGTAATTCTCACAGAAAAGCATTCTAGTTTGCAAGAGGATGCCAAAAACCCTACCACTGGCCCTAATGGGGGTAGAGGAGGGGGTTAATAAGGTGGCATAGATAAATGAGTTCCCCCACCTCTGATTGACCAGTTTAAGCCCTGGTAATAATACACTTGTATTCCGCTCTCCTCATCTCTACAAGATGTGTGAGTTTTATGTGTAACGTTTCTGTGCTTTCGAGAACTTTTCCCATTTCCTGTAATTTTTTTTTAATATGCCCATAAATTACACAAAAGAAGTTGCCGTATCCTTTGCCGTCAGTGAGTATTCATTTTGGCTTATTGTATGAGTTGATATGGGCAATATAATAAGGCATGACATTGATTCTCAACTTTTTTTTTTACTCGTGACACACTGAACAATATTTTAAAACTGCCAAAGAACACCATCAATACCCCATGGGGAAAAAAACATCATATTGGCCCCCACACAGTAAAAAACAAAAACAAAAAAACCCCACATACATTGGTCTCCACACTAAATAATAATTATGTTGAGTCCCATAAAGAATACAACCACAATGCACATAAATCACATTGGGACAGATGTATCAAGCTTCAAAATGTGATCAAGGGGAGAGTCATTAACAGCCAGCCAATCAGCTCCTACCTGTCATGTCACAGGCTGGGTTTGAAAAATGACAGGTAGGAACTGATTGGCTTGTTTATCAGTCTCTCCTTTATCACTTTTTGAAGCTTGATACATCTGTGCCATTGTTCCACTTTGGCTCTGCGGCACATCTTGCAACTGGTCGCGGCACACCAGGTAAATCCTGGAGTATGGGATTAAAAATGTTGGGAGTTACCTGTAAAGAGGCATGTTGCCCAGGAGATAAGTAGTGGCTTTACTTGCCACATTGTATACTATTATTATTTCTTTTTCGCAGTAACATTTGACATTATTTTAAGAAATAGTAATTTTACCTACAGTGGGTCATTTGCTTTTTAGAAATCCAAGCTCACCAAAATTTAAGGGATCTGAATCAAACCGAATCCAGTTTTGGGGCTTTCCCCGGTTTGGAACTTGCATTAAAATATAAGATCTTGAGTTATGGATTGCTTGTAAAGCCCCATACACACTAGGTGACCCAGTCGAAGCCAATATCTGGGGGTGCCGGCATTGGCAATTGCATACACACTTGCTGATGCTGGCTCGGAGGTGAGCAACAGCAGGGGGGAAGAGCAACAGCCATGCTGCCACTGTATCATGGCCGTAGTTAATGAGAACCTCCATTGTCCGGACGCATTAACAACACTTGGGGGCACGCATTGTTAATCAAGTGTACACACTAGAAGATAAAGTAAAATATATATTTTACTTGAAGATGAAGGCCTATTTATAACTAAGGTTTTAATAAAAAGGTGCCTCCTCTAAACAAAGGAGGTCGGTGAGAAGAATGGTCGAAAAAATGGACAACAAAATTATACAAAAGTAATTAAATTAAAAATGAGTAAAGGGCCAACTGCCCTGATGGTCAAGAATCGACCTTCTGCCATTATACTTGACCCCTTCAAAAATAAAGATCGTCCTTCTGCCAGAAAATAACACTAACAATTAGATTAAACATCTACCACTGGGCCAACTTCCTTCTCCATGGTCAGGGATCGACCTTCTGACACTATCCCTGACCACGACATGAGTCGTAAGGACAGAGCTGATCACTCACTAAACCTATAGGAATAAAAATTGTGCCAACTGCCCCATAATAATTCATATAGATATGACAGCTAATCATAAAGTGGCACATGAACCCACCTGGACCGGTGATGCCCATATTCCCTA
This sequence comes from Crinia signifera, assembly GCF_055691185.1. Classification (NCBI taxonomy): domain Eukaryota; kingdom Metazoa; phylum Chordata; class Amphibia; order Anura; family Myobatrachidae; genus Crinia; species Crinia signifera. Next base: position 65,202,378 of record NC_139222.1, read on the forward strand.
AACTGTGCTTCAACCCATACTTTAATCATAATCAAAACATACAACCATTCTGCACTGGCCAACTGCCAGGTTCCTCAAAACCTGCACCGCCACCACAACTAGCCCTCAACCTAAAAAGAACAGCAACCCTGAACCGTAGCTACTGAAATTACAATCAAAATCATCAATGGCAAGATATGCCATCAATCGATTTTCTATCATTCGTACAATAGTATCATAGTAACATAACATAGTAATTAAGGCTGAAAAAAGACGTTAGTCCATCGAGTTCAACCTATTTGACTTGACTAAGTCAACTAAATCATATCTATAGGATTCCCTTAGTGGCCAAAAATGTATCCAGTTTTGAGTTAAATTCATTAGTTGCTGTAACCACCTCCGCCAGCAATGAGTTCCAGAATTTTACTGCTCTAATGGTGAAGAATCCTCTTCTTAATTCAGTACCAAATTTATTTTGCTCGAGCCACAGTACATGCCCTTGTGTCCTAAGTATAGACCAGTTAGTGAACAAATCATCTCCCAGTTCCATATGATTCCCAATCCTGTATTTCAACATACTAATCATATCTCCTCTCAACCTCCGTTTCTGCAGCGAAAACATATTCAGCCTTTGTATTCTAGTGATTTGAGACCTTTTACCATCTAAGTCGCCCTTCTCTGTACCTTTTCCAATTAATTTGTCCTTTTTAAGGTGCAGTGCCCAGAACTGAACACAGAATTCCAAGTGTGGTCTCAATGGATTGGCATCCCTTGAATCCATACCCCTTTTAATGTATGCCAGTGTCCGGTTTGCTTTTGCTGCTGAACTTGAGCAGTGTGCACTATTACGCAATTTTTCATCTATGATGACCCCCAAGTCATTCTCTACAGCACAGTTCCCTATGATAACTCCATTTAGCCTATAAGTAGCTTGTTCATTTTTGTTCCCAGAATGAATTACTTTACATTTAACAACGTTAAACTGCATTTTCCACCTTTCCCGTTTATTTAAGTCACTTTGTAGTGTTTCCACATCCGCTCTTGAGTTAATTTCCTTACTCAATTTTGTGTCATCAACAATTATTGCAATTTTACTCACTATGTCACTTCCAATATCATTAATGAATATATTAAACAAGGTGGGTATCTTTGCCTATTAAGTGAAAATCATAAATATAAGAATGTTCCGTAAACCCATGCATAAACTACTGAAATACATTGCAACCAAAGGGTTTACCGACCCATCCACCTAACAAGCCATACTGTTAACAACGTCTCATTGATCATAGTGTGGGAGTGGGTTGCCCATTTTGACTTGAGGCAAAAAAGGTTCCGCTAGCCAAAATTTAAACTGATGGTAACCCAAAAAATTTGCCAAGACCCCCGCAAACTCAAAAGGCATTTGTGGCAAGCGGATAAATCCTCAAGGGGACACACTGACAGGTGAAGATCCGCTGAAACAGTGAAATGCACCAGACCTCCGCCTACCCAGTGTCCAAATAGCAACCTAAGTAAGGCCAACTCGAACCACGTCCGCCTAAACAGCACCAATACAGGTGTGTCCCGTAGTCATCCAGTAGAAGACCCGGATTCAGGATACCTCATTCTTATATGCTTACTCTTCCTCTGTGCCGGATCACCAGCCACATGTAAAATTAAAACACCACTCACATGGCTTGCAAGGCGTTAATGATCATTGAGCCTGTTAGACAACTTGCCCTAGATCATTAATCAGAATCAGAATAAAAATGAATTATATTGGCCAGGTATACTCGCATAGACTAGGAATTAGGACCGAGAAGTAGGTATGCCTCTCATCCATGCATGCCAAGAAACATCCGCCAGGACTATAGCGCAACAATAGTGAGGCTGCTTAATTCCTGCTGTCTCTACCGAACTATGAGAGCCCTGAGACAGCTCTGAGGAAGAAACCTTAGGTTTCGAAACATGTTGGCACCGTAGGGACCTGCATTGGAGAGGAACTTTTAGGTGAAACATTTGGCGATTTACCCTGAGTTAGATGGTTAGTTATCTGGATTGCCTGGCCGTCTTTCTTTTGTTATCTATACCCAGTTTGTAGGACCTACCCTCTACCTTTGAATTTTACTATATTTTATGGATACTTCGTTTTTATATACATGGAAAAAGATACCTTTATATGTATCATCACTCCACCGACCACGTGAGTACGGGTATGCAATCTTAAAGAATAAAGAAACCTTTATATGCTTAATTTTTTGTTGATAGAAGTGACTGGGGTACGCACCTGTTACTTATTGAAAAACTTAAAGATACCATTATGGGGTTACATAACAATTTATGGATTGCTTTCAAGCAAAATTTGGACACCAGGGGTGAAATGTAATAGGATGAGAGAATCAGAAAGTGAGAGATTTGGTAAGAAATCTCCAGTTTTTTTAAAACAGCAATCATTTGCACTGCTACACCAGTTTGAGTTTTCAGTGTAAGTGATTGCCGCTTTAAAAAAACTGGAGATTTCTTACCAAATCTCTCACTTTCTGATTCTCTCATCCTATTACATTTCACCCCAGATGTGTTGCAACAGATCCTTACCTTTAACAGAATCTCATTATAGAAAATCTGACTGTTTTTCCACAAAGTATATACCCCTTCTTTTTGTTTTTTATGTGCTACGGACCAAGACTACAAGAATTCTCACTGGAAAGTGACTCAGGATAGAGAAAACAACGGAGACAGATAAGAACTTTATTACATTACTTTTTCATATAATTTATCACAATTTCCAGAGGTAGCACCATGGGATGTGCACCACACCACATAGTTTACTCCGAGCCCTCAGGAGTAACTGAGCATGCTAAATTAAACGAATAAAGATTATGATGACCTGCTTATGCGTAATTTGCCGTCTCCAGTGTCAATAAATGAAATATAAAGTAAAACCGCATGCAAACTCTCAGCGTAAACCTATCACCAAAATCAAGAACCCATGTGTCTAAATGCAGGCCACTGGAAAGCAAAACTCAACATCCCCAGAGATGGGTGTCCATTGGGGTGCCGGATGACTGACCGGCAGTTGGGATTCTGACAGTCATTAAACCGACATCGGAATTCCGACTGCTAAAACGCTGACAGACGGGCAGCGGCTATTCTCCCTCGTGGGGGTACACGATACCCATAGAGGGATAATACAATAGGTGGTGAGTGTATTGAGGCCACAGCGCCCGCAGAGTGGCAAGCACAGCCTGAGACCGGGCAGTTGGGATTCCGACATTGGGCTAATGACTGTCAGAATCCCAGCTGTCGGTGTGTTATACCATATTTGTCCATTGACCTACCCTATCACTGGCCCAGCTCCCAGCCTCAGGTTAGCAACAGTGTCAATGCAACATACAAATATCTGCCTCCCCGGACACCTGGGTAGATAAAAAAATTGGGATCCATAATTCCATGGACCCTGTCCTCATTTGTGCAGTTAGAGAAGAACCATCAAGATCATAAGATGATACACCAGCCTGACCAGCTGGGTCCATCACCACAACCACAAACGACTGATGTTCTTTCGATGTGTACAGCATCTGCATTAAAAAGGAGACACAAAAAGACATACTTCCTTCCTAAAATATCAGTCCCAGCAGCAACCTCATCGCGCCATCTCACCTACATTACCCCCTACGAAACATATCTTAGCAAAACCCTGTGAAATACGGGCAATGACGCCGTACCCACAAATGTAGTCCAGAATGGCCCTGTACACATGTGCAGGTGGTTAGCAGGGGTGTAACAGTGTAAACCATGGGCGTGCAAACGGATAAACTAGAGGATGCTTTCAGAACACTACTGCTAAGGATATCCTCTATCCTGTGAACACCCCAGCATAAATAAAGGTACTTGTTTCCTAGCATGGTGCCCATCGCATCGTATACCATTACACTAAATAAGGTATACAATGGTATGCGTCCTCCGAGCTTTTCATACCCCCACTATCCACGATGACGCGGAGTTGATTTTAGATAGTGTGGCGAGCGCAGCGAGCCACCGGGCCCGAAGAGTGGCGAGAGCAGCGAGCCCCGTGAGGGGACGTGGAATACAAGCCCGAAGTGTGGCGAGCGAAGCGCAATACATGTAAAGTAATCCGTGTCCCCTCGCTGGGCACGCTGCAATCGCCACGCTTCAGGCTCGGTGGCTCGCTGCGCTCGCCACACTATCTAGAATCAACTCCACACCGAGGTGGATAATGGGGTATGAAAAGGTCAGAGGACGCGTACCACTGCCCCTCGCGGGCTCACTACGCTCGCCACGCTTCGGGTTGGTGTTGATAGTGAGGGTGGCGTTGCCAATGGGGGTGCATTTAACATTAAAAGCACCCATCAGGGTGCTTGTACAATTAAAAATCGGATCGCATCGCATTGTATAAGATGTAATACAATCAAAATTGGGGGCGTCGTGCTAGGAAACAAGTGCCTAAATAAAATACACACCATGTTGTATATTAATATGAAGACTCTTAGAGGAATACCTCAAGGAATCATCGCCCATCCCCCAGTAGACCCACGGTCCTTAACATACAGTAATCAGAAATTGAAATTGTCGCCCAGCCTATATCCTTACTTAACCTTTTCGGGGTTCCGCACCCCAGATTCAAACTTAGTATTAGGGACCCACCAGAAATGAGGCCACCGTGAAGCTGGTTGGTGGGCAAATATTTCTTGGCCAATTAATATACCAAGAGCCTCTATTATTGATTAATAATATGGAGTGTGCATCTGCACCATGTATTTTTCTTTGCAGAACTACAAGTCCCAGCATGATAGCACCTCATGTATCTTGGGTGTGCATTCTAAGATCCCCCCCCAATATATCCTTACTGCAAATGACACAAACATTGCCACTAAGCCCTCGTTCCTGTAGTCAGAGTAGCTCATGTTAAAATTTACTACAGAGATGACAGCATAGCCGAAAACCAGGGACTAACAGAATAACGAGGAGGGGGGGGGGGGGGGGGGGCCTTCAGGGTGTTTGACTATGCCTGTGCACATTATATACATTCATAAGCCTGATGATTTTCACAGTCCAAACGTACCGAATGACTCATGCTGTCAATATACAGAATATGCGAGAGACAATTACTTACTACCGCGGCTAAAATGTAGAGAATTCAGCAAACTATCTTATCTTCTTATTAATAATAACAATAAATAACTATAACACTAAACGCTGAAAAGGCCATAACCATAATTAAATGATTCTGTGCCTTGCAAATATAAGCCCCCCCCCCCCCCCCCCCCCAAAAAAAAAAAAAGGTACCGCAGAAGTTTTTGGGATGTAACTAACTGTTTGCAAGATGCACTTTGGCAGAGAAGCACTTATCTAGATGCTCAACTGCCCTACAGCACTGAGATCATAGGCCCGACCACAATCAAGGTCCCAACGGGCGGAGCCTGCACACTCTCCGGGCACTCAGGTCCCCCACCCACACTCCAAAACTACACTTTAGGAAAATTTGTTCCCAACAAAATTAATCCTAGAATGTATGTGTGGTTTTAGATTGCAAGCTACACTTGCATAGGGACTGTTGTGAATGCTCAATATTCCCTGAAAAGCGCTGCAGGTTAATTGCGCTATATAGAATAGCTATTAATAAATTAATAAATACAAATATTAACAGGCACAAATGACTCTTTTTATTTATTCCTCTGTTGTGTTATGTTTGCTAGGCCTAAGCACACGGCTGGGGGTCCCCAGGTCCCCAACAGATTTGGTGGTCAGATCAGTAGTGTCCTGTGAATTATTCTCTTTTCTTATATTCTTATAATTCTTCTTTTTTATATCTTTACCTGAATCTGTTTTATTGTATTCTTCCTTAATTTCCTCTCCTGTTTTCTCTTTCCTAATCTTCCTTCATTCTTATTTTTGGGTCTCGACTGTTTAAAATCATCCCAGTCAGGGATGGTTCCACGGTAACGCTGTAGAGCCTGCAGTTACTGAGACCACAGGCGTTCGCTGGCGCACCTGCCCTTCCAGTCACGAATCGAGGGCCTTCGGCACAGCTGAGGGAGTGGCTGCACCGTCTGTATCCGGGCATAGCATCTTTGCTGGGCTGCAGACCAGCGTCCATTTATGGTTGCGGGCTCGCAGTCCATTGGGGCGCCGGGTTTTTTCCACATCAGGCACGGTGTTTAGCTCCAGCAGGGGTTTCTGCCGCCTTGGTGCTGCTGCTCTGGCAGGGTCTCGCCGTTTGCCTGCTGCTGCTCTGCAGGGTCTTGCCATATGGCTGCTTTGGTTGCCTTGGCTTTGCTTTTTGCTGCCGTGGGTGTACTTTGAGGCACTAGGCTTATTCAGCAGCTCCATTTTTACTGCGAGGCCACTCAGGTTAGAGGGGACGTGGGTAATCTGGATACATGGGGTGGCAGTATTTGACAGGGTCTCCCTGCTGTTGAGTGAATGGGGCCCTCCTGGTGTCTGCCCGGTTCTGGGGCATACAGCTGCTGGGGCGTACAGAGTCAGTGGCTCTGTTAGTATGCCTGCTTCAATTTTGGGGGGACTACTGGTGCATGGGCTGTGGCATACTCGGTGGGCTCGGTGTTGTGGTCCCCTGTGGGGCACCAATTCCCCCACCCACTAGGCCATTGGTAGGGCCACCGCCATTTTGTAAAAGAGGGTGGGTTTATGGTACCATTTTGTTTGTAATACACTGAACAGTTAGTTGTCAGTTAACCGACAGTGCTGGTTTTTCTCACCCTTAGTATACCAATATCATCTCTATGCAGATGACACCCAAATCGACCTCTTCTCTCCTGATCTGTCCCCCACTGTTTTCTCTCAAGTTTCCAACTGCCTCGCTGCCATCTCTACCTGGATGTCTGAGCGATTTCTGAAGCTGAATATGGACAAAACCGAACTTATTATCTTTCTCCCACCCAGAGCTATGCCCCCTACTAATATCTCTATCACTGTTAACAACACCATCATCTCCCCTGTTCCCCAACTCCGCTGCCTGGGTGTCACTCTTGACTCCTCCCTCTCCTTTGCACCCCACATCCAAGCCCTGGCCCATTCTTGCCGGTTCCAGTTCCGCAACATTGCTCGCATCAGGCCCTTTCTCTCACAGAGTGCAACTAAGCTGATCATCCACTCATTAGTCATCTCACGGCTTGACTACTGTAATGCTCTTCTCACCGGCCTCGCTCAATCCCAACTAGCTCCTCTCCAATCTGTCCCCGCCGCTCTAATTCTGCTACTCCCCTTCAACAAAATCTGCACTGGCTTCCATTCCCCTACAGAATCCTCTTCAAACACCTCACACTCACATACAGGGCCATCTCTAATTCCATTGCTCCATATATCTCTAACCTCATCTCCATTCATACACCCTCCCGCCCTCTACGGTGGGCTGACGACTGTCGTCTCTCCTCCACCCTGATCACTACATCCCATGCTAGAGTACAGGACTTTGCCCGTGCTGCACCCCTTCAGTGGAACGCACTCCCTCGCTCCATTAGACTCTCCCCGACCTTCCAAAGCTTCAAACGGGCACTGAAAACTCACCTATTCATCAAAACGTACCCTTCCACTGCATAAACCAGCTGGTTCTCCGACCCCTTGCCTGTTTACATCCTGCTATCTAACCACCACCCCCTCGCTTGCACCTCTTGTAATCTGTCTGTCTCCCCTTCCTACTAGATTGTAAGCTCCTCCGAGTAGGGCCCTCTTCCCTCCTGTTGTCAAAGCCCACTTCTCTTCACATTTCACTCACAGCTCTCCTTTACTCCAACACTCAGTGACCATCTTCATACTCATCTCCATCATTGGCCTCAAGCCTCTAGTTGTATGTTGATTGGGTCCTCACTACTTACATTTAAGCTGTAATGTGTATTGAACTGTGGTGCTCTTTATTTGTACTGTATTTTTGTTATTTATTCAATGTTATGCCAAGTTTTGTCTCCCTGTATTGTTCCTTTGTACGGCGCTGCGAAACACTTGTGGCGCCTTATAAATAAAATAATAATAATAATAATAATAATACCTGTAAAAGAGGTCACCTTAGTGTGACCTGTAAAATAATAAAACATCTGCCCCTGTATCTAACAGAGCTGTACAGTGTAGCCCTGTTATCCCAGGTAATGTCGTTGTCTCTAGGCTGTGCATATCTGCCATTTCACAGGATGTGTTTTCTGTGCCTGTGCATCCAGGGTATTTCCTAGAGTCATAACGGCTGTGGTACATTTCAATCTCTCTTTCTTTGGGGATCTGTTAGAGAGCGTATCCCCAAAACTGAGTCTTACTCTACCCTCACATAAGCATAGGCTGATGGCCGGGAGGAGGAGATATGGGGGGGATGCCCTAACATCCGCGCCCCCTTACCGCCGCCCATAGCCGGCTACCGCAAACATAATTATCGCATATGCTCTTACATATGCAATCATTATGGCAAAGGACAGCTCTTGCGTTAAGAGCTGTCCTTTGCGGTAGGAGACAGCGGGTCCGGACCCGGCGGCTCCCCCCTCCCTTACCCGGCGCTGCTGCTGTGCCGGGCTCCCCTCCTCCCTGCACCCGGAAGAGGATCATAGTGCAGGGAGGAGGAGGTCACAGGTCCGGGCAGCACAGCTCTGTGCTGCCCGAACACAGGCAAGGGGGAGGGGGGTGCGGGGCGGCGGGGGTCAGTGCGGGGCGGCGAGGGGTCACGTTAGAATCCCATAGGCTTCTATGGGGCATCGCCAGATTTTTCTGGTGATGCCCCCCCCCCCGTCGTGGTAACCCGGTGGGGGATGCTTAGAGCATCCCAAAATGCATCCCTGCATTTTTAACCGCATTTTTAGTTTACAGAATCTCCCCCATACAGAGGTGCGGTTGGAATAACTTGACTTCCTCATTCAGATCATTCTGCTATCTGCTTGGTACCCACCACCCTTCTTCTTCAATAATTCAAAAAACATTTGTTTACAGGAAACTTTTTGTCATGTAATACCCCTGGCCTAGGTTTCCTTTTGTGTTAGCTTAAACATCTTAGCATCTGATGTGTGTGACCTCTAGCATGTATATACATAACATTTCAAGACTTACACACTAAACCTGAAATAAAGACTTGGAGACTTAGGTTTGGCAGAAATTGTTAGCTGATTTATTTTAGCACTTTTAAGATAGATTCATTTATTAATAATTAATTAATGGTGGCCCAGAAAGAACGGCTAATTAACTAAGCTTCACCCACACAATCTATATGTAATCAAGCCTACCCTAACAAGCGGTATCCGCTCGACCTACTGCATTGACTACCCACCCATCTGGGTGGGGTCGCTGCCCCCGAGCGGGTGATCGAGCGAAGGCCTAAGCCAATGAGAGGCGAGCACACCAAAAAGCAAACATATGAGTGGAGGCGTGGCCACGGCGGTGCGGGAGTGAGGAGGTCGGCGAGTGAGCTCCCTGGAAGGTAGATGGACGCCTGCTGGAACTGAGTCCTAGCCCGCCCCCGGCAGCCACAACCCGGCTGACCCGGAAACTATTACCCGGTCCTATACTGACGCCGGCACTGCAGCACGTGCAAACGCCAGTAGACGCCAGCAGACGCTAGCAAGCCCCCAGACGTCAGCAGACACTTGCGAGCCCTCAGCCTGAACAGGAGCCGGGGAGTGCAGTGCCGCCGCTTATTCACGGCATTTGCACTTGGACGGCGCATTGGAGGGGTGACCGCGTCCAGTAATGGGTGTGTGCCGGAAAGCCCTGCTATCCTGTAGAGACGGAGGGTCGAACATCTGAACCAGGGGATGGAACGGTGAGAGCGTTCCCCGCTATTATCCCCTGTGCGTGAGAACCGCAGCTTGGACCAAGTGGAGAGGCAGTAAGGAGGGGGTAAGACCCTGCCTACAGTCAGCTGCAGTAGCTGGAGGGAAAACTAACGCCAATCTCCACGTGTCGACAGATCAGAGGTGGACACTGAACTCTGCAGAAACCAGCAGCAACACCCCGGTGCAGTATCAAAACTTATTTATTATCTATAGGCTTGATTGTGCTGGACTAAATTGAAATGAGTCAATACTAGAGGTCTTAGCCATTAGAGCTGGGCATTTGTATATCTTGGTCCGATTTCCTCTCCCTGCACCACGGGTCCCTCTGATTTAGCTTGACTGCTACTGGATATAACAGCTATAAAGACCTTGGGACTAGTGCTATACCCTATCTCTGCCTCTGGTGTGGATGCATGAGAGAGGGCAGAAAAGTTGTCATTCCCTCTGCCTGTCTCCTGAGTTACATCCTGACGATTGTTAACTGGTATCTATACAGTGCCTAGGCGTCTGAGTTAACCCTGCTTTAGCGGAAAAGTGACCACAGTATCAGCAAAAAGTCAGCAGTGTAACTGGACAGTTATTGGTGCTACAGTATTTAATAGCTAATTGGACAGAATCGTTATTGTCTCTCAAACACCTGATTAATATTGACTTTTTTTTTCTTTTTTTCCCTTGCCTACTGGGACCTGACGCAGTTGTGCGTCCATTGAGGCAATAACTGTAATTCACTGGGAAGTTCTTTTTTTTGTTTTTCTTTTTTCTCTATCTGTAGCTGGAACATACTCCAGCCGTTTGTTGAGAGTCGGCATAATGGGAAAAACTGGCAATACAGCGGCTGCTGCCCGCCTCGAGAGGTACGCCCGGGCACAGGGTGGGACCTCGGCACAAACCCCCACGTCGACACCACAATCGACCCCGGTAAAAAAGTAAAAGTCCACCTAAGAGCCCAGAAATTACGCTCCAACAAGTGCTGGAAGCAATTAATAATAGTGAGCAACAGTTATCTGAGCAAATTCACACTGTCCAGACAGAAATATCATCGATTAAGTCCGAGCTCAAAACTGCAGTCGAGAGAATTACAGAAACAGAGGCGCGAATATCGGCCCTGGAGGATGCAAATAACCAGTGGGGTCATAAGGTTAAAAATATATCTCAAATGTCAGAAATGAAGTCTAAACTATTGGACGTCGAAGGGAGATTAAGAAGAAATAATCTTCGTTTCGTGGGCTTGCCCGAGCAGCAGGAGGGTGCAGATGCCCCTAAGTTCATTATTGAATGGCTGACCGATAGATTCAGTAAAAACTCCTTTTCAGACCAACTGGCTGTGGAAAGAGCCCATAGCTCAGACCCTTACCGCCGGGTGCCCCCCCATGAACACTAATTGCAAAATTTTTGAACTTTCAAGACCGTGACACTGTACTGCAGTTAATCCGCACAGAGGGGCCACTCGAGTGGAATGGGACCCGGGTGCCAGCGTTCCCTGACTTCGCATTAGAGGTCCAGAAGGACAGAGCTAAATTTATTGAGATTAAAAGAAGGCTTAGGGAATGTAACCTCAAGTATTCTATGATGTTTCCTTCAAAGCTACGGGTAGTAGCCGACAACGAGACAATTTTTTTTCATACCCCTAACGAAGTGGCAAAATGGCTCGATAACCGGGTCCCGGGGGATCGGCAGCTGGCGACGGACTAGGCAGACGATAATAATATGCCTTAAAATATAGTCCTTCTGCCAGGGAGCTCCCCACATATTGGTGGCTTATTTAGTAGGCTCCCTGTGAAAGGGGGATGTCAATGGTGTTATCTATGTTGTATGTGTATTTTGATGTCTTTTTTTTGTTTTTTCTTCTTTTTTTGTATGTCTTTTCAGTATTTTGTCAGCAGGATGGGAATGGGGGAGGGGGATTAGGTATGCCAGGGGCAGATAGGTATACAGGGTGGGGGGTGGGCGGGTACGTGTGGGTTGCATACAACATAATGCTGTGGCGGCAGAAAAAAAAATGGAAAGCGGGGAATGGACGGGGATGTAACGGAGATATGTTCGGGAACCATGTTTCTAACTTAAAATGATTAGCGTATTGTCTTGGAATATAAGGGGCATAAACGACAAGATCAAAAGGTCGCGGGTGCTAAATCAGCTTAGGCACTATAATGCAGATGTGGTCTGCTTGCTTGAAACACACTTGGTGGGAGGAAAATTAATGGCACTGAAGAAGCCGTGGGTTGGATATTCCTACCATGCCTCCTTTACATCTGCGTCCAGGGGTGTTTCAGTCTTAATAAAAAAGTCTGTTGCATTTGTCTGTAACAAAGTGAAAACTGATTCTGGTGGTAGATATGTTTTTCTTGATTGCACAATTAATAACAAGCAGATATTGGCCCTTATTCTGATCGGTGCGTACATTCCCGAATTCTTACGGAGCGGGCCCCACACAACGCTATGCGGACATCGTCCGTAGAAACGCCCATTGAGTCCCCGCATTCGGACGGACTCACTCTTTAAGAATTGGGCGTGTGTACGGACGACCTGCAAACCTTGCGTGTGCGGTGGACACGTACAGATTCTGCACGGTCTTACAGCGTAAGCACGGTCTTACCGCGTTAGAACGTACGGGAACCTGGCCGTAGGCACCGATGCGGAGTATTAACGCTCAATACAACACTATTTTTCGGAGCACACACAGCGAACACATGACCCACTTATGCAATTAGGCAACCTCATTAAAAAGGGATTGTTGTCTATTTGAATCAATTAAATCCTAATATATACTGAAACACATTACTACTATATTCATTACACACATTAACCCTTACAGCATGTGAACATAACATAATCTATATACAGTATGTACAGTTTGCTTATTTAAAAGATTATAAACAAGTTACACATATACTTTTCCATTTTTAAAAAACACACAGACAACTTCGAACTGTAATTAACTATTTATTAAGGTTAAAAAACATAGAAATTTAAGAAAAAATAAATAAATTAATTTGCGCCATCGGAATGGGATTATATGGTCGACGAGTATTAGATCAACAGTGTTTGGACAAAGCCGTTAGTCAGACTGTACGGTTTTATCGAAAGTGTATAGATAGACAGTAGCATATGGTCGATCATAGTTAGATCGAAATATGCAAGGTCTTACGGCAGAAAGGTAGACCGCTATTAGGTCGACCTGTATCTAGGTCAACCGCATTTTAACGACAAGTACGAGGTCGTTAATCGCTAGGTCGTCCGCTATTAGGTTGACCGGTAAATATGTCGACCGTTTCAAGGTCGAAAATTACAAGGTCGATCAACAAAGTCAACTGTTTATAATTTGAGCACATTTAGGATGCCTTACACAAGGTTCACCATTAATAGGTTAACACATAAACCACGTTGTATTCTGACGTGGCACCACAAGTGCCACAATGACCTGGCACTGTGCAGCGCTGCACACCCCCATTACACCGTCACCCATGAAGCTCTCCACCCCTGGGATCCCTCCATCTCCCTAGCTGCACCCAATAAAGACGTCACCCCTAAGCACCCCTATACCTGACTAAATCCAGACTCCCCAAAGTCACACAGCCTCCCGTCTACATGTAGACCTCAGCTCCACGCTAGTTGATAGCGCTTTGCCGGGCTCTGTTATTACTGTGGCACTACAAGTGCCAGAATGACCTGGCACTGTGCAGCGCTGCAAACACCCATTACACTCTCACCTATGAAGCTCTCCACCCCTGGGATCCCTCCATCTCCCTAGCTGCACCCAATAAAGACGTCACCCCTAAGCACCCCTATACCTGACTAAATCCAGACTCCCCAAAGTCACACAGCCTCCCGTCAACACGTAGCCCTCGCTCCACGCTAGTTGATAGCGCTTTGCCGGGCTCTGTTATTACTGTGGCACTACAAGTGCCAGAATGACCTGGCACTGTGCAGCGCTGCAAACACCCATTACACTGTCACCCATGAAGCTCTCCACCCCTATATATATATATATATATATATATATATATATATATATACACAATGTATAATTCAAGTGAACAGCCTAATACCTAGTTCCCTCTGCAGGCCACTTCAACCCTGACTGGGTTTTGTATAAATTAAACCACACATTTGGGGGCAAAAAAAAAACATTTATTAAATGAACTTATAAAACAAATTAGAAATCACCACAAAATAAAAGGTAGCATAGCAGGAAGAAAATTAAATAATATTTAATAAATACATGTATTCTAGACATACATAGCCACAGCAGAATCATTAGGAACACATCAGGTGGCTTCACAACAAAAGTATAGCACCAACACTTCAAGTACAGCAGACAGTAATGGTAGCCGAAAGAGGGCAACAGGGGAACCAAACAAGACATTCGAACCGAGGGCAAATGTGGGTACCCTCTGCACGGAATTGGACACAGGAAGCTGACACACACAGCTCAATGAAAGATTTGGGATGACATAAGGGTGGAGATTAATGCGGACACAAGTTCATCTGCGGGCACGTTTGCCCCTGCCAGGCTCCTTGCCACGTGCAGCAGCTCTTCTGCCACGGCCACGGTCAGATGGTGGGCCAGGTGGAGCAGATGCTGGGGAGGGGGTGGATCGTCTTCCCCCTCTGGCAGCAGGGAGTGCTGATGGTGGGAATGCACCAGAAACGGATGACAATAGGACCCTATTGCTGGCAACTAGCTCCACCATAAGCTCATTATGGTGGAGGAGGAGGTCATTTTGCCGCAGGGCTTGATCAGCCAGCACCTGCAGGCTTGCAGCAATTGATTGCTGGCTGGCAGCCATAGCCTGCAGGCTCACAGCGATAGTCTGCTGGCTGCTGACCAAACCCTGCAACACCTCCTCGGTCCTACGCACCCGCTCTGATGCCGACTCTCCCTGCTGCTGAATATTGCCAAGCACCTGCCCCCACGTGGCCAATTCAGCCGCGTCAGTGGCTGCTGCTGCAGGGGCCTGGTACTGGTGGCAGGTGGCACAGACTCCTCAACCTCCTCAAGAGATTCTTGACCAAGCGGTGGGGATGCTGGTGAAAGAGAACATTACAATTACAACACATTCCATGCAAAATTAGAACCAGCTACTTATGGCATGGCAAATAATTACCTTCAAGCAAAGAAGCCATGACTTCCGCTGGGGCCTCGCTGTCCATGGTGCTCACCCCCCGGACCTCCTCGACTGCAATGCAGCACTAGGCCATCTCTTCCAGGGGGGTGAGCTGCAGCTTTGTTGGCATGGGGCCAGCCCCAGAGGTGTGGCTGTGTTCCCACCGCTGAGTCAATTTCTTCTTGAGGTTCGTTTTGAAGTCGTGCCACCTGCAATCAAAGTTTACATATTAATACATGGAATCAGTACATCTGTCAGAATGAACTTAGGTCTACAGTCATTAGGTCGACCCCATTAGGTAGACTGGCAGGAAGATCGACCATATATATATATATATATATATATATATATATATATATATATATATATATATATATATATATATATATATATATATATATATATGTATATAGACACATATATAACTATATATATGACACATACAGCTATACATACATGCGTACATACTACATGGAAAGCCTGTTTTTTCCCATCTACCCTTTACTCTGGATGCTAGCACTGATTACTATTGCCTAAGTGGTGGACTGGATTTACATATGGAATGGGTATTGTCATTTGTTCCACATACCAATCGGTACATCTGTCAGAATGAACTTAGGTCTACAGTCATTAGGTCGACCCCATTAGGTTGACTGGCAGGAAGATCGACCTGATTTAAGGTCGACATGGGCCAAGGTCGACATGACTTAAGGTCAATTTTACATAAAGGTCAACATGAGGAAGGTCGACTGGTCATAAGGTCGACATGGGTTTTTCACTGTTTTTTTATCCGAATGTCGACACAGTCGACATGGACACAGTTGGCAATGAGAATTGGACCCTCGCATCGCTCGCTTCAGCTTTAATAACCTCCTCCACGGCCTAGTGGATGGTAGGGCATGAAATACCGCCTGTCGGCACGTCGACTCAAAAAACAGTGAAAAACCCCATGTCGAACTCATGACCAGTCGACCTTCCTCATGTCGACCTTTATGCAAATTCGACCTTAAGTCATGTCGACCTTGGCCCATGTCGACCTTAAATCAGGTCGTCCTTCCTGCCAGTCGACCTAGTGGGGTCGACCTAATGACTGTAGACCTAAGTTAATTCTAATAGATGACCGCTTCCCTAATACATGTCACTCCTCATGTTTGCTGTAGCACCCAGTGCAATCTGCAACATAATACAACATGTGCCTCATGACACCAAACTTAGATTATATTAAATTTGAAAAGCAACCCTTAGAAGATACACTCACACTCACCCTACAATAAATATCAATTCAATGACATGGCAAACATGTCTGTGTCTCCAAGCAACGTGACCGCCCATTAACCAACTCCATCTAATATCTAATGTAAACATTACTGGTCTTGTACTGCTCAAATGTAACACACATGAACTTGCCTCTTCTTAACGTGCTCCGTCTCACGAACTTGTGGAGCCACCGCATTAATCTCCGCCGTTATGTCCTCCCAGATCTTCCATCTCCTTGTGTGTGTCAACCGGTCCTGTGGACACTCGATCCAATCCCGTGCGCGGGGCACCAGGATGGCAAGCTCCTGCGGTTCGTATGCCATGTTTCTGGTGGTTGGTTCCTCTGTTGCCCTATTTCGGCCACGACCACTGGCACCGCCACTGCCACGACCACTGGCACCGCCACTGCCACGGCCACGGCTCGCTGTACTCGAAGTGCTGGCCAGGCTACTCTGTTGGGAAGCCACCTGCTGTGTTCCCAATGATTCTGCTGAGGCTGAAGATGGGCCAGCTGCCGATTGGCCTGATGTAGATGGCCCATCTGGCTGCTCTTCCCCCAATCGCTGGTCTGGTGGTGCTGGAGTCCATGCGGGCAAATAGGTCCTGCCACTCCTGCTCTTCCTCAGATAGAGATGCAGACATGTGTGCAACCACATTGCATTGGTCTAACACACCTTTATATCCTATTTGTGTAATTGCCGTACATCAGCGACACCCTGCGTTCCGTACGGCCGCGTTCCGTACGGCAACGTCAACCGTGCGGCGCATAGGCCACGTCCCTAGCTGCGGAAATTTTTTTGAAAAAAAAAACAGGCAAACTTAGTAAGTCTGATTTAGTAGGTAAATGCAGATTTGTACACCAATGACCAAATAAAACTGAGGCCAGACATGAAATGTATATGTTAATGTGGTATACGGTCATTTGGTCGATCACGGGAAGATCGAACGAACTTAGGTCGCCACCACTTCACAGACACTGTAAAGGTCGACACTGACATTACATCGAAACCTTTTAGGTCGATTGTAACATAAGTTCGACATTAACATGATCGGCAATCATAGAACACCGACCATACAATACATCGACAATACTTACATCGAAACAACTATGTCAACACACGTAAGATCGTACCGCTTTAGATCGACCGCTATTTCGTCGACAAGTGCAAGGTCGACCGTTTACAGGTCGAGCGCATTTAGGTGGCCGTACACAAGGCCGACCGTTAATAGGTTAACATCTTACTGCACTCTTGTAGCACCTATTCATGACGGTAATGACACCCTGCCACTCTCAATACTCTGCACTAATCATCTGACGTGGCACTACAAGTAATAACAGAGCCCGGCAAAGCGCTATCAACTAGCGTGGAGCTGAGGTCTACATGTAGACGGGAGGCTGTGTGACTTTGGGGAGTCTGGATTTAGTCAGGTATAGGGGTGCTTAGGGGTGACGTCTTTATTGGGTGCAGCTAGGGAGATGGAGGGATCCCAGGGGTGGAGAGCTTCATGGGTGACAGTGTAATGGGTGTTTGCAGCGCTGCACAGTGCCAGGTCATTCTGGCACTTGTAGTGCCACAGTAATAACAGAGCCTGGCAAAGCGCTATCAACTAGCGTGGAGCTGAGGTCTACATGTAGACGGGAGGCTGTGTGACTTTGGGGAGTCTGGATTTAGTCAGGTATAGGGGTGCTTAGGGGTGACGTCTTTATTGGGTGCAGCTAGGGAGATGGAGGGATCCCAGGGGTGGAGAGCTTCATGGGTGTCAGTGTAATGGGTGTTTGCAGCGCTGCACAGTGCCAGGTCATTCTGGCACTTGTAGTGCCACAGTAATAACAGAGCCTGGCAAAGCGCTATCAACTAGCGTGGAGCTGAGGTCTACATGTAGACGGGAGGCTGTGTGACTTTGGGGAGTCTGGATTTAGTCAGGTATAGGGGTGCTTAGGGGTGACGTCTTTATTGGGTGCAGCTAGGGAGATGGAGGGATCCCAGGGGTGGAGAGCTTAATGGGTGACAGTGTAATGGGTGTTTGCAGCACTGCACAGTGCCAGGTCATTGTGGTACTTGTGGTGCCACAAGGGCCGGTATAAGTCTTCTTAGGCACCAAAGTAGGGAAGTATGCCTCTAGGGAAAGTGTGGGGGAGGTCTCAGAGGTTCCACAGCAGCCAGCTGCATTAAGTACAACAGGGATCCTCCACAGAAATCCTCGAATATTTGATAGGCAGACTTTAGCGCCCCCCGAGATCCCGGCACCCTAGGCAGCTGCCTAATGGGGGCGCCGCAGTCATGATAGGGCCCGGCAATGCGCTAGAGTGGAGTTGAGCTTCTAAATGTAGACGGGAGGCTGTGTGACTCTATGGGGAGACTTGGGGAGTCTGCATTTAGCCGGCAATAGGTGTGCCGTATTTAATGGGTGCAGCTAGGGAGATGGAGGGATCCCAGGGGTGGAGAGCTTAATGGGTGACGGTGTAATGGGGGTGTGCAGCGCTAAGCAGTGCCAGGTCATTGTGGCACTTGTGGTGCCACGTCAGAATACTGCTGTACAATGTGGTTTATGTGTCAACCTATTAACGGTGAACCTTGTGTAAGGCGTCCTAAATGTGCTCAAATTAGAAACAGTTGACTTTGCACTTGTTGACCTTATAGCGGTCCACCTATTGTTGATCGACCTTGTAATTTTCGACCTTGAAACGGTCGACATATTTACCGGTCAACCTAATAGCGGACAACCTAGCGATTAACGAC
Organism: Crinia signifera; assembly: GCF_055691185.1. NCBI lineage: Eukaryota > Metazoa > Chordata > Amphibia > Anura > Myobatrachidae > Crinia > Crinia signifera. The sequence goes on from NC_139222.1 coordinate 65,221,227, forward strand.
CTTATACTTGTCGATAAAAATGCGGTCGACCTAGATACAGGTCGACCTAATAGCGGTCTACCTTTCTGCCGTAAGACCTTGCATATTTCGATCTAACTATGATCGACCATATGCTACTGTCTATCTATACACTTTCGATAAAACCGTACAGTCTGACTAACGGCTTCGTCCAAAACACCGTCGATCTAATACTCGTCGACCATATATATTACTATTAAGTTGTGTTCATTATTTGCAGTGTAAAAGTGTGTGAAAAGTGCTGCATATATGTGTGTATTTAGTAATGTTCCATTTAAGCTGCAATGGTTCCAATTGAAGCAGTGACAAGCGTGTAATTAACAAGGAATGAGTAAAGAAGTGGATTGTATTGTGTTCACCTGACATTGGTTGTAGTGATTAGGCGTTCCGATTGCCTAGCGCATGACCGAGTGGTGTCCGCAAAGCAATACTTGCTTATGGACACCGCATATTTCTTGCCTTTTTGTTCGCGTGCATTCGGTGTGCTGTCCGAATGCACGCCTACCAAAATAAGTGCACTCCCCCGTGTCCGCCCATGTTTCCGCCCAGTTTTGCCCACTTTGAAAGTACGCCCCTGTGTCATTCAGAATGACGCCCATAATACGCCTATATTTCACGAGTGATTGCGATGCACATTTCTGTGCGGTATTAGTGAGTACAAGTACGTAGACCATGCGTGGCACATGCGCATAGTGTTCCCCGCGCATGCGCAGACGGCTAAAAAACAGCATCCGAAAGTATACGGAAATGAACGCACCAACCAGAATAAGGCCCATTGTTACTTGCAGTATATATCCCCCCACCCTTTTCATACGAAGTCCTTACCAAGGCTGCTGAATTCGCGGCCTTGGCGCCGCATGCCCCTGTGGTCTGTTTAGGAGATTTTAATAACGTGCTGGATCCCCAGGTCGATAGGAGGAGTGCGGGGCCCGGGCAGGCCAGGGGGAATAAGGGGTTCGTAGAATTTATAAATAATATGGGATGGGTGGACCCATGGAGGGAGCATAATCCTAAGACAGTACAATTTTCCTGTTATTCGTCATCGCACCAGACCTTCTCCCGGATCGATCTGGTTTTGGTCTCCCGGAGCTTACTGCCTCAGGTTACTGGAATAAGGTATAAACCAAGGGGGATCTCGGATCACTCCCCAATCATTGTGGAACTGGCCGAGACTAGCATGAGAGGGCAGTGCTTCTGGAGACTAAACCCAAATTGGATAGAACGTATAGGGCAGAGCGAGTCTTTGATATCACAGTGGGGTAAGTTTTGGGACCTTAACCAGGGGTCAGCCACAACGGCAGTGATTTGGGATATGTGAGGGGTACCTTTAAAAAGTGTATAGCAGAAATGAAGAGAGAGAGTAGAAATAAAATTTTAGAAAAAGAGAAAAAGTGTGAGGATCTAGAAGCAATCTACCTGCAGCATAATTCAGATGATACACGACAGGAATGGCATGCGGCCCAAAAAATATGGTTAGAGGCATTAGAAGAGGAAAATGTAAAAGTAATGAGATATAGGTTGCAGAGGCGATACCAGCATTCTGATAGAGCAGGTAACTACTTGGCATTTTTGGCACAAGCTGAAAGCAACCCTAATATAATTAGCAGCATAGAAGATAGAAGTGGGAATCTAATGATAACCCCTATACAGATTGGCGAGGCCTTTAAAGAATATTTTAGCAACATATATTCTACCAAACTGCAATATAGTCAAACAGAAATACAAAGTTATGTTAATAGTATAGAGCTCCCAGCACTAAACACGCTGGATAGTGCTAGCCTTGAAGCTCCCTTGACAGTAGAGGAGGTTATGGTAGCGATAAAAGAACTTCCATCGGGGAAAGCCCCCGGTCTACACGGGTTACCGTCAGAATTATATAAAAAGTACAAGGATACAATAGGGCCACTTCTTCATGAGGCACTAAGCGCAAGTTTTGACCTGAATGACATAGCAAGGTCAATGACCCAAGCAAATATAGTAGTTATCCTTAAACAAGGAAAAGATCCAAAGTGTATGGATTCATACAGGCCTATCTCCCTCTTAACCTGTGAAGCTAAAATTCTGTCAAAAAAACTCGCGGCCAGACTTAATAAACATATATTAAAAATTTTAACATATATTAAAAATTGTGCATCAAGACCAGACCGGTTTTATGCCTGGGAAAGCGACATCACTTAATCATCGGAAATTATATAGCCACCTCAAGATGCCAGTAAAGAGCGAGGGAGAGCCAGTGGTGGTGACCCTTGATGCAATTAAGGCATTCGATTCAATAGAATGGCCGTATTTATGGACTGTCCTTCGGGCAAATGGTTGCAGTTGTTATATACAAATCCAACTGCTAGGGTCACCATAAATGGCTGGACCTCGCCAGCATTCACTCTTGCCAGGGGGACGAGGTAGGGGTGTCCCCTCTCGCCGGTCTCCTCTTCACCCTGGCAATCGAACCTCTGGCGTGTATTATCAGGAGACATCCAAACATTGTTGCTTTGGACTAGGGGATGAGAGAGATGCTGTATTGTTATATGCGGATGATCTGCTTATTTATCTATTAGATTACAGCACTTCTCTTCCCCTGGTCCTTGAAATAATCCATGAATTTGGGAACTACTCGGGGGTTAGATTGAACTGGGGTAAATCGCACATTCTCCCACTAGATGGCAAAATACGTACTACACTTCCCCCCCCCCATACCCACTGGGTTGGGTATCAACATTTAAGTACTTAGGGATTATAATATCTTGCGACCCAAAAGAATTTATACAACTAAACATTCAACCAATACTAGAGTATATGGGCAAAAAATTAAAATCTTGGCGAAGATTGCCATTAACAGTTACTGGCAGAGTAAATTTACTCAAGATGGTGATCCTCCCCAAGCTTATATATGTCCTACATCAGTCCCCGGTATTCCTTCCTGACTCACTATTTAGAAAAATGAATAGTATGATGTCTTCATTCACTTGGAATGGGACTAGAGCAAAAACCCGGCTAAACACCCTGATGAGAGAGAAGGCTGAGGCGGGTTTGGGGTTTCCGGACCTCAGAGCCTACTATATCTCAACCCAACTGGCACAAATTAAGTGCTGGATTGTGGAAGAGCAGAATAGCAAAATAACGGCAGCCCTTGTAACCTCGGTAGCTCAAGGGATGAGTCCCTTTTATAAAATTCTCCAGGGACAGGTGCTGACCTCCGACCCCCCTTAATAGTCCAGGCCGTGAAAATTTGGAGAGAGACTAATAGGTATATAAAATTTAGACAGATAGATCTAGACCATCCAATAGAAGACACTAAGATGTTAAGTGAACTACGGGAGCTACAGATAAGGGAGGTCTGGGGGCCATATACAATCGTTGCTCTTAGTCAGATATACAATGTGGATGGGATTAAGTCATTCTCTCAACTAAAAAGTGAATACAGGTTACCGCAGACACTGTTTTTTCATTTTCTTCAACTAAGGCACGCTCTGGAGGTCCAATTCCCCAATTTACCAACAATATTTGGAGAATCACCAATAAAAGTAATATTAAAATCAAGTGATAAATCTAAATTGGTATCTAGATTATGTAAATGTATTAATCGGCATTAAAGCAGTGATGGCCTGATAGAACTAAAAGAGAAATGGGAAAGGGACTTAGGGGGTATAGGGGAGGAGGAGTGGAATAACGCAAAATCGGTAATATCTAAAGCGACAAATGCCCTTCGGGTGCAACAAGTCCAATTATATATTCCATAGAGCATATATGTCACTGCCTAGGATGATGAAATTTGCAGGTCGAACCTCGAAGTGTAAAGGGGATGAGGGTGCTTTCTTCCATCTGTTATGGGACTGCCCAGAGGTTGCCGCCTTTTGGGGGAAAGTTGTGCATGTATTGGTGGATACTGGAATTCCTAGAGAAACTATGACTGCGAAATGTTGTATACTTGGTGTGATAAAGGGAACCAGCCTACAAGCGGGGGATAAACCATATATTGTTAATTTGTGCGCCTTAGCAAAGGTTATTATAGCGAGGACATGGATGTCAGAGAAGAGCCCAGAGATTCAGACATGGAGGGCTCTGGTAAATTATATGGCCAGACAAGAAAAACAGGTACACAGTAGTAGGAAGACACTGAATAGATAGAATTATGGCATAGATGGACCACTTCAATATACTGGGACCACGATGATTTTTAGTGAAAGTTCACACACAGAGCACACACAGAATATATGGTGAATGGCAAACCATATTCTGGTTCGCCTCTTGAAAAATGCACTGTTAATTAGTGCTTAATAGGAGTATTTCACTATAGATTTAAGATATTTAAAAAATAATAATAATAAATAATGTGGAGGGAAATATATATTTGTAACAAGCACTAAAGAGAAGTGGATAAACGTCTATTACGTTCTTTGAGCGTTATAATGAATATGTTAGGCAGTAGGAACACACAGTCAGGATCGTGGCTGAGTATATTCTATGGGCCAGATTCATAGTCTGGGAGACTCAATGTAGGAAATCGAATCTGATACAAGGCCTAATGAGGCTAATCGTAGTGTGCTTTATCTTCTTCTCCGTCTTCACTCACTATTCTTTATATTCACATTATTTTGAGCGGTATAATAGATATGTTACTATGTGTAAACACACAGTTAGGATTGTGGTTGATTATATTCTATGTGCCAGATGTATAGTCTGGGAGATCTAGTGTAGGAAATGTAATCTAATAATAGGCCTAAGGAGGCTAATCGCAGTGTGCTTTATTTCCTCTCAGTCTTTACTTACTATCCTTTATCTTCATATATTTGAGTGTTATAATATACATGTCGGTTTGTGTAAATCCACAGTTAGTATTGTGGGGGAATATAATTAGCTATTCCAGATTGATATCCTGGGAGACTTAATATATGAGACCTAATCTGATACTTGGCCTAAAAGAGGCTAATCGTAGTGCGCTTTGTTTCTTCTCCGTCTTCACTTACTATCCTTTATACTCACACTTTTGAGCGTTATAATATACAGTATATGCCGGTTGGGGTAAACATACATTCAGGACTGTGGTTGAACATATTCTATGGCCGATTTGCTCTTAGGAGATACATACAGGGCCGGAGCTACCACTAGGCAGCTTTAGGCAGCTGCCTAGGGCGCAGGCCACTGGAGGGCGCCACTTAATTCTGCCCAACATTTAATTATATTGATTTCTCTGGCATCCACATTTCACCCAGCACACAGAAACATATCCGCAGTTTCCAGCAGTGTGGGCAGCGAAAGTGAGAGGAAGAGGCAGCGGGTGGCCGGGCAAGGAGATAGAGGAAAGAAATACTGGACTGCAGCAATCTGCGGCCGTTCGCCTGCCTTCCCGCCCGCCCCTTAGCAGCAGCAGCTCCTTCATCATCAATCCTGCCCATTTCTTAGCAGCAGCAGCCCAGCGTCCTTTATGGCGTCTGCGCACCCCTTAGCAGCAGCGCCGCTGTCACCAGTCCTGCCCGCCCGTTCCTTAGCAGCAGTGTCCTCCTCTATACCATCCGTGCACCCTTAGCAGCAGCGCTGCTGTCACCAGTCCTGCCCGCCCGTTCCTTAGCAGCAGCATCCTCCTCTATATCCGCGCATAGTCCGCACACTTTAACAGCAGCAGCGCTGCCATCATCAGTCCTGCCTTCCCGTCCCCTAGCAGCAGCAGCGTCAAGCCTGCCAGCGGTGCTATGAAGCTGACGGAAGTAACGGAGGACCGGCAACAGGGTGGTAAAAATGGTACACCCGACCCGGACCCAAGGCTCAGTCGAGTCCCCATGTTCGGGCACACAGACTAGGCCAGTAAGTGATAGAATGGAAATTTTTACAATATCATCGCTGGCCAGCCTCCTAGATTGACAAAAGTCGTCATCCCCCCCCCACGTCATCCTCTTCACCTGTTGTGGTCTATTGTATCAGTGTATCAGGCTCAGCTGGCAACAGGTTTTTTTGCCTAGGGTGCCACAAAATCTTGCACCGGCCCTGGATACATATCATCAGAAATAGTGTAGTATCGAATACCGAGTAACACAGTTCGTCCACCCATGCCTACCTTAGCTTTCCAGATGAGAATAGAATTCAATATGATGTAGCCACCGCCATGGCTTTAGTATAATAATATTCTGGGAACAAAAATGTATCCATATGCTGTATGCTGCTAATTATATGGTATGTTGAGCGGTACAAGATGAAACATCTGGTTTAAGATTTTGGAATGCTGCTCAATACTGTATAGGTTATATGTTATCTGTATTGTCTATATTGTCATTGTAATTTTTTTTATATATATGTAAAATGTAATAAAAGATTATAAATAAAAAAAAACATTGGCAGTAGAGTGCAGTAAAAAAAAAAAATATATATACGTAGCACCATCATTTAAATAAGAACTAATTCTATTAACCTGCCGTTCTTTCCCGCCTATCAGCCAACGCGATTAAACACCCACCCAACCACAATAACAAAAGGGAGGGCGAATGGTGCGAATGCTCAGTTTTAATCCCTTTTTGGCAGAAGCTGACTACCTTAGCTAATTCGATTCTATCTTTGCAAATTCCATTTGAAGCTGGCTATTTTCTCCTTTCAATGAATATCCCAGACACAACTTGCTCGAAGAATAAATTGTTCACTCATATGGTTCTGGCGGCTAGAACCTGTATAGCGAGTCTATGGAGATCTCAAACTGTTCCGTCTTTAGCCGAGGTGACTGCCAAGATCTGGCATATTCATTCAATGGAGTACATCACTAGTATCTTAAATTGCTCTTCCGCTAAATTTATTAGGGTCTGGGAACCCTGGACCACGTATTTCAATGTACCACCAGCCTTCCACTAAAAACATAGTAACTTATCTCCTAAAAGTTTGAACTTGACCAGTCGGGTAGGACCCCCCCCTCCTTTCCAGGTCCCTCCTTCCCCTCCTTTTTTCTTCACCTTCCCCTTCCTTGTCCTCCTTTCTTTTTTTAACCTCCTCCTTCCCTTTTTTTTTTTTTTTTTTCTTCTTTCCTTTTTTCTTTTTCTCTTCTCTATTAGTTCTCTTAAAAACTTTATCTTTAAGGCTTCTGTGACTAATAAAAATGTTAATATATGTATATATGTGTAAGCTATATGTATGTATGCATGTATGTGTGTGTGTGAGTATATATATGTACATATATTATTATTTATCCTTGTTTATATGCATTATATCTATATTGCCTTTAAGTATATTGTGAGGTTATCAGACTCACTGTATATCTGTAATTACTATATTTTATTAGGTGTAGTAATTAATGTACTATTTTAGTCCGTCGGTACCCTCTTGTTCTCCATATATGTCTATATTCCCCCTATATGTGTGTGTAGTTCCAGATCATATATTATTAGGCTGTATAATCCCACCAGAAATGTAATGTCTGTATTTCCCAGGACTTTATTCATGTAAGCATTATACCATTGATCCAATTACCCTGCTATTGTGCTGCTATTTACAGGAAAGAGATAGCAGAGGAACCATCTCCACAGGGGGTGATCCAATTCCCTTGCTATCAACAGGAAGGTTGTCCACAGGGGGTGATCAGCCCATAATGAAATCAGACTGTTTTGTATCTTGTGTTGACACTGCCCTTGCATATCCTGGCCACTTCCAGACTTACTGGAACCGACCCAGCAGGGGGGCTGCAGCAGATGGCCAGCGGGATATTACCTGGGGGGGATGTGTCTGACTCTTGAATCCACCAATCAAGATCCACTGCAAGCCCACTTTTGGTTTGTGCCCCGTGGGAAATTGGAAGTTTTTAAAATGACTTGTACACCTGCCAGCTCCTCATGTTAGTCGCAATCCTGGCTAGAGGTGATACTCTGCCACTGGACCTTGTGAGCGCATCGTTTGCCTGGGGGGGGCATCCTACATAAGCTCTGGTGTGGAGCGTCCAGTGCTGTGTGGATTCGCACAGGTTTCTGCTGTCACTGCTGTGGGGAATAAGTGATAGTTTCGTTATTTGGACTGTGATGCTACGAGGACTTTGCTACCCGGATGTTTTTATGCTACCATTTGAATCTTTTTCCTGTCTTCATCTACTTTTGTGTGCTGTGATAAAAATAAACCATATTTTGGTTTCATCTGCTCGGTGTCTGAGTGATTGAAGAACTCGTATCCTCACATATATTATCACCTTTAAAAACAAAAGAGATGCCTCTATATTTTCTTGATTGTATTGTATTTGGTCCAGGGAACCTCTGTGCACGTTCCTAATTTTTGCATTAATTTGTACATATTTGGACCATATTCTTTATCATATCTATTTGTCTAACTATTTCTTTATGTATCCATGGCATCTCATTAATAAAATTTATTTAAAAAAAAAACAAAACAAAAGGGAGGGCGGGGTAATCTTCAGGAAAGAGAGGAAGACTCCTCCTTTTCCAGCCATGATATTACAGCTAACTCTTTCCTGAGTCCTTATTGGACCCCCGAGTCACATGCTTCCCTAGGTCACACAACAGCCTTGGATGTTTAACCCACTCCATGCCTATTGCAGTCATTACGTTAATCGTCTCTGGCATATTGCATTTGTCCCTAAATGTCCCTTTCCTCCTGATACGCCCTGCTTTACAGGGGCATTGTAAAGTTGGGGCAGAGCCGCAATGATCGTGTGATGACGAACTAAATTAACTTTGAAATGTTGAAGAAACTTTCTTTCTTACCTTGCTGTGCTGTATATCTGTGTGGACTTACATTATGTTGGGCCTCTGGCTGAGGTAACCTAGGAGGACTTTAGTGCTTTTCTGTATGTAAAGTGGTGGTTGGCTGAGGTAACCTAGGAGGCCTCTGGCTGAGGTAACCTAGGAGGACTTTAGTGCTTTTCTGTATGTAAAGTGGTGGTTGAAAGTGTGTGACCCCTTCAGAATTTTCTATATTTCTGCCGTAATCTGACTAAAAACAACCTCAGATTTTCACACCTAAAAGTGGATAAAGAGAACTAAATCTAACAAATGAAACCAAACCTTTGAATGACAGATCAGTACCAGATGGGAGCCATTCCGGTCCCTACTGCAGGTACAGTATAAGCGGAGCTATGTTGGAAGAGCTATGCACACTGTGTCCAGTGTGACGACATATATCCTGTGTCCACTGTGACGACATATATCCAGTGTGATGACATAAATCCTGTGTCCAGTGTGACGACATATATCCTGTGTCCAGTGTGACGACAATATATCCTGTGTCCGGTGTCACAAGTCACAACATATATCCTGTGTCCAGTATCCGGCATATATATCTAGTGTCCAGTGTGACAGACTATATCCAGTGTCCAGTGTGACGACATATATCCTGTGTCCAGTGTGACGACATATATTCTGTGTCCAGTGGAACGACATATATCCAGTGTCCAGTGTGACGACATATATCCAGTGTCCAGTGTGACGACATATATCCAGTGTCCAGTGTGACGACATATATCCAGTGTGACGACATATATCCAGTGTCCAGTGTGACGACATATATCCAGTGTCCAGTGTGACGACATATATCCTGTGTCCAGTGTGACGACATATATCCAGTGTCCAGTGTGACGACATATATCCAGTGTCCAGTGTGACGACATATATCCTGTGTCCAGTGTGATGACATATATTCTGTGTCCAGTAGGACGACATATATCCAGTGTCCAGTGTGACGACATATATCCAGTGTCCAGTGTGACGACATATATCCTGTGTCCATTGTGACGACATATATCCTGTGTCCAGTGGGACGACATATATCCAGTGTCCAGTGTGACGGCATATATATCTAGTGTCCAGTGTGACGGACTATATCCAGTGTCCAGTGTGAAGACATATATCCTGTATCCAGTGTGACGACATATATCCAGTGTCCAGTGGGACGGCATATATATCTAGTGTCCAGTGTGACGGACTATATCCAGTGTCCAGTGTGACGACATATATCCTGTGTCCAGTGTGACAACATATATTCTGTGTCCAGTGGGACGACATATATCCAGTGTCCAGTATGACGACATATATCCAGTGTCCAGTGTGACGACATATATCCTGTGTCCAGTGGGACGACATATATCCAGTGTCCAGTGTGACGGCATATATATCTAGTGTCCAGTGTGACAGACTATATCCAGTGTCCAGTGTGACGACATATATCCTGTGTCCAGTGTGACGACATATATCCTGTGTCCAGTGTGACGACATATATTCTGTGTCCAGTGGGACGACATATATCCAGTGTCCAGTGGGACGACATATATCCAGTGTCCAGTGTGACAACATATATCCAGTGTCCAGTGTGACGACATATATCCAGTGTCCAGTGTGACGACATATATCCTGTGTCCAGTGTGACGACATATATCCTGTGTCCAGTGTGACGACATATATTCTGTGTCCAGTGGGATGACATATATCCAGTGTCCAGTGTGACGACATATATCCAGTGTCCAGTGTGACGACATATATCCTGTGTCCAGTGGGACGACATATATCCAGTGTCCAGTGTAACGGCATATATATCTAGTGTCCAGTGTGACGGACTATATCCAGTGTCCAGTGTGACGACATATATCCTGTGTCCAGTGTGACGACATATATCCTGTGTCCAGTGGGATGACATATATCCTGTGTCCAGTGTGACGACATATATCCAGTGTAACGGGCTGTGTCCAGGGGCAGTGTCCAGTGACCAGGGGCAGTGTCCAGTGTGACTGGCTGTGTCCAGTGTAAAAAATAAGAAAAATAAATAAAAGTATTAAAAAAACAAAACAAATTTTTGGAGGATGATGGAGGAGGAATTAGTGGGAGATCAGCTACCTGATAGAACTTCTGAAGCTGCTACCACCAGTCAGATTCATGATGGCAAGGCCGATGGTCAAAGGCCTAGAGGCCATGTAAAAGCAAGGCAGAAATCTCATTTTACAATGGTCCATAAAAAAAAATTAAGTCACGTGCAGAGAAAAATAAATATGGCAATATGCCGTTCACCACACGCAGTGGTAAGGAAAGGCTACGGCCTTGGCCTTTGTTTCTGACTGATGGTACAGTGTCTCAGAAGAATGATGGTAGCCCTTCTGCTACTACAAAAAAAAGAATGAAAGTTTTTAAGACAAAGGCGAGTTCACAAATGTCACAAATCCCAGAGTAGAGTCTAAGTGTGTCCGTGGATGCCATATGTGAGCCGGACCTTTCAAATACTGTTTGTGAAGAAGAGGTTCATTCCACCGTTTGCATGCCCTCTGCAAGTGTGTGCAAGAGCATCCCCAGTCAAGATTTTGACCTGGTTATTGAGGATGCTTCTGAGGAATTGGATGAGGATGTGGATTCTGTTGGTGTAGCTGGCACACAGAGGGATGCGGATAATGACGATGTTGAGGATGATGTTGTTTGTTTTAAGGCACCGACGGAGACAGTTGTTGTCCGGAGTGTGGAAAAGCCTATTGTCATGCCAGGGCAAAAGACCAAAAAATCCACCTCGTATGTATGGAATTATTTCTACCCAAATCCGGACAACAACTGTCAAACCGTGTGTAGCGTTTGCAAAGCTATTGTAAGTAGAGGTAAGGACGTGCAGCACCTTGGGACCTCCTCACTGTTACGTCATTTGCAGCGCATCCATCAGAAGTTTTTGTCAAAAGAAACTGTGAACAAACATGTAGCAGCCCGCCCAGCGTCACCGTCCTTTCTCTGTTAAATCCAAGGTCCTGCAATCTCCTCAAACACCTGCATCATCCCCATCCTCAGAGATTATGGGATTGGGAAGTAGTCCTGCACCCAATGTCATGATCCTGACTGAATCCTCTCCTATCCTGGATTCCTCAGAAGCATCCTTAACAGCTACACCTGTTGGTTCTGCTGCTGCTGCTGGTGCTGCTGCTTCCAGGAAGAAACATAGAAACATAGAATTTGACGGCAGATAAGAACCACTTGGCCCATCTAGTCTGCCCCTTTTTTTAAACATGTTACCTCAAACCATATTTGATCCTTATTTTTTTGTAAGGATATCAATATGCTTATCCCAAGCATGTTTAAATTGTACTACTGTATTTGCGTCTACCACCTCTGTTGGGAGGCTATTCCACTTATCTACTACTCTTTCTGTGAAAAAATTCTTCCTCACATTTCCCCTGAATCTTCCTCCCTCTAGTTTCAGTGCATGTCCTCGTGTTCTGTTGCTTCTCTTCCTGTGAAGAATGTCTCCCACCTGTACCTTGTTAAAGCCCTTGATATATTTGAAAGTTTCTATCATGTCCCCCCTTTCCCTTCTCTGCTCTAAAGTATACATATTAAGATCTTTTAGTCTTTCCTGGTACGTTTTGTGATGTAGGCCATGCACCATTTTAGTTGCTCTTCTTTGTACAGTCTCTAATGTATTTATATCCTTCTGGAGATATGGCCTCCAGAACGGAGCACAATACTCTAGGTGAGGTCGTACCAATGACCTATACAGTGGCATTATTACTTCTTTCTTTCTACTGCTGATACCTCTCCCAAGCATCTGACTTGCCTTCTTCATTGCTTTGTTACATTGCCTACCTGCTTTTAAGTCCCCTAAAATAGTGACACCTAGATCCCTCTCTTCCTCAGTAGTTTCCATTATAGTGCCATTTATACTATATTGAGTCTTTGGATTTCTGAGACCCAAGTGCATGATTTTGCATTTTTTTGGCATTAAACTGTAGTTGCCATTCTCTTGACCATTTCTCTAATCTGCCTAGATCCTCAATCATTTGTTTTACCCCTCCTGGTGTGTCTACCCTGTTGCATATCAGTGTGTGTCATCTGCAAAAAGGCACATTTTACCCTCAATTCCATTTGCAATATCACCAATAAAGATATTAAAAAGCACCGGTCCAAGTACAGATCCCTGGGGTACTCCACTTGTAACCTTTCCCTCCTTTGACTGTACTCCGTTTACTACAACTCTCTGTTTTCTGTCCTGCAACCACGCTCTTATCCATTCAACTATCTTAGAATCCAATCCCAAGCTTTCAAGTTTATTTAACAGTCTGCGATGTGGGACAGTGTCAAAAGCTTTACTAAAGTCTAGATAAGCTACAACATCTACAGCCCCACCTTGATCTATTACTTTAGTCACCCAGTCAAAAAAGTCAATAAGATTTGTTTGACATGATCTTCCCCCAGTAAACCCAAGCTATTTTGGATTCTGTAAATTGCTGGTTTTGAGATATTCTACAACTCTTTGTTTTAAGAGTGTTTCCATCAATTTCCCTACTACTGATGTAAGGCTCACTGGCTTACCTCTTCCTTGCTTCCACTTTTGTGCAGTGGTACTACATTTGCTGTTTTCCAGTCATCTGGGATTACTCCAGTAGCTAGTGACTGGTTGAATAATTCTGTTATTGGTTTTACCAGCTCCCCTTTAAGCTCTTTTAGTATCCTTGGATGTATCCCATCTGGCCCCATTGATTTATCCACTTTCAGTTTTGAGAGTTCTGTGAGGACTTTCTCCTCTGTAAATGTACTTGTCTCTCCCTCAGTTTTCTAACTATACTTGCAACTTAACTGTGGCCCCTTCCCCTCTCTTTCAGCAGTGAATACTGAGCAGAAATAATTATTAATATTATCTGCTATTACATTGTCCCCCTCAAGAAAACTTCCACTCTCTGTCTTCAGTCTAATTATTCCACTTTTTGTTTTTCTCCTTTCACTTATATACATAAAAAAAGTTTTCCCCCCTTTACCCACTGACTGGGCCATTTTCTCTTCAGCCTGTGCTTTTGCACATCTGATTACCTTCTTAGCCTCCTTCTGTCTAACAAGATACACCTCTTTGTCCTCATTCTTCTGCGTCTGCTTAAATTTCTTAAAGGCCAACATTTTTGCTTTCACAATACTTGCTACTTCTTTTGCAAACCACAATGGCTTTCTTTTTCTTGTGTTTTTCCTAACTCTTTTGACACAAAGTTCTGTTGCTTTTAGAATTGCACTTTTTAATTTTTCCCACTTATCCTGCACTCCTTCCAAGTTCTTCCACTCTGCCAAAGAATCCCTTACAGAGTTTCCCATCTCTACAAAATCAGCCTTCCTAAAATCTAACACCTTTGTTTTTGTGTGCGATGAGTCAGTCTCTGTCTTTATTTTGAACCATACTGCTTGATGGTCACTGGATCCCAGATTTTCACCCACATTTATGTCAGATATTCTGCCACCAAGGGGACCAGGAATGCTAGTCCTGATCACTTAGCCAAGCAACTGACTGTAAGTCAATCCTTTGAAAGGGGGATGAAGTATGCCAGCAGTCACCCCGTTGCACAGCATATTACTGACGCCATAACAACTATGTTGGTAATAGATGTGCGTCCAGTATTCGCAATTAATTCTGTGGGTTTTATCCAGTTGCTAGAGATCCTGTGTCCCCGTTACCAAATTCCATCTAGGTTCCACTTCTCCAGGAAGGCAATACCCAGACTGTACACGGACATTAAAAAAAGCATTGTTACTGTCCTTAAAAATGCCTCTGTACCCACGGATATGTGGACAAGCGGAACAGGGCAAACAAAAGACTACCTGTCTGTGACTGCTCACTGGGTGGATGTATTGCCTTCAGCAGCAGCACCAACAGCAGCAGCAGCAACATCATCTCCCATTGCTATTCAGAGGCAGGCTACACTGTGTATCACCGGTTTCAGTAAAAGGCACACAGTAGAAAACCTCCTAGAAAAACTACGGGAAGTCATTGAGCAATGGCTTAACCCACTTGGACTCTCCTCGGGATTTGTGGTATCCGACAATGCCACCAATATTGTGAGTGCATTACATGTGGGCGAATTCCAACATGTCCCATGTTTTGCTCGCACAGTAAATTTGGTGGTGCACCATTTCTTGAAAAAGGACAGGGGTGTTCAAGAGATGTTGTCAGTTGTTCGGAAAATTTGTGGACATTTTCGCCATTCTGCAAGTGCGTGCAGGAGATTGCAAGACTTGCAAGAAAAGCTAAATTTGCCCTGCCATCAGCTGAAGCAAGAGGTGGTCACGAGGTGGAATTCCACCCTCTATATGCTTCAGCGGATGGAGGAGCAGCAAAAGGCCATCCAAACCTACACCTCGACCTATGACATAGGGAGAGGAATGGGAATGCACCTGAGTCAAGCTCAGTGGAGAATAATTTCTGTGCGGTGCAAGATCCTGCAGCCCTTTGAGGCTGCTACACGCGAAGTTAGTTCTGACACTGCCAGCTTGAGCCCGGTCATTTCCTTGATAGGCCTTTTGCAAAAGCAGTTGGCGAAATTTAAGGAGGAGTTGAAGCAGAGTGAATCTGCTAAATATGTAGGACTAGTGGATCACGCTATTAGTTCACTTAGCAAGGATCCAAGGGTCGTCGATCTCTTACAATTAGATCATTATATTTTGGCAACAATACTGGATCCTAGGTTTAAGTCTTACATTGTGTCTTTGTTACCAATGGGAACAAATCTGCAGAGGTGCAAAGACCTCTTGCTCCAAAATTTGTCAGCTGAAGCGGAAAGTGGCAGGCACACAACTTCTTCAATTTCTACCACTGGGTTGCAAGGAAAAAGCTAAATTTTCCTAAGAGACCCACTGCTATTCAGTCCGGAAATATATTTGACATCTGGTCCGGGCTGAAGGAGCTTCCTAGCATAATGGACATGTCAACTGCTACTGACTATGATGCTATCACAATTGAAAGAATGGTGGATGACTACTTTGCCGATAGCATCGATATAGGTATGTCAGATTGTCCATTCCATTATTGGCAAGAAAAAAAGGCAATGTGGCGTCCTTTGCACAAACTGGCTTTGCTTTACTTAAGTTGTCCACCCTCCAGTGTATATTCTGAGAGAGTCTTCAGCGCAGCTGGGAACCTTGTTAGCGATCGGCGTAGGAGGTTACTTCCACAAAACGTGGAGAAGATGATGTTCATAAAAATGACTTTCAAATTCCATGAACTTGACCTCCTTCACCAGCACTTATGTCCTCCTAATACACACAGTCCTCCTGTATTGGTTGATTCCAGCGACGACGAATTAATTGTGTGTGAAGAAGAGGATGAGGCTGAGGAATCTGATGCTGAGGATGACATCTTCTAAAGCCATTTTGTGCAATGCCCATTGCCATTTATTTTTCGTGGGGGCCCAAACAAACCAATCATTTCAGCCACAGTTGACAGTCCCTGCCGCTGAAGTCCCTGTCGCTGAAATGATTGGTTTGTTAAACTGTGCATGTCCTGTATACAACATAAGGGTGGGTGGGAGGGCCCAAGGACAATGTCATCTTGCACCTATTTCTGCATCGTTTTGTTGGCTGTTGTAGCGTCCTAAATTTTTAAATCTTTGATGGATGAATGGTGGGGAGATGGGTGATTTCTCTCTCCACATTATCTGTGATGAATGAAAATATGTCCTCATGGACATCCATGGTCTCATCCATTCCTATCGTACTTCTTTTTTTATGGGATGTCCCGGATGGATGGATGGCTGGGTGGCAGGGCTGCAGCAATTCTTTTACTTGCACCTCTTTCTGCGTCATTTGTTGGCTCTTTGTAGCGTCCTAAATTTATAAATCTTTGATGGATGAATGGTGGGGAGATGGGTGGTTTCTCTCTCCACATCATCCATGATGGATGAAAATATGTCCTCATGGACATCCATGGTCTTATCCATTCCTATCGTACTTCTTTTTTTGGATGGGATGTCCCGGATGGATGGCTGGGTGGGAGGGCCCCAGCAAATCTTTTTCTTGCACCTCTTTCTGTGTCATTTGTTGGCTCTTTGTAGCGTCCTAAATTTTTAAATCTTTGATGGATGAATGGAGGGGAGATGGGTGATTTTTTTTTCTCTCCACATCATCCATTATGGATGAAAATATGTCCTCATGGACATCCATGGTCTTATCCATTCCTATCGTACTTCTTTTTTTGGATGGGATGTCCTGGATGGATGGCTGGGTGGGAGGGCCCCAGCAAATCTTTTTCTTGCACCTCTTTCTGCGTCATTTCTTGGCTCTTTGTAGCGTCCTAAATTTTTAAATCTTTGATGGATGAATGGAGGGGAGATGGGTGATTTTTTCTCTCCACATCATCCATTATGGATGAAAATATGTCCTCATGGACATCCATGGTCTTATCCATTCCTATCGTACTTCTTTTTTTGGATGGGATGTCCCGGATGGATGGCTGGGTGGGAGGGCCCCAGCAAATCTTTTTCTTGCACCTCTTTCTGTGTCATTTGTTGGCTCTTTGTAGCATCATAAATTTTTAAATCTTTGATGGATGAATGGTGGGGAGATGGGTGATTCGCTCTCCACCCCATCCATAAAGGTTGAAAACATGTCCTCAGTTACATCCATGGTCTTATCCATTCCTAGACTGAGTGCGTGGCTTCGGGAGGAACACACGTGATTTGGTGAAGTAGTGAGGGAGGTAAGGGAAAACACACCTAGCCAGCCAGCTCAAACAAATTAACCTTAGCGGTGAATTGGGTGACAGATGTCGCAGACAAATTGACCCTGCTACCTAGATAGCAGTCTATAAGGGTAGACTATATAGGGATCTCCAAACCTGGGGTCCTAGAGAGGTGGAGGCCACCAATTACCCCACCCCTGCCACCAATTACCCCACCCCCCTCCACCCATTAGGTGATGGATGAGGAGGCAACTGGTAATGCTCCCAGCGTTCAGAAACCACAAGACCTCACGCCAGATAGGGGTCTTGTTAGATATTAAACTGATCTAAACAAATACTACCTTGCACGAAACGCCCACTGCTCCTTGGCTGAACACGAGGAAGAGTGCACAATCAAGCCAAACACGGGTTTTGGTACTTGATTGGATCTTCTACCAGAGGAGCGCAGCTACTAGTATAGCTTTGAACGAAGATCGGTCCTTCTCTATTGGGGAAGAATATATGTCATCAGTGACATCCAGAGTATGTATCCTCCTTTTGGGATAGTATGGATGGATTGATAAATGTTTGGGAAGAAGAAGTCCCAACAGCTGCTGATGGTCAGCGTACTAGACCAAGTGCGTGGCTTCGGGAGGAACACATGTAAAGTGGTGAAGTGGTGAGGGAGGAAATGGAACGCACGCCTAGCCAGTCTGATCAAACTGGATAAGAAGGTAACTTGTAATGCTCACAAACCACGTGACCTCACGCCAGATAGGGGTCTTGTTGGATATTAAACTGATCCAAAAAGATATTACCTTGCAGACACAGTCAATGCTGCAAAATCAATCTAACAGAGGAGCGCAGCTACAAGGACAATTTCAACTTGCACATCTTTGTATTCTTTGCTCTTTTTTTTTGGGGGGGGGGTTATTAAACTGCCACCCTGTCTGCCCCTGTAGTGCTGCTCTGCTTCCAACATGTGCCAGGTTGGAAGTGTAAGGTCCACATGTATGTGATGCCCACTGCTGTCGCCTAGCTTAGTCATCCAGCTACCTCGGGATAACCTTATGGCCCTACTACAGTAAATTAAAACGATTTTGTGAGCTGTGAAGTGATCAAAATTGACTAGAAATGAGTGGAAATTAATGTTATTGAGCTTAATAACACTTTAGGGCAGGGGTTCCCAATCTTTTTTGATTCAGGGCACCCTAGAGAATCAGATTTTTTTTCACGGAACCCCTAGGTCCAAAAAAAAATATTTAGATTGGGTTTATATTCGATTCTTAGCGGCAGTTATGTGGTAAAGGGCAGGATTTGTTTCTGTTTGTACACATTCTATCATTGGCAGCCACCAGCACTGGTTTTGCTCATAAATAATTAACCATTAATAATTTGAGTTGGTCCTGCACCACCAAGCCGCGGCACCCCTGCATGTGTCCTGAGGCACCCCAGGGAGCCACGGCACACAGTTTGGGAACCACTGCTTTAGGGGCAAAAACAGGCCCGAAATCTATTATTTTAGCAATTTTTAGCATTTTTTCAAAAAAATCCAGATCCAAAACCAAAACCCGCAAGGGTGGTTTTGCCAAAACCAATCCAGATCCAAAACCCGAAGGGAGATCCAGATCCAAAACCCGAAAAAGTGCCCGCCGCACATCTCTAATATATATATATATATATATATATATATATATATATATATATATATATATATATATATATATATATATATAAATATATAGGCTATTAAACATATGAAGCTTAGCTTGACTTTCGTGGGGCTGATGGATTTTCTTCATAGCATGGTGTGTAATATTGTACCACACTTCACAAGAGTAACAGTTCTGTGATGTGATTTAGCTGCTTATATAAACATGAATAGTCCTCTTGTTTATAACGGACATAAAAGGGATTTTCAGGACACTGATAAGAGGCATGCAATATCTCTGATTTGTAGCAGCAAGTTGAAAATTTGCATTTACAAACTGACCTTGTTCCAGATTGGAATTAAGACAACATTGTGCCCTAGACACAGTCACACTTCTGTGTAGTTTCCTTTTATTGTACTGACATTTGGTGGCCGACAAGGATGTTGTGTGTTAACAGGGGCGGACATGTTGCGTGCCAGATTTTTTTGGGGGTGGGGTCTATCGGTATGGGGGATGTGGCCTATTTCAATGAGGCCACGCCCCATTTATACGCTGTGGGGGCATGGCTAGTGGCTCTCTGAGCTGCTGGCTATGTCCCCAGACCCTCAGGCTGCAGATTAGGTGCATGGGAGGGGGGATGCAGGGTGGCGTAGAATGCTGGGAGGGGAGATGCAGGGTGGCTGAGGACAAAGGGAGGGAGGACGTACGCCGGGTGGCATAGGACGCATATTGTGAGGGGGACATGGTGGCACAGGATGCAGGGTAGGAGGGGGAACGCAGAGTGACAGAGGATTTAGGGAGGGGAGTCACAAAGTGGTGGAGGATGCAGGGAGAGGAGACGCAGAGTGACGTTGGTTGCATGGTGGCAGAGGATACAGGGAGGGGGAATGCAGGGTGGTGTAGGATGTAGGGTGACAGAGGGGAGACGTAGAGTGGCATAGTATGTGGGGTGGCAAAGGATTCAGGTAGGGAGGGGGGAAGCAGGGTGGCGAAAGAAGCCGGGTGGGAGGGGGTATGCAGGGTGGTGTGTATATATATATATATATATATATATACATATATATATACATACATACATACACACACACACACACACACACACACACACACAATTCAAGGAATAATTTTACTCATCTTCCCGCCGCCATCGAGACCACACTGCAACAACCAGCTATGTGCACTTTCAGTTACTGACTTCCCAGGATGAGCTGCATGTAGGAATGTATCCTGAGGGGGCGTGGCCACGGCAGGACGCGAGTGAGGGCGCGAATCTGGTCTCCCCCGAGCACGCCGCCCCCATGAACTAGCCTCCTGCGGGAATACGAGCTCCGATGACGGAGCAAAAGTAGCCACCTACTTGTAACCTCTGCCGGCCGGCTCCTGCTGATAACGCTCCTGCTGATAAGCGGTGCGGCTGTGGAGAGAGTGAATGTCCCGGACCGTGTGAGAGACGGTCTCCGGGGACGTGACGCGGCAGCAAGGGGTCCTTTGGAAGGGAGCCTCCAGCAGTGCCTGTATTGGAAAACAGGCAGACTAGGCGCCCGTCCTGAACCTCCCGTGTGCGGTTGGTGAGAGCAGCCGCGCTTGGAGAGCATCTGTGCGGCTGGAAAATAAGCAAGCCTCCAGGGGGTGCCTGTATCCTGGCTTTTGGGAAATACTGGCTAGAGTATTTTGCAGAGAACTGTCCAAACAACTGCCAACTGCCTGTGCCTGGGTGAGACAGGCTCCGGACACCATACAGTATCATACACATAAACAACTGTTACCTTGTCTCAGTCTGGGTGAGAGACAGGCTGATTGACAGGAGGAAGAGGCCTGCTCCGTAACCACAGCAAGGCATCTGGGGCCCACAGCAAGTCGGTGAAGTGGTGGGTGAGTCCAATCGGGCAAGGCCTGAGAGACTGATATACTGTACGTTTTTTTTTTTTTTTTTTTTTGTTCCCTCTCTGGGGGGAAAGCATATGTACATTATAAGATCCCGAGTACAATCTGAGGTGATTACTACTCTTTCATAAGAGATATTGGGAAAACCCTGAACATTGAGTGTTGTATATCCCAGCTGAAGCTAGGTTTGGGCCACACCTGTCTGCGAATCCAAGGAGGATTGGACAAGGTGTACTGGTGTATCTAGCCAGACCCTGGGTGAGAGACGGGTTTCAGGCTGGTGCACAGAGAGCTGAACCTTGTTAACTGAGACTGTACATAAGGTGCTATAAGGCGGTCGCAGCCAGGCCAGGCTACGATAACAGGACCAGTGGGGAATTTTTTTTTTTTTTTTTTTTTGTGGCTGTGTTTTTTCTTTTCCTCACTGAACTTTTCTCTGCTGGGGTGTTCACCATGAGTAAAGCTGCCAAGAGCTCAGCGGCGGCTAGATTAGAAAAATATGCCAGGTCGCAAGCAGGCAATAGCTCACAACTAAGTACCCCATCATCTACTCCAACTAAGGAGAATAAGAATCCGCCACCCCCCGAGGTAACGCTGCAACAAGTGCTTGATGCAATAAACACCTGTGAAACCCGTCTACTTGAGCAAATAAACAAAGTACAATCAGACATCACATTATTAAGGAATGATGCTCAAAAAACTCGAGAAAGGGTCACAGAGACAGAGACCCGAATTGCGGCAGTAGAAGATATAATTGGCCCATTACAAACCCAGGTCAACGCTATGAATGGCCAAATGTCTGATATCCGTCAAAAAATGTTAGACATGGAAGGAAGGCTTAGACGGAACAACATTCGTTTCATAGGGTTTGAGGAACGGGCTGAGGGTGGTGCCCCTGAGAAATTCCTGGAGGATTGGCTAATTCAGATTTTTGGCATCAAGGCCTTTTCAGTGCAATTTGCGATAGAGAGAGCCCACCGTATACCCGGTCGGGCTCCGCCTCCAGGTGGACCATCACGTACACTGATAGCAAAATTCCTAAACTTTAAAGACCGGGACAGTGTGTTAAGGCTGGCCAGAGACAAGGAGGACTTTGCTTTTAATGGGAAAAGGATCTCAGCCTTTCCGGACTTTCCTCTGGATGTCCAGAAGGACCGGCTAAAATTTCGGGAAGTAAAAGCACGCCTCAGGGAGTTGGAGATTAGGTATTCTATGCTCTACCCATCAAAACTGAGAATAGTGGTGGATGGAGCTACGAAGTTTTTTCTCACTCCCGGGGAGGCGGCGAGATGGCTTGATGCCACATACCCTGGAAGAAAACAGCTTTCTGCAAGCTAAAAAGCCTAAAAATAGCTGGCATTGGTTCATGCACTGTTGAATGGACGTTATGCTTGTTTTCTCTTCCTTTTTTTTTTTTTTTTTCCTTTCCTTTTCTCTCCCTCATCTAAGTCAACAGTTATAATGTAACCCTACGGGCTGAGTGCCCTAGGAGGCATCTAAGTATTGGAAATGTAGGGTTACTGTAGAGCAGGGGTAAGGTACTACGTGGGAGAAATAGGGTGGCAATTATTTTCCCTTTTTTGTATTTGGTTTTTTTTTTCTATGCTTGGTGGCAGGGGTGCTCGGGGGGGACTGGGGGTGGGCCTCTTTGGTGGTCATTAGTTAATTGCTCCAGGGGAAAAACTGGTGGTATTAGTATAAAGGGGGGGGGTATATGTGGTAGGGCGGTAGGGTTACAGGTATGTCAAGGGACTTGACTATACAGGGTGGGGGAGGGGGGAAGGGTATCTGTTTGTGTATATGTGTGTATGTGTTTATGTATATGTTTAGACAAGTTCACAAAAATAACAAGCGTACAGCTCCCGGCCGACACCTCAGAGGCCCCAACTCCCTGGTAAGGGTGATCCACCCACTGAACCCTTTCCCAATGGTATGGGATAGGGGTAAAAAAATTTTTCTTGTTTTTATTATGTCACAGCCCAAATGGTCAGGTTTTTAACCTGGAATGTTAGAGGGTTAAATTGTAAAGTCAAAAGAGCACTTGTCCTGAAACAATGTAGGAGCCTGGATGCAGACATTATTTGTCTACAAGAGACCCATCTGTCTAGAGAACGTCTTGGTTCCCTAAAACGTCCTTGGATTGGCCACAGCTTCCATGCTCCCTTTTCCAATTCATCTCGTGGGGTAGCCATGTTGGTTAAGAAGTCTGTGGTCTTTGAAGTGAGGACGGTAAAAACGGACTCTGGGGGAAGGTATATATTTGTGGAATGTGCCATTGATCAAGTCCGGTTTTGTATATTGACTGTGTATGTTCCACCTCCATTCTCTTACGATGTTGTGAGAAAGGCGGTGGAATTCGCAGCTGACTACCCCGATAATGTGATAATATGTTTGGGTGACTTTAATAAGGTCTTGCAGCCATGTCTAGATAGATGGATGAGGTCAGAAAAAGAGATCCGCGCTGAAGGTCATAAATTTTTGGACTTTATAGAGGAGATAGGGTGGAAGGACCCCTGGCGAATGCGAAATCCAGAACTTCAGCAGTTTTCCTGTTATTCGTCTTCCCATAAAGTGTTCTCCAGAATAGACCTTATCCTGGTTTCGGAAAGGGCTCTTACTATGGTCAGAGATGTCCAATATAGGGCCCGTGGGATATCTGACCATTCACCAGTTACCATGGAGGTAGATCTTGAGATACAGCATGGGTTTAGATATTGGAAGATGCAGGCATACTGGCTAACTCAAATAGGAGAACCGGAGGAGATTGGGGGCAGGATAGAGGAGTTTTTCGAGGAGAATGATGGGTCCTCCCCAAATATGGTAGTTTGGGATGCTTTTAAGGCATATCTAAGAGGGGTATTTATAAAAAGGATAGCCTGCCTGAAGCTTGCAAGTCGCAAGAAGGCGAGTGATCTGGAGGCTAATATGACTAAACTTGAAAATGCCTTTCTCTTAAACAAATCAGATATAGCTAGGTCCGCATGGCAGGCCGCCCAAAAAGAATGGGTAGAATATCTGCAGGAGGTTACATGCCGTCGACTGACCTCTGGGACTCAGAGATGGTATGCTAACTCAGACCGTACCGGGAAATTCCTGGCACACATAATGAAACAGGAAACACCCTCTAACATAATCTCAGCAATCAAGTTAGAATCAGGATTAGAGGTGACCAAGACCCCTGAGATAACCGAATGCTTCTCTGAGCATCTTGAGGAGGTTTATAAGTCTAAATTAATGTGTAGTAATGAAGCCATCAGGGAATACGTGGCTAGTGCGAAACTCCCAAAACTCCTCTCTGCTTCAAGGGATATTTTGGAGGCCCCTCTGACAATGGAGGAAGTAAGAGTCGCTATCAATTCATTTCCGGGGGGTAAAGCCCCCGGCCTGGATGGCTTTCCGGTAGAAGTTTATCAGAGGTACATCAATCAAATGGGCCCGCAGCTGCTGAAAGTCTTCCAGAATATAGAACTAGAAGAATGTATGCCTCAGTCAATGACAGAGGCGGCAATAATTATGATACCTAAGAGCGGTAAAGACCCGACCCGTGTAGACTCTTACAGGCCCATATCATTGATAACCTCTGATGCTAAGATATATGCAAAAATCCTGGCAACCAGACTCCAGAGTGTAATAGATCAAATAGTCCATCCGGATCAAACGGGCTTTATGACAGGAAAGTCGACCATGATTAATCTGCGTAGGGCGTATACATATTTACAGGGGGTGGGGCTGAGGGGGTCGGATGCAGTGCTCGCGTCTTTTGACGCGAGCAAGGCATTCGACTCGGTTGAATGGCCATACCTGTGGAGGGTACTACAGGCCTTCGGGTTTGGTGAGAAGTTTATTAAACGGGTCTCGGTATTGTATCAAAAGCCTAGAGCCAGAGTGACCATCAATGGATTTACATCATCGGCTTTCTCCCTCTCTAGAGGGACGCGCCAGGGGTGTCCTCTATCCCCTCTGCTGTTTGCGGTCGTGATGGAGCCCCTGGCGTGTGCTCTGAGAACAACCCTGGCTGAGGTGAGGGGGGGAGGAGCCCCAAATAGAAATCTAGTATCACTCTATGCGGACGACTTAATGGTGGGTCTGGAAGAGCCTGGGGAACTATCGAATGTGTTGAAGGTTATACAGGAGTATGGGGGATATTCTGGCCTTGCAATGAACTGGGACAAATCTAATTATATACAGATAGGAAAAGAGAGGGGGCTTGACCAAGGGACGGGGCTGCAACTAAATAAGGTGGATAAATTTAAATATTTGGGTATATGGTTTACTGGTGACCCAGCAGAATTTATTTCTGAGAACCTAATTCCGTTTATTGAGGAACTTAGGTCCAAATGCCGTAGTTGGTCCAGGCTTATGCTATCCCAGATAGGCCGGGTAAATCTGGTGAAAATGGTACTGCTGCCCAAATTTCTATACATAGTGCAAAATGCCCCAGTGTTCATTGGGGATGAGCACTTTAGGAAAATTAAGAGTGTGGTCTCGACCTTTGTTTGGAAGGATAAACAGCCCAGAGTTAGAATGGACATCCTCTGTCGGGACAGAGATAATGGTGGGCTGGCCCTTCCGGATTTTAAAACGTATTACATGGCCGCACAGATGGTCCACCTGAGTGCATGGATCAGGCCGGGGGAGGAATCAGCGGAGCTACGAGATCTTGTGGAGTGTCTGGATGCAGACTACACTCCTCTTCAGAGACTCCTTGCAGGAGGGCTCCGAAGGGATTTACCCTCGATAGTTGGCCAGGCCATTAAGGTGTGGAGATGGGCTTGTAGACTAACAAAGGCAGTGGGTCTGGACCCAGACACTTCCATTCTCTCTCTACCTGCGATGAGGGACCTGAAGGAGCAACAGGGTGGGATAATATGGAAACAGTATGGTATATGCTCAATAGGTCAATGGGTTCAAGATGGGGTGTTAAAATCATTCTCCCAGGTACAGGCAGAGCATGGGGTACTGAAGGAATCCTTCTTCAGATACCTCCAAACAAGAAGTGCCATGACTCAATCCGGGAAGGTTGTATCCTGGATAGTGGAAGAAGCCCCATGTAAAACATTTATCAAACAACTAGTAGGAAGCAAGCGCCTTTCTAAAATGTATCACTATTTACACGCATTTACCCAGGCAGATGAACTTGGAGTGCTTAGGGCTAAATGGACTGAAGATATTCCACAAATGGACGAAAGTGGGTGGAGGAAGGCCCTGGCAGGTCCCCGGCAGGCGACCAATTTGATGCGAACGCAACAGGTCCAATTTAACATCTTGCATAGGACTTATATAACACCGGTCAAAAAAAAAAAGTTTTTAGGGGCTGTATCTGACAACTGCCCAAAATGTGGCGAAGCAGCGGCCTCATTTGATCACCTGTTGTGGAGCTGCCAGGTGGTTAACGGATTCTGGGAAGAAATTAGTAAAACCATGTCCCAAATAGGTGTTCCACGAGGAGCCTTAAATAAATCTAATCTAATCTTAGGGATTGGGGAAGATAGGGTAACATGTCAGGAAATGAATCAATTAGTAAAGAATGTTTATTCCAACATGTTTCGAGCGGGTCTGCTCGTCATCAGGTCCCTGATGACGAGCAGACCCGCTCGAAACATGTTGGAATAAACAACATTTGCTTTTACCTGCAGAACAAGTCTCCTGAGTGCTACTTATTTGGATGCATATATATATATATATATATATATATATATACACACACACACAATTCAAGAAATAATGGTACCCCAGAGGTGCTAGTAAAATAATTTTACTCATCTTCCCGCCGCCATCGAGACCACACTGCAACAACCAGCTATGTGCACTTCCAGTGGATGAGCTGCATTTAGGAATGTATCCCGATGAAATCTTGAATAATAATAGAATTCCATCTTTTACTAACGCCTCTGGAGGTCAATTATTCCACGGATTTTGTGCATTTATTATCTATTGGACACTGGGGCTAGTTGGATAATCAGTGAGTGCTGGCTGACTTGGAATCTCTCTCTCTCTCTCCTCTCTCTCCCCCTCTCTCTCCCCGACACCCCTCACTCTCTCCTATCAACCTGACACCCCTCACTTCATCCTTCTATCATCCCTACACCCCTCACTTCATCCTTCTATCATCCCTACACCTATCCTTCCATCTCACCCCTGCACATTTCACCCCCTTCATCATCGCTACACCTCTTCTTTCATCTCTCAACCCTGTACCTCTCACTCCATCCATAATCCCTATAACTCTCCTTTCCTTTCTCACCCCCTTACCTATTTTTCTAACCTGCTGCATCTCTCAATTAATGCTTTTTCTCATGTCATGCAAATCCTACTCTCTGGGGACAGTAATGTGTGCGCCACTCACATGTTCCTGCAGCCAGCTGGCTCCCACCCTCCGAGTCCTCCCAATGGCCAGTGGTCACTTACCCTTCTCCACAGAGCCATAGACACCTGACTCACATCCTCCTCCCTGCAGCCATAGCCAGTGGATTCTGACCTTCCTCCCTGCAGCCACAGCCAGTCGGCTCCCACCCTCCTTGCAGCCACAGCTAGCCGGATCCTGCCCTCCTCCCTGCAGCCACAGTTCCAGGTGCACTCAGGCCGCCGGCGGACGTCAGGTGACTTCCGCAAAGAGGTGAGCCTGCAGCCAGC
The DNA here is from genome assembly GCF_055691185.1 of Crinia signifera. NCBI lineage: Eukaryota > Metazoa > Chordata > Amphibia > Anura > Myobatrachidae > Crinia > Crinia signifera. The sequence goes on from NC_139222.1 coordinate 65,248,763, forward strand.
AGCCAGGTGACAGGGAGGAGCGGGTGACGTGGCCATTGCGCACAATGGGGGGAGGGGGCACCCGGCGCCCGAGTCCCAGCTGTCTTGCAAGTACCGTGGGAGAGCTGTGTGCAGCCGCGCATGCGCACCAGCGCTCCCGTGGCCATTTTAAGTCTGGGTGTCCCGGGGCTGGCTGCGCCATGTTTGATGAGGGCATAGTGTTGTGTCCGCGGCCACTAAACACGTAGATGGCGTTCCGCAGCCCAGCAGGGAGGGTGAGCAGCCCCAAATTACCGTAAATGAGCCGGCCCACCGGGAAAATGCCCAGTTTCCCAGTGGGCCAATCTGCCCCTGTGTGTTAAACAATTCAGACTATTATACATAGGGGTTAAAGTAGGCTTGAACAGGGCAAATAGGCTTGAACTATGGGCCTTATTCAAGTTCACTCTTTCTGACAAAATCCTTCTTAAGCTGTGTACACACGGGGGCGATAGGGGCTGATATCGCTGGAAATATGGTCGCAGGCGACCATATTGCCAGTGATGGGAGTGTGCCCCAGCAATAAATCGCCGGGTGCGCGCTACCAATTTCAGCCACATTCTAATCGCTGGTCGCAGGAGCTTGCTCCTGCGACCAGCTGATTACCTCTGCGGCACCGCCTGGCAGATGTTCCCTTTCATCAGCGACCATCTCTGGTCGCTGATCAAAAGGAGAAACTGAGCAATATATTGCTCAGCCATATATTGCTAGCAATATATGGCTGAGCAATATATCTCCCCCGTGTGTACGGGGCTTAAGATGGACAAAACCATGTGCGCTGCAGGGGGGCAGATGTAAAATGTGCAAAGAAAATTAAATTTACTGTGCAGGGTAAATAATGGCTGCTTTATTTTTACACTGCAATATAGATCTCACTTTGAAGTAAAACCCCACCCAAATCTAATTCTCTCTGCACAAGTAACATCTGCACCACCTCTAGTGCACATGGTTTTGTCCATCTAAGAAGGATTTTGTCAGAAAGAGTGAACTAGAATAAGGCCCTACTGTGCATGTGCAGAGAGAGTTAAATTTGGGTGGAGTGTGTTGAAACTGAAATCTAAATTGCAGTGTAAAAATAATGCAGCCAGTATTTACCCTGCAGAGAAACAAAATAACTCACCCAAATCTAACTCTCTCTGCACATGTTACATCTGCCCCTCCTGCCGTGCACATGGTTTTGCCCATTTTCCAAACAAATTTGTACTGTGATCAGATCTGAATAAAGGCCTGTGTTCGGTCAGTTCTTTTTGTAGGCGGAACCGTTCCGCCTCCGCCAGATAAATTAGGGCACCGAGCGGCTTGCAGGAAGTTATTGGGGACAACACTGGCAGTTTTTGAAATGTGGCTTCAGCCACTAGCCAACTGGAGCTTGCAGACCGGCAGCCAATCAGCAGCTGCAGATGTGTCCTCAGTTCTCTGTCAGCTTGTCAGGGAAAGGCACACACGCCGGTCGAGAGTAGAGGAGCACAGCCGGCCTAGGGATGCTCAGGGGCAGATTGGGCCACCAAGAAGGCGAGGCAAATAAGTTTCACCACCTCTCCAGGATGACTGTCTAATCTCACACATTGACAAAAACCAAGTTGTCAAGTCACCAATACTGATATTACACTTTTGTTGATGGCCTTCTGTGTAGCTAGTGCCTAGGGCACTGGCTCTCAAACTTTTTTGAATCACGGTACCACAAGTTCGGGGGAGGAGCCTCAAATGTAAACAAACATTTGCAGTTCATCCTGTTCATGGGATCAGTGTTCGTTTTCTTATTTTATACCCGTGGATGCTACTTCAGCCTGAAGAGGACATGATCTATGCCGTAGGACTCAGTAAGAATAATTTCCTTCTACAGGCACTGTTGGATTTCTACTAGAGAAGGGGGACGGGCCATCGTTGGCTTAATACATCTGCACCAATATTCCCACCAGTCAACAAAAGTTACCTTCCCAATATCTCAACAGTCCACCCCATTCCCTAAGCCAGTTGCCTAGGTTTTTTCCTCCACATCCAATTTGTTTCCAAATCCTGTTCCATTCATCTAAGCAGTGCTCGAATTTGGGCAGTGTGACATACCAATACTTTCCGCCGTCACTTCATTTTTGTTGCAGTAGAGTATATGCCAGTGCTGGGATCGAGTATAGGATGGTTGCAACATTGAGGCAGGTGTATTAAGCCTTAACAAGAGATAAATGCAAGGGTGATAAAGAGAGATAAACGTCCAGCCAATCACCTACTAACTGCCATGTTACAGGCTGTGTTTGAAAGAGTAAGTAAGTAAGAGTGAGTCAGTAAGAGTTATGCTAATCCTGATACAAAGCCCTTGCCTGGTGTATATCCATGTATCAAATTCAGAGGTGGATTTAGACATTATGGGGCAAGATACCAGTTTGGAGCTCTCCTCCTTCCAACAATCCATAGCACTATATTTTTGCTTCTGATTATAGGCGGTAATGCTTGAATACCATGGCATAGACACAGTCTACTCAAAAAGGCTCAGTTGCGTAAACTTGTACAAATACGAATCAGGATCGATGTCATTTGGAAGAAGGCTTAATACCTGTGTCTCATTTAAAGTAAACTAACTGGCCACATACAGCGGATAAAACCATTTTTTGTGTCCAAACAGAACATCAAAGTTACTGTGAGAGTGCAGGTAGGTCTGCGTGATGTCATAACGCCACATGGTAGTTGCACAATGCTCCTCTTGGAAAGTTTTGGATGACCCAGATAGCTTTATGGGGCCCCTTGGGACCTGTTGGGCCCGAGGCGGGTTCATAGATTGCCTTGTCCATGCTACAATCACACAAAAGTATAGCCTATAATATGATACCTCTGTATGCAACACTATCAGCAACCCGCTCATATCACTCCAATAATACACCCATAGTGTGATAAATCTACATCTGATGAGCCAACGCCCAATAACTGCCCCGAAAAAACATTTCTAATACACTTGTTTGCATCTGACTCTGGGCCAGATGTATCAAGCTTCAAAAAGTGATAAGGTGGAGAGTGAAAAACAGACAGCCAATCATCTCCTACCTGTTATTTTTCAAACACAGTCTGGGACGGGATATGGTCGTATTGTCGACAGTCATTAGGTTGACACCGTGGCAAGGTCGACAGGTGTCTAGGTCGACATGGGTGAAGGTCGACAGGTGTCAATGTCGACATGGGACAATGTCGACATGATGTTAGGTCGACACAACGTTAGGTTGACACGGGTTAGGTCGGAAGGTCGACATGGTTTTTTTAACAGTTTTTGTGTGACACGTGTGCTGACAGGTAGTATTTCATGCCCTACCATCCACTAGGGCGTGGTGGGAGAATAAAATAGTGTGCCCGAAGCATGGCAAGCGTAGCGAACGATGCAAGGGGCTGTGGTTGACTTCAAACTGTGTCCATGTCGACTGTGCCGATATTCGGGTAAAAATAACAGTAAAAAAACATGTCAACCTTCCGACCTGTTGACCTTGCCCCATGTCGACCTTGCCCCATGTCGACCTTGACACCTGTTGACATTCACCCATGTCGACCCAATGACTGTCGACCTAAATGCTGTCGACAATATGATCCACACCCGTCTGGGACATAGCAGGTAGGAACTGATTGGCTGGCTGTTTATCACTCTCCATTTTATCACTTTTGAAGCTTGATACATCTGGCCCTCTGTACGAACACCATCAGGAAGCATGTGCACTGCAACTCGGATGCATTGAAGCTATATTTTTCGTTTGTATATGTAACTAGCACTTCTGAGAATCAGGCCTATACAGTTGTATACTTTGCTTTGTAAAAAAATGGGACACACAATAGAAATAGAAGAATAAATGTAAAAAACATTCTGCCTGACATCAATGCTAGTAATGCCCCTTTCAGACCGCACTTTGTAAACGGTATATTGCAGTTTTTTTACCGTTTTAAAACGGTAATCTGTGCGGTCTGAAAGGTGCAGGACCACTTAACCGGTTAGAAAATACCGTTTTTTCTAACCGGTTAAAATGCAGGGTCCTACCCGTTTCAGAACTGATATTTTAGGCTCAAAATCGGGTCTGAAACGGTATTTAGGACCCAGCCAATGAGCTGGGTCCTAAATTCAGCGCAGTGAATATTTAATGAGCTCTCATTAAATATTCACAGCACTGGAGCCACCCCGTGCCCCCCCCCGCGCGCGTGTCGACACCCCTCCCCCCCGCGCGTGTCGACGCCACCTCCGTTGTGGATCCCGGCACTGCAGTTCAGTATGGTCGGAAGCACTTATGAAAAAAAGTGTATTTCAGAAAATGGCTGCCCCATAGGAAAACCTGTTTAAAAAAACTGTCTTTCGTATGGGGGCAGCCATTTTCCAAAAGTCACTTTTCTTATAAGAAAAGTGACTTTTGGAAAATGGCTGCCCCATACGAAAGACAGTTTTTTTAAATAGGTTTTCCTATGGGGCAGCCATTTTCTGAAAGACACTTTTTTTTCATAAGTGCTTCCGACCATACTGAACTGCAGTGCCGGGATCCACAACGGAGGTACCGGCTGCACGGGGTAGGTCGGCACGGGGGGGGGGGCGTCGACACGCGTGGGGGGGAGTGGTGTCGACACGCGCGGGGTCGACACGCGCGCGGGGGGATGGGGGAGCTGCACGGAGGGGAGGGCTGAAGGCTGCACTGGCTTTGACCCTGTATTTGGAAAGTTTCCAAAAACGGGGCTGCCAGTGTCAAAAAAATCGGCACTTAAACGGTAATATACCGTTTAAGAGCTGCGGTGTGAAAGGGGTTTTATCTGGCAGACCCGTTTTTGGAAACGTTTTCAAATACAGGGTCAAAGCCAGTTATGTGGTCTGAAAGCAGCATAATTAGCAGCTGGCCTGACTTTATGATGAAAATTGCACCACACATGTTGCAGCATTCTCTATACAGTGCTGTTAAGAGTGGCCGGATCCTGCTCCCCCGTTGCAGGGAGCTTGGAAGTGGGGGAGTAAGAGATGACAAGCTGCCACCGCAGCAAAGCTTCTCTTCCCAGCTCAGATGCCACTGCAGCACAGCTTCTCTTTCCAGCTCAGATGCCACCGCAGCACAGCTTCTCTTTCCAGCTCAGATGCCACCGCAGCACAGCTTCTATTCCCAGCTCAGATGCCACCGCAGCACAGCTTCTATTCCCAGCTCAGATGCCACCGCAGCACAGCTTCTATTCCCAGCTCAGATGCCACCGCAGCACAGCTTCTATTCCCAGCTCAGATGCCACCGCAGCACAGCTTTTCTTCCCAGCACAGATGCCACCGCAGCACAGTTTCTCTTCCCAGCTCAGATGCCACCACAGCACAGCTTCTCTTCCCAGCTCAGATGCCACCGCAGCACAGCTTCTATTCCCAGCTCAGATGGAACCACAGCACAGCTTCTATTCCCAGCTCAGATGCCACCGCAGCACAGCTTCTATTCCCAGCTCAGATGCCACCGCAGCACAGCTTCTCTTCCCAGCACAGATGCCACAGCAGCACAGCTTCTCTTCCCAGCTCAGATGCCACCACAGCACAGCTTCTCTTCCCAGCTCAGATGCCACCGCAGCACAGCTTCTATTCCCAGCTCAGATGGAACCACAGCACAGCTTCTATTCCCAGCTCAGATGCCACCGCAGCACAGCTTCTCTTCCCAGCTCAGATGCCACCACAGCACAGCTTCTCTTCCCAGCTCAGATGCCACCGCAGCACAGCTTCTATTCCCAGCTCAGATGGAACCACAGCACAGCTTCTATTCCCAGCTCAGATGCCACCGCAGCACAGCTTCTCTTCCCAGCTCAGATGCCACCGCAGCACAGCTTCTATTCCCAGCTCAGTACACGCTACTCAGTGCCGTGTGCTGAGTTGGGGAGAGCGACAGCTGCAGCCTGTCATCCTCTCATTTATTTTTTTCACGGGGGAGTGTCCCCGGCTCTGCCCAGTGGCCATGCCCCCTACATTTTACTGGGGCCTGGCTCCCCTTTGTTATATAGATTTAGATCTATTTATCTATTTTGACTATTTGCATTAGAAAATTAGATATACTCCCACACTGGTCTTCCATAGGAAAAAATATAAACATTGGCCCTAGCTCTCCTCTGTCAGCCTGGCTGCCTTTATTATCTAACTGAAACCAATGTTAAATACTTTTGCTATAAATCAATGCAATAAAAAGCACCACTACAATGTATATCTCTTCACTTATTTCAAAATACACCTTCAAGATCTGCGTGTCTCATCCACATGCATTACAGAGACAAATGCAGGATTTCCGGTTGAGGTTTTTTTTTTTTTTATGTTTGGCTGAATAAGCCTTTTTGGTACTTGTGATTTATCCGGGCTGCCGATTTTGTCCTTAACTTAAGGACACCCGACCGACGCGATGCCCGCGATTTTTTCATCGCGCCCGAAATCGTGGGCATCGCGTCGGTCGTGGCCGTTATAAGGAGCCGCGACGCGATGCCCGCGATTTCCTATAGACAGTAATGTTAAAAGACACGATGGACACGATTTCCGACACGATTTCCCATAGACAGTAATGTTAAAAGACGCGATGGACCCGATTTCCCATAGACAACAATGTTAAAATAAAATGACAATGTGAAATTGGCCAATATGGGCATTTCACATTGTATATGTTTTAAAAAAAAATGTTTCATGGCCCCCCACCACCGTTAACGCCACCCCGCTATTGACGCCAACCCGAAGCGTGGCGAGCGCAGCGAGCCCGCGAGGGGCGGCGGTACGCGTCCTCCGACCTTTTCATACCCCTACTATCCACTAGGGCGTGGAGTGAGAATAGAATAGTGTGGCGAGCGCAGCGAGCCACCGAGCCCGAAGCGTGGCGAGCACAGCGAGCCCCGCGAGGGGACGCGGATACCTTCACAGGTATCCGCATGCCCTTGCGGGCTTCACAGGTGTCCGCGTCCCCTCGCGGGGCTCGCTGCGCTCGCCACGCTTCGGGCTCGGTGGCTCGCTGCGCTCGCCACACTATTCTATTCTCACTCCACGCCCTAGTGGATAGTAGGGGTATGAAAAGGTCGGAGGACGCGTACCGCCGCCCCTCGCGGGCTCGCTGCGCTCGCCACGCTTTGGGTTGGCGTCAATAGCGGGGTGGCGTTAACGGTGGTGGGGGGCCATGAAACATTTTTTTTTAAAACATATCCAATGTGAAATGCCCATATTGGCCAATTTTCCATTGTCATTTTATTTTAACATTGTTGTCTATGGGAAATCGGGTCCATCGCGTCTTTTAACATTACTGTCTATGGGAAATCGTGTCCATCGTGTCTTTTAACATTACTGTCTATGGGAAATCGCGGGCATCGCGTCGCGGCTCCTTATAACGGCCACGACCGACGCGATGCCCACGATTTCGGGCGCGATGAAAAAATCGGCAGCCCGGAAAACTCACAAGTACCGCCTTTTTTCTGAGTACTGTTTATGTGTACCACATTATTCTTTATTGCCATCTCACGATGAGAAAAAAATTACAAAAAAAGTCTTTATTCAGAGATGTGCACAAATGCATTCACTGCAGCAAATTTGTATACAGCAGCTGTGCGAAAATGGGTTGGGATCATTTGGTCTACAGCATGATGGTCGACAGTCATTAGGTCGACATCATTAGATCGACATGGGAAAAGGTTGACATGTGTCTAGGTCGACATGGGAAAAGGTCAACATGGTTCTAGGTCGAAAGGTCATTAGTTCGACACATCATTAGTTCGACAATGTCTATGTCGACAGTCAAAAGGTCGACATAGGGTTTTCACTGTTTTTTTTACCTGAATGTCAACACAGTCAACATGGACACAGTTTCAAGTGCACCGCATCCCCTCACATCGCTCGCTGCGCTTACTGCGCTCAGCATACTATTTTAGTCTCCCACCATGCCCTAGTGGATGGTAGGGCATGAAATACCACCTGTCAGCACATGTCGGCTCAAAAACCAGTGAAAAACCCCATGTCGACCATTTAAATTTCAACCTAGACATTGTCGCACTAACAACCTATCAAACTAATGACCTTTCAATCTAGAACCATGTCGACCTTTTCATATGTCGACCTAGACCCATGTCGAAATGTTCCCATGTCGACCTAATGACTGTCGACCATCATACTGTAGACCAAATGACCACATCCCACGAAAATATGCTAATCTCTGTGTCTGCTGTTCAGTACCGGGCATGGACAGGAACAGGGGTGGTGTCGTCTAGCAGCCAGGGATGGAGCAGAGCCATGTGGCAAAGTGAGGACACACACACACACTATGGGGGCATAAGACTCACAGATGTCACCAGCAGGTCTTTGTGCCTATAAGAGCCTTGTTCCCTTATCACCAGCAAGGTGTACAGGAAGTACGGAACTTGTTTCCTAGAACGGCCACAATCGTTAGTAATTGTGTACCTAAAGTTAATGGACCCGATTTCCTTTGAAATCAGGTCCATTTTGCCGACAAAGGCAAAATCGCGTTGATCGCGTCGGTCGCGTGCACTAACATGGCACGCGACACGACCGACGCGATCAACGCGATTTTGCCATAGGGTTCAATGTTAAAATATTTTTAACATTGCAATCGCGTTGATCGCGTCGGTCTTGTGCCATTAACAACGCGATTAACAACATTTTACATAGCAAACAATGGGAAATGGACCAATATGGGCCATTTCTCATTGTATATGCCCCTGTCATGGCTATTAATTAATGCTCCCCCATTGTGAACGGCACCCCACGATTAACGCCAACCCGGAGCGTAGCGAGCCCGCGAGGTGCGGCGGTACGCGTCCTCCGACCTTTTACTATCCACGTCGGCGTGGAGTTGAGAATATAACGTGTGGCGAGGACAGCGAGCCACCGATCCCGAAGCGTGGCAAGCACAGCGAGCCCCGCGAGGGGACGCGTATACATGTGAAGTTATGCACGTCCGCTCGCCACGCTTCGGGCTCGGTGGCTCGCTGCGCTCGCCACACTTTATATTTTCAACTCCACGCTGACGTACTTTTTCCGTAACTTGCGTACCATTTATTCCTAGCTACATGCGAACAAAACGTAGCGCAGCGTACCTTTACCGTGTATTGTACACGGGTGAATCAATGCAGTAATAGGAGATCCCTTCGCAGTACTTAGTCTCTAATCTGCGAATACCCTTTAAGGACAATGTCCGTAATACACCTTATCGCTAGATGCGAATAATTAGACGAGACCACGATATAACAAGTGAGGAGATAGATTCTCCATAAATAGTGTATTTAGTCCCTAGCGGACAAAAGGGGATTACAGAAAGAAGAAAAATACAGGTTAACACGTGATACAATTTTCTAACAATAATAATACAATTCAAACACTACTAGGGAAAGAAAAACAGACACAGGATACAATCAGCCAACAATACAATATAAGAAAGTACAGGGAATGCAACCGTTTACCGTCTCAAATATGCGCAGCGCAGTCCGGTTGGAGCTCGCTATATTCAGATTGAACTATAGCCCGGTCAATGGTAAGGGATAGAAGCAATGCCGAAGTGACCGAGGCAGCCCAGGGTTAGCTATCTTATAGGGTCAGAAGGGGGAGGTCAAAGGCCATTCCTATTGGTCAGGGTTCGAATGTCCAGTCCTCAGTGATTGGGGCAAAGTATTACACCTGCTTTGGATAGGTGCAGGGGGAGTAAACTTTGGAGTCCTTTGTGTGTTGGCATCGTCGTCGGGGGTCGTAAATAGCAACAAGAACCAACAAGAACCGGTTATATCTAGATTCTTTTGTCACACACATTTTAACAGAAATAGTCCTTGAAATATAGATTTTGTCCATAATTATCGGACCATATGAGTTGCGAAAACTTCAGTAACAGTACCAAACATTATACAGACAGAAGTATGTAATGCTGATTAAACTATGTGTAGTGCTCTAAACCTTTAATTAACTATATTTTATTTGGTGTAAGTATGGTATTATGAATTTATGTGTAATAGTATGGCTGCGCTTCTGGTCCACTTTGTCACACAGACTCGGGTATGTATACTTTATTTGCGCAACTCTGCGAACCAAAATGGCGGCCATACTATCCTAAAATGGCGTGTGTGCAACTCCACTTCAACAACGTGGATAGTAGGGGAATGAAAAGGTCGGAGGACGGGTAACGCTGCCCCTCGCGGGCTCGCTACGCTCGCCACGGTTCGGGTTGGCGTCAATAGTGGGGTGCCATTCACAATGGGGGCATTTGAGCAATCAGGGGGGTTAAAATTGGGGTCTGGGGACAATTTTACATTGAATCCAATGTAAAATAAGGTCTCAGGGACATTATTCACATTTGAATCAATGTAAAAATCGGGTCCATCGCGTCGGTCGCATCGCATGCGATTTGGTCGCATGCGATGCGATCGACGCAATTTTTCCGACCCGATCAAAATCGGTCTGGCCGTTCTAGGAAACAAGTACCGGAAGTACTTTTAAAAGGAGAGCATCCAATCCCTGAATCAGCCACAGGCATATCGAGAAAGGTTAAATCAAACTACCTACAGCTGTACCAGTGGGTATATTAAGCACACCATGACTTCAGATGACCACACCTCCTGACGAAGTCTTTGAATGACGAAACGCGTTGGGCGTGGTCTCCTTACAACATCGTTGTGCAGAACGTTCCTTGTCCACCTAGACCCATTGACAGTGGTGACGTGTCCCGGTCTCCTGTCTACTGCGATTGCGGATTTCAGGTGTTTGTCAAGCTGATTGCTGTAAACTTACATGTATGTGAGCTTGATTTTATAGTAAAATAACTTTTATCTTTATGCTCATTGGTTGCGCTATTTTCCTTTTCCTTGTATATCCCTGGGGGACATTTGAGCCGTGGTCGGGCTCTAAAGGAAAGAAGGCTGCAGACATTCCCCTATCTACACGGACGCACGTGAATCTGGGTGACTGTGCGCGGTTGGACTTCCAATACATACATACATACATATATATATATATATATATATATATACATACAAACTCCGGCACTCGGTCAAAAAAAGCTCATCACGTCAAATAGATGCTTTGCAACATTTCGGATCTTTTATTAGGCCCGTCGTCAGGCAGTACAGTATCAAAGAAGAAACATACAACACATACCTTATACCAGAAGCCTTCATCTTTGCCGCGCCGTCCCGGTCCGTGACTTCCGCCCCCCCCGCCAGAAATGTGGAGCTTACGTCACTCCCACCTTCTCCGGGAGCATAGATGATGCGTACATGTGCATGAGAAAAAAACCTAAGTACAGACATACAAAAAAAACAAAACATTAATATAAATATTTACATTATATACAAATCATGGATATAGGTGCATTATACAATACAGAGTCACCGATGATGCACTACAAGACAAATAAAGTTGTAATATTGTTTCACAAGAACATACTTAGATTTAATTGCTCGTTAAGTCCCCTTGGATGTACTCTATCTAATATATGAATCCATTTGGATTCAAGACGCAGCAGCTGCTTACCCCTATCCCCTCCCCTGTGATCATCAGGGACATGATCTATTATCATGTGCTTTAAACTGGATATGGTGTGATGTTCATTTAAGAAGTGCTTAGCGACCGGTTGGTCGTTGCCTTTGCCACTTAGCGCTGCCCTTATGGCAGATCTATGGAGCACCATTCTATCTTTGAATGGTAATATGGTTTTACCCACATATGCCATCCCACATGGGCATTTAATCATGTATATCACATGTGTGGTACTACAGGTGAGTGGGTGCCTGATGGTGTATTTTGTGCCATTGTGCGGGTGATGGAAATATCTACCAGCTATCATGTGGCTGCACGTAGTGCAGCCGGTGCACTTATGGCAGCCCTTCTGTTTGGCACTTATACCCTTCATGGCATTGACATGTTCTGTCACATCAGATCTGATCACCCAATCTCTTATATTTTTACCACGCTTGTAACAGGGGCGCATTTTGGTTTTCTTTAAACATTTTAAGTCCCTGTCATTCTGCACTATTGGCCACGAATTGTGAGTGATCTTTCTCACCTCTTTATGCATCACATCAAAATTGTGTACCCAATTAATCACATCTTCTGTGTTTTTGATTTTTGTGTCAGCTGTGAGGACTTCATGTCGACTAAGTCTGTCAACCTTGGCTTTTGCTTTTATCAGGGTCTGTTCTTTATAACCTCTGTGCCTAAATTTGTCCAACATTAATTCCATTTGGTCCTCACACTCTTTGGGGTCACTGTTGATACGTTTAACCCTTAGTAGTTGGGAATAAGGGAGACTGTCAAGCGTCGGTTGGGGATGATAACTGTCAGCTCTTAAAAGTGTATTGCGGTCGGTGGGCTTATTGTATAGACTGGTCACTATTTTGTCATTTTCCAATCTAATATTTACATCCAAGAATGGTACACATTCCCTGCTCATCTTGAAAGTGAATTTTATGGGACTATCTTGTTCATTGATGTTACTCATTAGTGTCTGGAAGTCATCATAAGTCCCAGACCATATAAGGAACAGGTCATCTATAAATCTTCTGAAGAATAGGACCCTGTCCCTAACTTCCCTGTTAAAAAACAGGTCTTTTTCTACAATGGCCATATAGGCGTTGGCATAGGTTGGTGCGACATGGGATCCCATAGCAACGCCCGTGAGTTGGGTGTAGTAGTTGCCATTAAAATAGAAATAATTGCGTTCCAACACCAATCTTAATAGTTTCACAAACCACTCCACATATATATATATATATATATATATATATACATACACAAATACAGGGACTCAACACTCTCCATAATGAACTAACTCACCTTAGTATACAATTAATCAAATAAATAATGGGGTTTTAGTTCATGAATTGATCAATGCATTTAAGCTTGCAGCCCATCGCCAAGGGACCCCATTTCACTGCAAGTCCTACACTAGCATTTGTTTCTCAAGAGCCTGCCAACTGCTGACACATCATAGCTAAAGTCGACATGTGCTTTTTCCTGGTTTAAAGCTCACCTGCCAAGTGCCTTATGGCTTTTAAAGATGAGGCAGTCACCTAACACAACACCTGACTTAGAATTAAAGGGGCAGCTGTAACAGGTTACAGATAAATTAGCTCATCTGGGGTGAAAGAGAAAGCTATGATCACAGTAACAAAGGTTAATAAAAATTAACCCACATATATACACACATACAGAGTACCACAACACTCGCCATCCCTGCGAATGGGGTGCAAACAGCACTCGCCATTCCCAGGTTGGGGTGAAAGTGGCCTGTGACCACATGCTCTAATACATACAAATACAGGGACTCAACACTCTCCATAATGAACTAACTCACCTTAGTATACAATTAATCAAATAAATAATGGGGTTTTAGTTCATGAATTGATCAATGCATTTAAGCTTGCAGCCCATCGCCAAGGGACCCCATTTCACTGCAAGTCCTACACTAGCATTTGTTTCTCAAGAGCCTGCCAACTGCTGACACATCATAGCTAAAGTCGACATGTGCTTTTTCCTGGTTTAAAGCTCACCTGCCAAGTGCCTTATGGCTTTTAAAGATGAGGCAGTCACCTAACACAACACCTGACTTAGAATTAAAGGGGCAGCTGTAACAGGTTACAGATAAATTAGCTCATCTGGGGTGAAAGAGAAAGCTATGATCACAGTAACAAAGGTTAATAAAAATTAACCCACATATATACACACATACAGAGTACCACAACACTCGCCATCCCTGCGAATGGGGTGCAAACAGCACTCGCCATTCCCAGGTTGGGGTGAAAGTGGCCTGTGACCACATGCTCTAATACATACAAATACAGGGACTCAACACTCTCCATAATGAACTAACTCACCTTAGTATACAATTAATCAAATAAATAATGGGGTTTTAGTTCATGAATTGATCAATGCATTTAAGCTTGCAGCCCATCGCCAAGGGACCCCATTTCACTGCAAGTCCTACACTAGCATTTGTTTCTCAAGAGCCTGCCAACTGCTGACACATCATAGCTAAAGTCGACATGTGCTTTTTCCTGGTTTAAAGCTCACCTGCCAAGTGCCTTATGGCTTTTAAAGATGAGGCAGTCACCTAACACAACACCTGACTTAGAATTAAAGGGGCAGCTGTAACAGGTTACAGATAAATTAGCTCATCTGGGGTGAAAGAGAAAGCTATGATCACAGTAACAAAGGTTAATAAAAATTAACCCACATATATACACACATACAGAGTACCACAACACTCGCCATCCCTGCGAATGGGGTGCAAACAGCACTCGCCATTCCCAGGTTGGGGTGAAAGTGGCCTGTGACCACATGCTCTAATACATACAAATACAGGGACTCAACACTCTCCATAATGAACTAACTCACCTTAGTATACAATTAATCAAATAAATAATGGGGTTTTAGTTCATGAATTGATCAATGCATTTAAGCTTGCAGCCCATCGCCAAGGGACCCCATTTCACTGCAAGTCCTACACTAGCATTTGTTTCTAATACTATGATACTAAGGTGAGTTAGTTCATTATGGAGAGTGTTGAGTCCCTGTATTTGTATGTATTAGAGCATGTGGTCACAGGCCACTTTCACCCCAACCTGGGAATGGCGAGTGCTGTTTGCACCCCATTCGCAGGGATGGCGAGTGTTGTGGTACTCTGTATGTGTGTATATATGTGGGTTAATTTTTATTAACCTTTGTTACTGTGATCATAGCTTTCTCTTTCACCCCAGATGAGCTAATTTATCTGTAACCTGTTACAGCTGCCCCTTTAATTCTAAGTCAGGTGTTGTGTTAGGTGACTGCCTCATCTTTAAAAGCCATAAGGCACTTGGCAGGTGAGCTTTAAACCAGGAAAAAGCACATGTCGACTTTAGCTATGATGTGTCAGCAGTTGGCAGGCTCTTGAGAAACAAATGCTAGTGTAGGACTTGCAGTGAAATGGGGTCCCTTGGCGATGGGCTGCAAGCTTAAATGCATTGATCAATTCATGAACTAAAACCCCATTATTTATTTGATTAATTGTATACTAAGGTGAGTTAGTTCATTATGGAGAGTGTTGAGTCCCTGTATTTGTATGTATTAGAGCATGTGGTCACAGGCCACTTTCACCCCAACCTGGGAATGGCGAGTGCTGTTTGCACCCCATTCGCAGGGATGGCGAGTGTTGTGGTACTCTGTATGTGTGTATATATGTGGGTTAATTTCTATTAACCTTTGTTACTGTGATCATAGCTTTCTCTTTCACCCCAGATGAGCTAATTTATCTGTAACCTGTTACAGCTGCCCCTTTAATTCTAAGTCAGGTGTTGTGTTAGGTGACTGCCTCATCTTTAAAAGCCATAAGGCACTTGGCAGGTGAGCTTTAAACCAGGAAAAAGCACATGTCGACTTTAGCTATGATGTGTCAGCAGTTGGCAGGCTCTTGAGAAACAAATGCTAGTGTAGGACTTGCAGTGAAATGGGGTCCCTTGGCGATGGGCTGCAAGCTTAAATGCATTGATCAATTCATGAACTAAAACCCCATTATTTATTTGATTAATTGTATACTAAGGTGAGTTAGTTCATTATGGAGAGTGTTGAGTCCCTGTATTTGTATGTATTAGAGCATGTGGTCACAGGCCACTTTCACCCCAACCTGGGAATGGCGAGTGCTGTTTGCACCCCATTCGCAGGGATGGCGAGTGTTGTGGTACTCTGTATGTGTGTATATATGTGGGTTAATTTTTATTAACCTTTGTTACTGTGATCATAGCTTTCTCTTTCACCCCAGATGAGCTAATTTATCTGTAACCTGTTACAGCTGCCCCTTTAATTCTAAGTCAGGTGTTGTGTTAGGTGACTGCCTCATCTTTAAAAGCCATAAGGCACTTGGCAGGTGAGCTTTAAACCAGGAAAAAGCACATGTCGACTTTAGCTATGATGTGTCAGCAGTTGGCAGGCTCTTGAGAAACAAATGCTAGTGTAGGACTTGCAGTGAAATGGGGTCCCTTGGCGATGGGCTGCAAGCTTAAATGCATTGATCAATTCATGAACTAAAACCCCATTATTTATTTGATTAATTGTATACTAAGGTGAGTTAGTTCATTATGGAGAGTGTTGAGTCCCTGTATTTGTATGTATTAGAGCATGTGGTCACAGGCCACTTTCACCCCAACCTGGGAATGGCGAGTGCTGTTTGCACCCCATTCGCAGGGATGGCGAGTGTTGTGGTACTCTGTATGTGTGTATATATGTGGGTTAATTTTTATTAACCTTTGTTACTTTGATCATAGCTTTCTCTTTCACCCCAGATGAGCTAATTTATCTGTAACCTGTTACAGCTGCCCCTTTAATTCTAAGTCAGGTGTTGTGTTAGGTGACTGCCTCATCTTTAAAAGCCATAAGGCACTTGGCAGGTGAGCTTTAAACCAGGAAAAAGCACATGTCGACTTTAGCTATGATGTGTCAGCAGTTGGCAGGCTCTTGAGAAACAAATGCTAGTGTAGGACTTGCAGTGAAATGGGGTCCCTTGGCGATGGGCTGCAAGCTTAAATGCATTGATCAATTCATGAACTAAAACCCCATTATTTATTTGATTAATTGTATACTAAGGTGAGTTAGTTCATTATGGAGAGTGTTGAGTCCCTGTATTTGTATGTATTAGAGCATGTGGTCACAGGCCACTTTCACCCCAACCTGGGAATGGCGAGTGCTGTTTGCACCCCATTCGCAGGGATGGCGAGTGTTGTGGTACTCTGTATGTGTGTATATATGTGGGTTAATTTTTATTAACCTTTGTTACTGTGATCATAGCTTTCTCTTTCACCCCAGATGAGCTAATTTATCTGTAACCTGTTACAGCTGCCCCTTTAATTCTAAGTCAGGTGTTGTGTTAGGTGACTGCCTCATCTTTAAAAGCCATAAGGCACTTGGCAGGTGAGCTTTAAACCAGGAAAAAGCACATGTCGACTTTAGCTATGATGTGTCAGCAGTTGGCAGGCTCTTGAGAAACAAATGCTAGTGTAGGACTTGCAGTGAAATGGGGTCCCTTGGCGATGGGCTGCAAGCTTAAATGCATTGATCAATTCATGAACTAAAACCCCATTATTTATTTGATTAATTGTATACTAAGGTGAGTTAGTTCATTATGGAGAGTGTTGAGTCCCTGTATTTGTATGTATTAGAGCATGTGGTCACAGGCCACTTTCACCCCAACCTGGGAATGGCGAGTGCTGTTTGCACCCCATTCGCAGGGATGGCGAGTGTTGTGGTACTCTGTATGTGTGTATATATGTGGGTTAATTTTTATTAACCTTTGTTACTGTGATCATAGCTTTCTCTTTCACCCCAGATGAGCTAATTTATCTGTAACCTGTTACAGCTGCCCCTTTAATTCTAAGTCAGGTGTTGTGTTAGGTGACTGCCTCATCTTTAAAAGCCATAAGGCACTTGGCAGGTGAGCTTTAAACCAGGAAAAAGCACATGTCGACTTTAGCTATGATGTGTCAGCAGTTGGCAGGCTCTTGAGAAACAAATGCTAGTGTAGGACTTGCAGTGAAATGGGGTCCCTTGGCGATGGGCTGCAAGCTTAAATGCATTGATCAATTCATGAACTAAAACCCCATTATTTATTTGATTAATTGTATACTAAGGTGAGTTAGTTCATTATGGAGAGTGTTGAGTCCCTGTATTTGTATGTATTAGAGCATGTGGTCACAGGCCACTTTCACCCCAACCTGGGAATGGCGAGTGCTGTTTGCACCCCATTCGCAGGGATGGCGAGTGTTGTGGTACTCTGTATGTGTGTATATATATATATATATATATATATATATATATATATATATATATATATATATATATATATATATATATATATATATATATATATATATATATATATATATATATATATATATATATATATATATATATACTTGATTAGAAATAAAGCTGCGTCACTCCAGGGGTCTTGTCCAACGAAATTTTAGTATTTTCAGATGGTATACATATTACAGATACATATACAGGGTCGACGTTTCGGTGCCTCCTGACACCTTGCTCACGACCACATGCATCCAAAGAATTACAGACATGAATGACCGCACGGCGGCGGACACAAACATATATACTCACATCAGTCAGCGTGTTCCCTGCGGCAGCCGGTAACGTGCAGTGTTCTCTCCCCCTGACGGCGCAGAGTCCCCTGCTGACGACGTCATCACTGACTACTGCTGCTAGGCAACGCAGCCGGCTTAGACGCCGCCACCGGCTCCCGCAGCGAACAGTCTGCACACAAGGACACAGAATGGAAACATTCAGAAACAGTGTAATACTATAAAGCTGACACATATTCTGTAACTACATGCTACTGATATATTAGGTGTGCAGATACTACGCGATATATGTACAGTGGTTGCTATGGGTACAATGTGACGCCTCATGCTGAAGGCGGACATATGCTAGACATATAATACGATATAATAAATGGGCTGCGAGTTCGTATGGCAGCTTGGGGTCAAATTTATAAGAAGACACTCCAGCTAAATCGTTCATTTAATCCACCAGGTTTGATGGTACGCAATTTGTAAATCCATGTTGCTTCCAGCTTGAGTAGTTTGTCATCTCTATCTCCACCTCGGCGCATTGCAGGGACGTGATCTATAATAATAAATTTTAAATCTGCAATGGAATGTTTTGCCTCCATGAAGTGCCTGGCCACAGGTTGATCAGATTTCTTCTGCAGGATTGCGCTGTTAATTGCCGACCTGTGCAATGCCATCCTTTCGCGGATGGTTCTCACCGTTTTTCCTACATAATGTAGGTGACAGGGACAGTACAGAAGATATATGACATGCGTCATAGTGCATGTCAACACCTGTTTGATAGGGATGCTTGTTCCATTATGAGGATGTTTGAATGTCCGACAAACTATTAGATTTTTACACGTAGTGCATTTGATGCATCGGTAGCACCCTGGTGGCTTCTGTAGAAAGTGGGATGGTTGTGATATCAATCTATCAAACCCGGTGATATCTGTGTGCATAACTCGATCTTTAATGTTTCTTCCCCTTGTGTAACAAGCCATCGGTTTTACAGAATGGAAGCAAGGGAGTTCTGAGTCAGTTTTGATTATCGGCCACAGCGCTGTAGTGGCTCTCTGTACCACCGGACTCGATGTGGTATATTCCTGCTTCCACGGGAGAACTAATTGGTCGGATCTTCTCTTAGGCATTAGCAATTCGGCTCTTGGGATAGCTAGTATTTCTTCACGGATCTTTCTCATTGGGCTAATTTCGTAGCCCCTTTGTGCGAAGCGTTGTATTACTTGGTTAGTGCTCTCCTCTGCTGCCTGTTTGGTGCTGGAGATTCTGGATACTCTCATTAATTGAGACCTGGGGAGCCCTCTTTTGAGGGGTTTGGGATGATGGCTTGACACTGCCAACAACGTATTGCGGTCGGTTGGTTTCGTAAAGACCTCTGTTGTAATTGTGGAGTTCTGTATTTTGATCAACACATCCAGATAATTGATCTGTTCACTTTGAATATTCACTGTATATTTGATTGGTGAATTACTGGCGTTGATCATGGCAATATAGTCAACATCATCCAGTTATACCGATCATATATACAGTACCAAAAATCCATAAAAACATCGACAGACCGCCAGGAAGACCCATTATTTCCGCAATAAACTCATTATACTACCCGATATCCAAACCGCTAGACCAAATATTACAACCGCATATTCAGTTACAACCTACCTTCATTAAGGATACAACAGCCTTCCTTACAAGATTAACAGAATTCAACACTTTACCGAAGGATACAGTACTGGTCACGATGGACGTGACCAGCCTATATACTTCTATTCCACAACAGGCAGGAATTGCAGCGGTTGCAGCTTTCTTGAGAGAAAATAATATCTGTGACCTGGAACAATCATTATTCGTAGAACTACTCTCTCTAACGTTGGAAAGAAATTATTTCTTGTACAATGGAGAATTTTACCAGCAAACCAGCGGGTGTGCCATGGGCAGCCCGGTGGCACCGAGCCTAGCGAATGTATACATGTTCCAGGAAGAGAACAACAAATTTCTGCACAATATAAACATCAATAAGCACATACTAATGTATGTAAGATTCATCGATGACCTCTTCCTGTTGTGGTCAGGTCCTACAGCGCCCTTGGTTGACTATATTGCCATGATCAACGCCAGTAATTCACCAATCAAATATATAGTGAATATTCAAAGTGAACAGATCAATTATCTGGATGTGTTGATCAAAATACAGAACTCCACAATTACAACAGAGGTCTTTACGAAACCAACCGACCGCAATACGTTGTTGGCAGTGTCAAGCCATCATCCCAAACCCCTCAAAAGAGGGCTCCCCAGGTCTCAATTAATGAGAGTATCCAGAATCTCCAGCACCAAACAGGCAGCAGAGGAGAGCACTAACCAAGTAATACAACGCTTCGCACAAAGGGGCTACGAAATTAGCCCAATGAGAAAGATCCGTGAAGAAATACTAGCTATCCCAAGAGCCGAATTGCTAATGCCTAAGAGAAGATCCGACCAATTAGTTCTCCCGTGGAAGCAGGAATATACCACATCGAGTCCGGTGGTACAGAGAGCCACTACAGCGCTGTGGCCGATAATCAAAACTGACTCAGAACTCCCTTGCTTCCATTCTGTAAAACCGATGGCTTGTTACACAAGGGGAAGAAACATTAAAGATCGAGTTATGCACACAGATATCACCGGGTTTGATAGATTGATATCACAACCATCCCACTTTCTACAGAAGCCACCAGGGTGCTACCGATGCATCAAATGCACTACGTGTAAAAATCTAATAGTTTGTCGGACATTCAAACATCCTCATAATGGAACAAGCATCCCTATCAAACAGGTGTTGACATGCACTATGACGCATGTCATATATCTTCTGTACTGTCCCTGTCACCTACATTATGTAGGAAAAACGGTGAGAACCATCCGCGAAAGGATGGCATTGCACAGGTCGGCAATTAACAGCGCAATCCTGCAGAAGAAATCTGATCAACCTGTGGCCAGGCACTTCATGGAGGCAAAACATTCCATTGCAGATTTAAAATTTATTATTATAGATCACGTCCCTGCAATGCGCCGAGGTGGAGATAGAGATGACAAACTACTCAAGCTGGAAGCAACATGGATTTACAAATTGCGTACCATCAAACCTGGTGGATTAAATGAACGATTTAGCTGGAGTGTCTTCTTATAAATTTGACCCCAAGCTGCCATACGAACTCGCAGCCCATTTATTATATCGTATTATATGTCTAGCATATGTCCGCCTTCAGCATGAGGCGTCACATTGTAGCCATAGCAACCACTGTACATATATCACGTAGTATCTGCACACCTAATATATCAGTAGCATGTAGTTACAGAATATGTGTCAGCTTTATAGTATTACACTGTTTCTGAATGTTTCCATTCTGTGTCCTTGTGTGCAGACTGTTCGCTGCGGGAGCCGGTGGCGGCGTCTAAGCCGGCTGCGTTGCCTAGCAGCAGTAGTCAGTGATGACGTCGTCAGCAGGGGACTCTGCGCCGTCAGGGGGAGAGAACACTGCACGTTACCGGCTGCCGCAGGGAACACGCTGACTGATGTGAGTATATATGTTTGTGTCCGCCGCCGTGCGGTCATTCATGTCTGCAATTCTTTGGATGCATGTGGTCGTGAGCAAGGTGTCAGGAGGCACCGAAACGTCGACCCTGTATATGTATCTGTAATATGTATACCATCTGAAAATACTAAAATTTCGTTGGACAAGACCCCTGGAGTGACGCAGCTTTATTTCTAATCAAGTGTGTATTCCTCTGAAGGCACCCGGGGCAAACCAATATCGAGTAAGTGGAGTGCCGAATCTCCCAAACCTATATATATATATATATATATATATATATATATATATATATATATATATATATATATATATATATATATATATATATATATATATATATATATATATATACACACACTTAGGCCGGTTTCACACACTCCGGCTCCTGCCGGACGGTGAAATCCCGCACGACCAGGGAGCCGTGCCGCACACATTAGTTGTGAGTGGACACTATTGTGTCCATTCACACGGGACGGCCACGGCCCGGCCGCACAGTTGCAGCCGGATCCCGCAACTGGAAGGGATGGCTGCCGGGCTGTGGCCATCCCCTCCATGATAAAGTACTGTGTGTGGCACGGCTCCCTGGCCGTGCGGGATTTCACCGTCCGGCAGGAGCCGGAGTGTGTGAAACCAGCCATACCCTCCAACATGACCGATTCCATTAGGTGCAAAATGCTCTGCTTCTGGACTTCTTCCTTAATTTAGGATTGCCTTCACATTTGCTGGAACACCGTTATCATCACTGAACTAGTTCAAAAGGGGCGACTGCAATTATCAATTAAGAAAGAGGTCTAGAAACAGTGCATTTTGTACCTAATGGAATGGGATATATATATATATACAGGGCTATTATTGTGCAGGCTCCAGCAGGAACTGAGGCCCTTATTCTAGTTCACTCTTTCAGACAAAATATTTCTCAGATGGACAAAACCATGTGCACTGCAGGTGAGGAAGGTGTAAAACCCCACCCAAATCTAATTATCTCTGCACAAGTAACACCTGCCTCACCTGCAGTGCACATGGTTTTGTCCATCTAAGAAATATTTTGTCTGAAAGAGTGAACTAGAATAAGGGCCTCAGTTCCTGCTGGAGCCTGCACAAAAATAGCCCTGTATATATATATATATATATATATATATATATATATATATATATATATATATATATATATATATATATAGATAGATACGGGGGGACCCCTTCCTGCGCTATTAGGAATGGAAGCAGCACCTCTGAAGGATCTTCTGTTAGACAAGACCCAAATGATAGATATGGAAAAACAAGGGAGTATCAGAGTGCGCTAGAATACAACAATAGTAGATTCAAACAATCAATATTTAATATAAAATATAAAAATTATATAAAAATGGTACAAGTACAAGTATAAAAGCCCTTATAGTTAGGGATATCTCAGAAATACAATTTGATGAACAGATATGATTGTTGTTCAATTCAAGTGGTCTTGATCACAATTATCCCAACGCGTTTCGTCAAAACATGACTTCATCAGGGGCGGATATAATAATCAGCAATAACGTGAAGAGACAGGTGAAATCAATGCAAGTTCTATATACAATTTTCATCGTGATGTCTCAGAAACATTCCAATATGATTTCAGCAGTCACAAAAGTAGGATGATTCCAATAGAAATGCCAAGAAAATTTGCCAGATATGCAAAAATTATTAGAGAGCTCAGGATCTAACAACCAGTCAGCAGGGGTTCACCAATGCAAGACTTGCATTGGTGAACCCCTGCTGACTGGTTGTTAGATCCTACTATTGTTGTATTCTAGCGCACTCTGATACTCCCTTGTTTTTCCATATATATATATATATATATATATATATATATATATATATATATATATATAGTACATGTGTGCATTCTAGCATATTTAGCATATTTTTTATTTTTCAATATTTCTGTGTGTGCAGCATACTTGCCAACCTGCCCATCTCCTTCAGGGAGAAAATGCTCTGTTCCTGGACTTCCCTGGTAATGCATAATTGCCATCACCTGTGGAGAGCTAGGTAATTAATAAGAAAGGCGTTTCACCACAGGTGCTGGCAATCATACATTACCAGGGAAGTCCAGGAACAGAGCATTTTCTCCCTCATGGTGAGGGGCAGGTAGGAGTGTGTGTGTGTGTGTATTTTTTTTTCTTGATTGTTGTGTGGATTCTTTCATGTCAACCAGCATATTGCTCACCATTATACATCAGTTACAATTAGTTACTCTTTTATTCTTTGTGTGGCTCCTCATCAGAGGATCATTTGTTGACAGGTTTCCCCAGACCTGTTAAATTACCTGCTGCTATAGATTTTATTATATATACATATGAATAAACAATAATTGGTTATATAATAATGTACATATTTCTAACGAGCACCTAAATTATTGATAAATTAATGTTAAATTAAGTGTCAAAATTAAGTGTCAAAACAATGTAAAAATTGCCCTAATCCATAGAGCTGAAATGTGATCCATTCTATTTAACCTAATGCCACATTTAGCAATCCACTTATAATTTCACCTTAACATTTAACAGTAATGAAAAGCAACTGCTTAAATGACAACCACAATCATCTTATGTTTTATGATAATCAAACAAAACAATAACTTAATACAAAATGTATGAATGCCTGCTATTATATTGTATCTTGCACTACACAGTAGCGTGATATCGGTAATAGTGATGCATCCACTGCTAAAACAACATTGCTACATGAATTGTTTCATTTATTGATTATCTCCTAAGAAGAACCACTGCTTCATCCTTAATTGGAAACACTGCCTGATCTGAGTAATTAGGGACTGCAGTCCTTGCAGCCAGTGGCAGCTGAGGAAGACAGGCTTTGATGTCTGTTCTCTGACTCTCCTGGGCGCTTCCTGTCCATTCTACTATAAGGCTATCCAAAAGATAATATGTACACAGGCAGTGGCGTAACTATGATGTGGCAGACCCCGTGGCAGCTTGGGGGAGCCAGCACCGGGTGTAATGAAAACAAGGAGCCCCGTGTCAGCGGTGTGTGTCGGGTTCGGTGGCTGGGCTGTGCTCCACACTATTGCCTGCCAGATCCCCAGCAGCTGCCTGCTACATTTATCTTCCAAGTCTCCGTCGGGTGCCCGGCTATTTCAAATGCGGCCATAGCTCTGATTGCCTGCCGGGCCGCAAGCTCTGATTGGTTAACGAATTGGCGCCACATTTGAAATGGACTGGCAGCCGGCGGAGATGCAGTAGCTAAATGTAGCAGGCATCTGCAGGGGATCCGGCGGGTTGGGTTGGGGGGCGGGATGCAATGTGCCCCTTGCACCATTAGATTTATGCAGCACTAGGTCTGCGTGTGGGATCACCTGACAGCTGGGATGTATCTTCTTCCTGCCTTCCCGGCTGTCAGTGTCAGGCAGCGGCTCAGTCACTGCTGTGACCGGCCGCATAGGAGAGCTCTGAGAGGGGGCAGGGCT
Organism: Crinia signifera; assembly: GCF_055691185.1. Classification (NCBI taxonomy): domain Eukaryota; kingdom Metazoa; phylum Chordata; class Amphibia; order Anura; family Myobatrachidae; genus Crinia; species Crinia signifera. Next base: position 65,273,855 of record NC_139222.1, read on the forward strand.
AATGGAGCTTAACAGGGCTCCATGAGGGTCGGCGATTAGTGGGGCTCCATGAGAGGGTGGGGGTCAACCCATGTCTGCATACCCGGATCTCAAACACGGGTAAAAAAAAGGGTTTTACCCGTGTATGCGACCCGCTCACACTGCAAAAAAACTGTGTTAAAAGGCAAATTTCCAGGTCAACATGCTAGACCTGGGAATTTGCCTGCAGTGAGAACTGGGGTGTGAGTCTGAATGAAACCCTTTATCAGGTGTCTGTGTTTTTAATAATTATATCTGTAAAGAGGCCAAAATGTTTTGATTTGGGTGTGAATTAAAGTGTTAACCTATTCTTTGTTTCTTTATAGTGCTCTGATATATTTTGGGGTTGTTGTTCTTTTTCTGTGTAGTATCATATGCAAGAAAGGGTTAAACACCTTGCGCTGCTGAATGGATACAGAATTAAAAATGCACCTTTCTGAATAAGATGTACACTGGAAACACTGTGTAGTTTTAAATTTGATATAGAATATAGCCATACTTACCTACCTGACCCTCTCCATACTTGCCTACCTGACCCTCTCCATGAGGGAGAAAATGCTCTGTTCCTGGACTTCCCTGGTAATGTAGGATTGCCATCACCTGTGGTGACACACCTTTCTTAGCAATTACCTAGCTCCCCACAGGTGATGTCAATCATACATTACCAGGGTAGTCCAGGAACAGAGCATTTTCTCCCTCATGGAGAGGGTCAGGTAGGTAAGTATGAATATAGCATATATTTAGACAATAAGTACATAAAATAACAATATATACATATAAAATGCACATATAGCATAAAATATCAATCTAATAGACTAACACATTTGCAGGAATACTCCATTAATTATTCGGAATGAGCAATCAATAGGGGATTGTGTCCGATAGCTGGTAAGAATTAGTAATACGGTTAGTTGCCAGGCTGGTTAAATGGATGGATTTTGTTAAGCAAGCTTTGGTTAGTAGAAGCAATTGGTTGGTAAAGCACATGGCTAATTAGCATGTAAGCAGTCCACACATAAAGAGTCAGAAGGTCAATTAGTGCATTAACACGGCAGTATTTGTTGAAGTAAATAATATTTGCAAAGCTCACCCTCCAGTCAGGTTGTAAATGAGGAGGCGCCGGGGAGCCTGATGGAGCGGAGGCTCAACCCAGCGCAGGCAGTAGTGATGGTCCCGGGAGTAGCGCCAGTGATGGATAAGCATCGGCCGGGCGACTACCTCTAACCGCTTGCAGTGGTGAGCGTGCAGATCTCTACCAGGTGGAGCGGCTCACGTGGGGAGGAGACCAGGCGGCAACCAGCTGGTGGATGTAATCCTAAAGTGCAAACGAGTAGGAAGAAGTGGCGTTTAGTTTCTATAGCAACCAGAAACTTTTTCAAGGCGTAGTAAAACCAAGCATTTCTTGTAGTGGGCTCCCATTCAATGGCACATATTTATAACAATACTAATGAATGTTTTATTGAAAATTCATAGAAAGATGATGCATTAACCATATAAACAGTTTTCATATAGTGAGACAAATGTATCAAATATAGGAAAGAGATAAAACACAAACCAATCAGTTTCTCTCAGGTTACAGGCTGTGTTTGAAAAATGACAGTTAGGATTTGATTGATTCGTACTTTCGGAGGAGAAGAATCAAGCCCTGGAGAGAATTAGCATTTGCCCCTGGCACCAACTCCCCCCAAATGTCATACATGTGAGCAGAGGCTGCCTGGCAACTTTTAGCCTGGGGGGCAAGGCCAGAGCACCGGCCCATAAGTAACAGTGCATCGTTAAATGGAGGTTTTTCGTATGTGTATTAATAAAAAAAAAACAATAATAGGACACCACGGGCTGCTCCCCTGTATAATATCAGGACCTCCACAGGATGCTCCCACTGGCTAGTTATGCCAAAACCAGTGGCATAACTAGCCATTTTGGTACCCTGTGCCAGAAAGTAAATTGGTGCATGCCCCACCACCACACTAAAAATAGGAGAGTGCGCGCCAAAGGCGCACTGCAAAATGTAGGAGTAATACTTCATGGGGAAGAGGCGTTAGTAAAAGTACTAATAACATTGTAATGCTCATAACACATTATACCACACACAGTAATGCCCATTATGTATTATACCACACAGCGTAATGCCCCTTACACAATATGCAGCACACCATAATGCCCATATGATATTACGACACACATTATGCTCCACGCAATGCCCCGAGTACACCTGCTTATGACTACATAATGCCCAGAGTTACCGACAGTAGCAACGCAACTTATAATGTACATAACATCCACATCAGTTGCCGACAGTAGTAGTATCACAACGTATACACAGGGCTATATTTCTGCCGGAACGGTCCGGAACGCCGTTCCTGAAGTTCAGAAAACAAATGACGTCATCAGGAACGGGGTTCCGGAACCTCTAGACTTCGGCATAAATGCAGAGAGCTCAGCCTCAGACTATTACACACCTGTCTAGCCGAACCACAGCCTCTCTGGCAACAACCCCTTCACCATTAAACGAGCAGCGCCTGTCCTGATAGGCTGCCCGGAGCCTGGCTGCGCCCCCTCACCGCAGCAACCAAGTTGATGGACAGTCTCTTTAAGTTCTCACCCCTCTGTGGTGAGCTGCGCTCTGCTCCCTCATCCTTCCAAGCAGGACTTGCACGGCACAGAGAAGAGAACACATGTTGCTGCCTTTGCCCCCTCCTTCCGTCGGAGCAGGTAGAGGGGGATTGTAAATCATTCTGGAAGGATCTTTAAACACTGTCTGTTCCTTCCATGTAGCGTGCAGGCAGCCCTCCCCCCCCTTCCTGGGAGAGAGCACACAGGTGGGGGCTGGCCTGTCATAAAATGTGGCCTGCATCCACAGTGCACAGTATCACACAGTGCACAGTATGTCAGTATCACACAGTGCACAGTATTTAACTTGCGCGATTTGTGCACAGTGGGGTCCTGGCAGTGCAGCAGTGAGATAGAGTAGGGTAGGGGGTTGGCATCATGTTGAACTACACCTTCCATCATGCACTGCCACACATTTGCTGTTAGAGTATGCTAAAATGGTGGCAGGGCATGGAGATGTAGTCCCTCAGCAGCTGGAGTGGCTCACAGTACCTACCCCAGAGAATGGGTCATTGTATAATGCCACAGACTAGGGAGCATAGGTGAATCTAGGGGGTGGTCCGGGGGTGCACCGGACCACCCATTAGATCAGGGCTGAGCAACACCGGCCCTCCAGCTGTTAATGAACTACACATCCCAGTATGCTTTGCATTAGTTTTGCTATGTGGCCATGCTGAAACTGATGCAAGGCATGCTGGGATGTGTAGTTCATCAACATCTGGAGGGCCGGTGTTGCCCAGCCCTGCATTAGATTGTCGGCAGCCGCAATTTAAAGAAATGACAGCCGGGCAGAAAAGTAATCACTGGCTAACTAGCAAACCAGCAGCTCTGTCCCTGTCTATACCGCTGGATCGCAAGCCAATAGGAGTTTGCGGTCCGGCAGCCAATCAGGAGAGGCCACCAATACTACTAATACCGCTCCAGATTGGCTGCCGGCCGTGAGCTCCTGGCTCGCGGGAGTATTGAATAAAGATAGCGACGGGGACGGAGCCAGTGGCGGGCTGGTGCAGCGTGCCACATCATGCACCCCGGGCCAATATGTATTCGGTATGTACAGTGTTAACATCAACTCCCGTGCATGCTTGAGTACCCTGGTTGGTTGTCTGCTTTCACATCCAGGCGACACTCTGAACTGATCCGGCGGCAGCCGTGTCCCCTTGATGCCCAGTGGACAATTCCGTGGGAGACAGCGGCTCATATACATTAACGGTAACAACCTCAGTACCAGCTATGTGTGAGTGACCCCTGACATAATAATTGGAATTTAACAATCTGGTGGTTCTTTGATGTCCCATAACACTGGATGACTTTGTTTCCCCTCTTTTTCTCCATATACAAGGCACCATATCCCATAATATTTACTATCAATTTAAGTGCTGGCCTGCCGAAAATATAAGGGAATATTAAGCCATTATCAATTAACTGAAAGAGGATCGATTGATTACTTCTGGTGGAGATATTGGTTGTTTTTAATTATATGTATATGTATTTTTATCTTTGTCCTTTATGAGGTGGTGTTTTATTTATTTTTATTTATTCTGATCTTTAATTATAATAAATTAGCAATGATTATCCATTGCGCTCTCTGAGGGATATGTCTCCTAATTTTTTTGTGTCGGTATGTATTTGGCCTGGCCTGGCCAGGGCCGTAACTAGGGGGGAGCTGGGCGCTGAGAGACCCGGACGCTGAAAGCCGCTGCAGCAGCCGGCAGCCGCAGACTGAGTTGCATTATGTTTAATTGAAATTATGGTGTGTGGAATTATGTTTAATTGGCGTTACGGTGTTGGCATTATGTGTATTGGGCATTACAGTGTGTGGCATTACGTTTAATTGTCACTACGGTGTGTGGCATTATGTGTAATTGTCATTACGGCGTGTTGCTTTTTGTAATGGGTATTATGAAGTTTGCTAAAATGTGTAATGGGCATTACGGTGTGTGGCCTAATGTGTAATACCACACACCTTTTTGTGATGGCACACTTCCTTTCCATGAGGACACACACCTTTTTCGCCGCGCGGCTTCGCCGCGCTAAGGTCCGCCCTGCTGCATTGTTTGGATCTGGGACCACCCATTACCATATTTCTAGATTCGCCTATGCTAGGGAGCACTGGCTGGGGTGCATTGTTTATCTGGCACTGCTGTGGGGCATTGTGTAGCTAGCACTGCTGGTCGGTATATAGGGCATTACTGGTGGCATTATGTGTATATATGGCACTGCTATATAGGGCATTATGTGTTAAAAAAAAGTTTAAGCACCAATTTATGCCCCCCGCCCCTTTGGTAGCTCCACCCACATCACCGCCCACTTCTGTCCCGCCCACAGTTCCTGAACCTCTTTTCCTACAAAAATAGCACTGCGTATACATAATGCCCACACCAGTTGCTGACAGTAGTAGTGCTGATTATACGTAACACCCACACCAGTTGCCGACAATAGTAGCGTTGCCTATACATAACACCCGCACCAGTTTCTGACAGTAGCGCTGCTTATACGTAACGCCCACACCGACACCAGTCGCAACCGCAGTAGTGCTGCCTATACATATGCCCCCACCAGTTACCGACACTAGTAGCACTGCTTGTACATATGCCCACATCAGTTGCCGACACTAGTAGCGCTGCTTGTACACATGGCCACACCAGTTGCAGACACTAGTAGCGCTGATTATACATATGCTTACACCAGTTGCCGACACTAGTAACGCTGCCTGTACATATGTCCACACCAGTTGCCGACACCAGTTGCCGACACTAGTAGCGCTGCTTGTACATATGCCCACACCAGTTGCTGACACTAGTACCGCTGCTTGTACACATGCCCACACCAGTTGCCGACACTAGTAGCGCTGATTATACATATGCTCACACCAGTTGCCGACACTAGTAACGCTGCCTGTACATATGTCCAGACCAATTGCTGACACTAGTAGCGCTGATTATACATATGCCCACACCAGTTGCCCACGCTAGTAGCGCTGCATGTACATATGCCCACACCAGTTGCCGACACTAGTAGCGCTGCTTGTGCATATGCCCACACCAGTTGCCAACACTAGTAGCGCTGCTTGTACACATGCCCACACCAGTTAAAATACACTCACATTTTACTTAACTAATACCCCTTTTACACCAAAAACCCTGGTCGGACACTGGTCTTTGAACGCTGGAGTATCCAGGGTCTGACCCTGCTTTATACCCCATTTACACAGCACTTTGACCTGGGTCTGCACCATTTACACTGAACCTGGGTCAGCCCTGCCTTAAATAATATATATATATATATATATATATATATATATATATAATTACTACTGTTTGAATACAATTTTTGAGGGGGTAGATTGGGAGTGCTGTCCCTTGGTGTTGGGAGGAGGGGGGCCCCTGCGGCTGCTGAGGGGAGGGAGGGGTACCTGTCAGCCTGAGGTGGGAGCTCAGCGGAGGGGATGATGTGCGCCGCTGCTGTACCTCTCCCCACAGCCGCGAAGTTCCTGCGGCGAATGTACAGTCAGTGGTGGGGGTCCCTCTGGCGCATGGGAACTAGTTCTAGTTCCCATGCGCTGGAGGGACCGCCGACACTGACTGTACATTCGCCGCAGGGACCGGCTGCCGGGGGGTGGTACAGCAGCGACGCACACCATCCCCTCCGCTGAGCTCCGACCGCAGGCTGACAGGTACCCCCCTCCCCTCAGCAGCCGCAGGGACCCCCCTCCTCCCGCAGCAGCTGGGCACATCTTCCCCAGCGCTGCAGCTGTGGACCCGCTGCGGGTGCCTGCACCCGCAGCACGATCATTTACACCGCCATTTACACGGGTCCTATCCGGGTTCTACCCAGGTCCTAAACTGGGTAGAGGACCCGTGTAGATGGACACGGATATACCCCATTTACACCGCCGATGATCCGGGTCTGACCCGCAGCTGACCCAGATTTTTCGGCGGTGTTAAAGGGGTATAATTCAGGGCACTTCAGGCTGACAGCTCATCATCTCCTTCCTTTTCCAATAGTCAGTCGTGTAGCTCCGCCCCCTCCCAGCGTTAGCCCCACCCCTTTTTCGATCCCTGCAGGGACGCTGACCAGGAGCAGGGAGGGATCCTCGGTGCTGTCCATGCTGCTGCCTGTAATGCAGTGTGATACAGGCGCAGCCGCTGCTGGCAGCAACAGAGGACATGGGGCAGATTTATTAAGCTTGGAGAAGAGATAAACTGGAGATAAAGTGGAGAAAAGGTAAAAGGAGATATAGCATACCTCCCAACTTTCCGGCTGCAGAAATAGGGACACTCGCGCGGCCCAAAAAGGGGCGCGGCTTATGCAAATGAGGGGCACGACTTATGCAAATGAGCCACATCCCCGTTTTCGGCCGCGAATAGACGCTGTTCTGTCAAATTGGGGGGGGGGGGCTCTGAACTGCCCCCCCCCCCCGCAGCAGGACACCTCCGGCCTCGGGTTGGACAGCGGGACTGGACCCGGTAATTGGATCGTTGGGAGGTATGGAAATCGGGATTGTTGGGAGGTATGGAAAGCACCAGCCAATCAACTCCCAACTGTCTTTTTCAAACACAGCTGATTGGCTGGTGCTTTATCTCCTTTTACCTTTTCTCCGCTTTATCTCCAGGGGCCCACACTGCTGTTAAGATGGCCCTGCATACCTCCCAACATAACCCTCTCCAGGAGGGACACAATGTTCTGCTCCTGGACTTCCCTCTTAATTCACAATTGCCATCACCTGTTTTAAACCGGTTCATTGATAAGAAAGGTGCTTCAGCATAGGTGATGGTAATCATGCATTAAGAGGAAAGTCCAGGAATAGAGCATTGTGTCCCTCCTGGAGAGAGTCATGTTGGGAAGTATGCAGCACCTATTATTCTTATCAATTTTGACTGTTTCATGACCACAGCAAGATTATTTTAGATACATCTTAGAAATGTATGTTTTCCTTTTCAAAGAAAGTGCTCAGAATACTATATTTTCAAACAATGGTCCTGATTCAGAGTTGATCACAAAAGCCAAATCTCTGTTTCGCTGGTATCTGGAGATAAAGTCAAGGGATCATGTGTACTGCAGGTGGGACAGGAGTAACGTGCAGAGAGTGAGATTAGGATAGGGTAGGTTCAAACAGAAATCTCAATTGCAGTGTAACAATAAAGCAGCCAGTATTTACCCTGCACAGAAACAAAATAACTCACCCAAATCTACCTCTTTCTCTGCGCCTATTACATCTGCCCCACCTGCAGTGCAGATTGGTTTTGTTCATCTGCAAAAAGTGCAGCCTTGCATTGGTTGGTCCTTTCACCATAGAAGCCACCCCTCCCCATTTATCCGGGCTTGAGACCGGCTATGATAGTCACATAGGCTGGGTTAGTGGCCTCCAGAGAGGTGTTATGTCCTCTGGAGGTTTTGTTGTTGTTATAGATGTTAAGGTGCCCATACACGGTACAATTATTATATACAATATTGTATACAACATCGGATCTCATCACATCTCGGTTTTGCCATGAGATGAGATCTAGTACAAAAGTATGTGCTGGCATTTGGTGATGCCTTGTGGCTGGGCAATGTGGCAGCAGTCTCTGCAGTTAGTATGGACACATGAAGTTATAGCAGCAACACCTGACACAGTAAATGAGCGAAATGAACATGCCTAAACCGAACAAGCTTAAGCAGATGGTCTTCATGGCAGCAATAGCCTCTGGATCAGTAAACCGAGTTTTTAAGCCACCTTTTAGCACAGTCATCCTGAATCCAGCCTTCATCTTCTGTTGGAGCCAGCAGTAGTACAATCCTGTGTCACTGATTTCTACAGAACGGATGTTCAGATGCTCTCCGTAGTCTGTTGTTACTCTGGGATTGTCAGAAGGCCCAAGTAGGTACAGTGATCGATATAGTCTATGGGTGACTTTTTCCTCCTCCTTATCCCAAGCCACAATTTGCCCTGGTTTGGCTCCTGGGCACTGAAGGGTGAGGCTTTGGCCTTCTGGAATATGTACCATTTGAGTTGGTGCCTTTAGTAAGTTTGGTATGTTTGGAAGGAAAGGCATATAATTCCACATTTTCCTCATACGTTTCAAGGCACCAGTTATCCATTTGCCAATCTTATGTAGGAGGTTGGATGGTGTTTTCCTGCAGGGTGATGTGCAGCGTCTGATCTGGATCTCTGGCTTGCGATTAGTAAGATATTGCTTAAATCTTGCTGGGACAGCGCCTGAGCCACACGGAGCCTCTTTTTTCTTCATGAGCAGATACCTTGGGAACAGGTGGTCACTCCTCACATGGCAGTAGCCCACTCTCATTTGTTCTCCTTGCACATCACAGCGATCACATACGGACCAGTCTGAAAAAGACGTGAAGGCTGTAAAGCCGTCCATTACCAGGTCTTCTTGTGGATGATCGTTCTTTTCTGAGAATTCCACATCTGCTGTTAGGGCATCTTGTATGTCAATGTTATAGCTATAGAAAAACTGCTTATCCCATGTGCCACATATGTAGTGCCCGGAATCTTTTGTTTGTGCCCGAAATAGTACAAGGTCATACACTTGGATGGCAAACCTCTTCAGGGCATCGGTGTTACTCTGCATGTTGTTGCTGTCCACTTGGGTTCCACCGTTGACATTGGTGAACACCCGGCTGAGCTCACCACCCAAATTCTTCTGATAGTACCACACTACAGATTTGATCTCTTCTGGCTTGCAGTGGCATTCTAGTGTGATGGTCATGTCCGTCAGGTAAGCCGCTGTGTCAAATACTATGAATGCTGGGCAGTGCACGGTTCTGAATACATCCTTCTCCTCCAGCAGCTCCAATCCAGAAGCCGGTCTGATGTTTATTAGGAATGCCGCAGCAATAAGTAATAAAAGGTGATGATGACTCCTCAGAGCCATCACCATGAAAGTAATTGTAAAACAATGTATAACTCAAGAAGCAACTATCAAGTATGCAACTTCTCTCGTCTAGTCACAAGTGACAAATGAGCCAGCACAGGAGTCACCACTGGGATAGTCTCTTCTGTTATTGTGATGTCACAATACACTGTCACCATGGCAACCACTCAGACAAACTTATGGGGCCCATACACCAGTGAAGGGGGATACTGTCTACAGCTGATTTATTTATTTATTTACAGTTTCTTATATATCGCAGCATATTCCATTGCGTTTTACAATTGATTTTCTCTTCTTCATCTCTCCCCTCATCTGTCCATTTATCTCATTAGCATCTGATTTTGTTATATAGATTATGCTTAGTATCAACAATGTTTTGCATCTTTACTATAGCATTTTTTGGGACATCGTTGTCATTTCTTCTCTACACGCCTTACAATAATCTTACAATAGACATTGGAAAACACAGCAGGAAACTGTATTACAGAACAAAAAGTCAATAGTGTATGAAAAATAGTTTCCCTTCACTATTTTATTGCAGTGTATACACCATGTCATATAGAAGCAGTTAGGTTCAACAGTACATACCTCATACCCTTCAAAATGACCCATTCCATTAGGTACAAAATGCTCTGTTCCTGGACTTCCCTGCCAGTGGCAGTTACAGAGGTTGGACTCCAGCACAGTCCTAAATTCAGAGGGGAGCCACATCAACTGTCAGTGAGTCCAGGACAGTGATGTTTGGAGTGGCATTAGGTGTGGCTCCCCTTTTTGAATATTGGACTGTACTGGAGCCAGGGCCAGATTATAATGGGGGCACAAGGGGCCAGTGCCCCTGCCCCCCCCCCCCCCTCTGTCTAGGGGCCCCCTGTGGTTGGCATGTATTTTTTTTTAGCTAAAGGTTTTGTGCATGGGAGTGGGGTAGTGCTGCAGCTTCACCTATCTGCCAATGTGACAATGATTAATGGTGCTGAGCATTGGGAGCCAAGTGTGTAGTGCATTACTGGGAGTAGACTAAAGGCCCCCATACACTATACGATTTTGGGATGATTTCATCCGATTTCGGCACTTTGGGCCGATAACCGGATGAAATCGCCCCAAAATCTCAGGTGTGTGATATATGATCCGATCCGATGCGCGGTCCCGTGCGCATCGGACCGGATCAGGGAGGTCGGACGGTCAGCACATAAGATCATCCGACCTCCCTGTATGCTATGCATATGCCTGCCCACCTGTCAGGCATATGCATGCAGACACCGGGGGGCGGGGAACACGGCGGGCAGACACACTGACCTGGCCGGCATGCTGTGATCACAAATAGCAGCGCTGCCGCTGCGGGATGGGACGCACAGTGGCGGCTATTAGATTTTCAAAATACCTGTCAAATGACCGGCCGTTCTGTGATTGGCTGAGAGCTCTCTCAGCCAATCACAGAACGGCCGGTCATTTGACAGGTATTTTGAAAATCAAATAGCCGCCACTGTGCGTCCCGTCCCGCAGCGGCAGCGCTGCTATTTGTGATCGCAGCATGCCGGCCAGGTCAGCATCACTCGCCGCACCCGGCACCCGCCGGGAACTCATTTGTGAGCCGCCGCCCGCCCCCACTACTGCCGCTGCCCGGGGCGGGCAGCGGCAGTAGTGGGGGCGGGCGGCGGCTCACAAATGAGTTCCCGGCTGCCCGCCCCACTGCTCCTCACCGCCCTGCAGCTCCCCATTTGTTTTACATGTGATAAATCGCAAGTGATTTATCACATGTAAAAACTGGCTCATCAAGTGCCAAATTGTATGTGAGCCTCCCGGGGAGCTGCCGGGCGGCTCACAGGAGAATTAGGTCCGACTTGTCCTAAGGACAAGCCGGCCTAATTTATGGGGGCCTTAAGTCCCATGAGGCAGCACTGGGACTGTGAGGTCTCCTACAGAGTAAGGTGCAGAGGGACAAAACAGGCTTTTCATGTGGTATGTATGTATGTATGTATGTTTGTATGTATGTATGTATGTATGTATGTGTGTGTGTGTATGTATGTATGTATGTATATATATATATATATATATATATCCCCTAAAGTTACCCATTGACCAAGTTTATACTGCCTTTACTCTGTGTTTTGACAGTGTAATATTCCCCCATGCAGTTTGCGGCCCGTAATGACAAGTGCAGGGGGGCCCCCCTGTCTAAAGTGCCCCAGGCCCCCCAAAGGCTTAATCTGGCAATGACTGGAGCCCCAACTCTGCAACTGGCACTGGCAGGGAAGTCCAGGAACAGAGCATTTTGTACCTAATGGAATAGGTCATGTTGGAGGGTATGATACCTCCCAACATGACCCTTTAAAGTAGCAGCAGAGGCTGCCATCTTGGGTACACTGCATAGCTTACAGGAAAATATGGTACAAAGGGCTATATAGATACTGCAGATCACAGCCTCCATTTGATGACTGTGAAACGATCTTTTATCTTAGTGCACTTGGTTGGTTTCGGAAGCTTTGGCCCATTTTTACCTATGGGCTGCAGACCCCCAGTAATATCCCCTACCTAGCTCAGTGAAAGTGAAGCCAGATGCAGTCAATGAGACTGCACTGGCGTCACTGCAGTTACTTCCAATTGGTAGTTCTTCCTGCAAGTCACAGACACTACACACAGGTCCACCAGGATGTGTTTCCTTCTACTGGGCAGGGACAGAACTGCCAGGGACTATGGAGTCAATTGCTGCTGGGCTCCATTCCTAAAGAGGGCACCTCCTTTGTTGTTCTCAACTGCTAATACTATTCCATTCAGTGTCTCCCTGCTGTGCTGATCTGGGTACCCAGATGCAGGTTCCAGGCACTGGCATCAAGCATGTAATCCCCAGCTGGCAATGAGCATGCAACCCCCCCAACAATGAGCAGGTGACCTCCTGGCAATGAGCATGTAAACCCCCACCCCCCTTGGGAACAATCATGTAATCTACCTTCCCCTGGCAACAAGTATATAAACCCCCCCCCCTGCCAGTGCCAGATTAAGGTCTAAATGGGCCTGGAGCTGAAAATTATAAAGGGCCTTTTATGCGCAATAATAGGGGTTGTGGCCAGCACCTAATAATGTGGGAGCCGTGACCAGTGTTCTGGTTGGGTGGCCTGCTTATGGGTGTGTCTTTATTTGTGTAAATACTTTCAACTAATTATATATGACTGGAAAAGGCAGGGAGATATATTGGTGGGTGCCCTCCAAAGGTGCACCCGCAGGATGCCAATGTCCTAAGATACTTGCGGGGTGAGGCGGCATTCCCTTCATAAAAAAAATATTGAAAGCCGAAACTTGGTAGACAACATTTCAGCAGCTTTTTTGTGGTCACCTAAGTTTACCACACCATATACCCTTATACAAATCATGCAACACAATAGTAACCCCTTATACTGTACTTGCCTCTTACACATTATGCCACATGGAATGAGCCAAAATTCACACCGACTGAGCCAAAATTCACACCATGGCACACGGATTGAGTCAGAATTCAAGTTATGCCACACAGATTAAGGCAAAATTCACATTCTGCCACATGTTTTGAGCAAAAATACACACTATACCAAACAGATTGAGCAATAATGCACAATATGCTTCATAAACAGGGGCATTGTGCGCATTAAAAATTTACACCATAGTGCCCATTACATGTTAAGCCACACACCATAATGTCCATTACCTATTATGCCAAACACCATAATGCCTATTTAAAATTATTCTACATAAGTGCTGCTTACCTACAGATGTAGCCCCTGTCATCTTTGGCTGGGGCTCGCCAGAGTCTCCCCTCTGGCACGCGCCGACGGACAGGGGCTACACTGAACTGGGACACGCGTGCATCTCACGCGTACGTGCGTCCCAATCCTCTGTCAGCGGCATCCTGCCCGTCTCTGCTTCAGGGAGATAGACAGGGTTAAGGTGGGTCGGGCGGTGAGGGGGAGGCGGTGGGGACCCAGGGGAAGCTCCGTTGCCATGGGGCGTGCGAGTGTCTCATGCGTGCGGCCCCCGTGGCGGGAGCCGGCGGCTGGCTGGCCATCTGTACATGCTCATTGCCAGGGGTTCCATGCTCATTGAGAGGGGTTCAATGCTCGTTGCCATGTGGGAGAACATGCTCGATGCCAAGGTGGATACATGCTCGCAGTAACTGGGGGACAGCCACCACCGGGCAGAAATGACAGCCATTGACAGCCGGGCAGAGAGCAGGGGGCTGTATTCAGAGCACTGCAGGTCCCGGCTATTTGAAATAATACCCCTTTCACACCAGAAAATGCAGGGACTGGCCCCTTTTACATCAGCCTAGTCCTGGCATATCCTGGTGTGAGGGGGATAACCCCCCCCCCCCTAAACAACCAGCTACATCTTCGGAACCAATTCACCCATTTACAGTATCATATTGAAGAACTTTTAAGTGGGCTTCGAATTATTTTTTCCCGTGAAACTGGGCCATTTGGTTCCAGAGAAATTTGTCCTCACACAACATGAACAGCCATAAAATTACATTTCAGAAATGAAAAAAATTAGTTTACCCACAATATCTCTAGAACCAATGAACCCATATGGACCAGCCTGGATTTTAGATTGACGGCTCAGCGATTTGGATTCGACTGAGATCAACCTCGAGCTTCTGTGATACAATGAATGCAGGGGCGGATCCAGGATAAAATGACAGGGGGGGCACCATGATAAAAAAAGGGTTTGGGTGGGGGAGGGGCAGTGTTAGTGGTGCCAGTGTACATGCTAAGAGAGTGGCAGGAAAGGGTGGGAATGGAATTAAAAATAGGCCCTGGCATTTAAAGTACGCAGGCCCGCCATGGCGACAAAAGTGAAGGATGTAGTTGTGCGCGCTCCGGAAAAGGGTGTGTGGCCACTCAACAGGGGGCGTGTCAACACCATATACAACTTCTACACATTATGCAACAAAATACTAGACCCCATTATACTTGCCCCTTACACATGATGCCAAATGGAATGAGCCAAAATTAAAATAATGCCACATGGATTGTGTCAAAATTCACATAATGCCACATGGATTGAGCCAATATTTACATAATAACACACACAGATTTAGCCAAAATTCACATAATGCCAAATGGATTGTGTCAAAATTCACATAATGCCACACAGATTGAGCCAAATGCATAAAATGCCATACGGATTGAGCCAAAATTCACATAATGCCACATGGATTGAGCCAAAATTCACATAATGCCACACGGATTGGGAAAAAATTCACATAATTCAACACTGATTGAGCCAAAATTCCGATAATGCCACATGGCTTGAGCCAAAATTCACATAATGCCACACGGATTGAGACAAAATTCACATAATGCCACATGGATTAAGCCAGAATTCACATAATGCCATACAGATTAAGCCAAAATTCACAATACACTTCATAAACAGGGACAATGGGGCAGATGTATTAAGCCTGGTGAAGAGATAAACTAGAGTTAAAGTGGAGATAACATGGAAGAGATAACGCACCAGCCAATCAGCTGTGTTTGAAATATGACAGTTGGGATCTGATTGGCTGGTGCGTTATCTCCTTCCACTTTATCTCCAGTTTATCTCTTCACCAGGCTTAATACATCTGCCCCATTGTCCACCAAAGGCTCGCATTAAACATTTACACCATAATATCCATTACACGTTAAGTTACACGCCATTATGTCCATTATGTGTTATGCCCAACACCATAATGCCTATTAAAAATTATGCTACATAAGTGCTGCTTCTCTACATGCTCATTGCCAAGGGTTCCATGCTCATTGCCAGAGGTTCCATGCTCGTTGCCATGTGGGATTACATGCTCATTGCCAAGAGGGAATACATGCTTGTGGTAAATAGGGGACAGCAGAAGTGATAGCCACTGAAAGTGGCAGAGCCTGGCTGTATTCAGAGCACTGCAGGTCCCGGCTATTTGAAATAATACCCCTTTCACACCAGAAAATGCATTCGCAGGTTGGCTCCTTTTACACCAGCCTAGTCCCTGCATTTTCTGGTGTGAGGGGGAGAGAAAACCACCCCTACCCCCTTTAACCAGTTATCTCATTTAACCGCCTTTATCTTCGGAACCAACTGACCCATTTACATGAGACAAGTATTATATTGAAGAACTTTTGAGTGGGCTTTGAATGATTTTGGTCCAGTAAAACTGGAACGTTAGGTTCCAGAGTAATCTGCCCTCAAAGAACATGAACAGCCATGAAATTACATAAAAAAAAAAAAATCGGTTTACACGCAATATCTCTGGAAGCGATTGACCGATTTGGACAAGCCTGGTATCATATTGAAGGCCCAGCGATTTGGAATTGAATGAAATCAACCACAAGCTTCTATGATGCCAGGGCGGGAACTGGCAGCCGTCGGAACTGGGTGGGGATCGGAATTGATGGGTCCCATATTATCCTATGGGGAAAAAACGTTACAGGTTTACCAGGCGATATCTCCGGTTCCCGGGGGGCTAGAGACACAGGGCTGGGCTCGTTGGAAAGCCCTGGTCCTCAGCTACAAAATAAATGACAGGGGGGGCACGTGCCCGGGTGCCGCCCCCCTGAATCCGCCACTGAATGAATGCGTAATCATCCTGGCAAAGAGCATGTAAACCCCCTCCCCCTGGCAAAGATCATGAGCATGTGGCCACCCCCCCCCCCGGCAATAAGCATGTACCTCCCCTAACTGGCAATTAGGGTGTAACCGCACCCTGTCAACGAGCATATAACCCCCCTGGAAATAAGCACTTAGGGAAAAAGCACTTCAGGGGGGGAGTTATGTGTGCAAGTGGAACTAGTGGGGGCATTATGCATGTGGGAGCATTATATTTTAAAGTAGCACTACAGGGGACATTATGTTTGTAAGCATCACAGGGGCATTTTGTGTAATTGACACTAAAATGCCATAGGGCACACAAAACTAATAATTACGCCATTGCAGTTACCCAGAAGTTCGTGAAACGCTGGCGCCGCTAGGAGAGGATGCAGAAACCTGCATCTTTTGCCATGAAACACCTGGCAACAGAAGGAAAAGGGGAGACACATACCCTTGCTCCGGGCACTATGTCACCTAGCCACACCTCTAACTGAAGGTGCCCATACACGGTGTGACAGGGTGGTGCCATGCGCTGCATGCTCCCGTGCACGGGATGTGCACGGGATTACACAGCTCAAAAATTTAGCAAATTGCGTGCGATGCAATGTGATCTGGACCAAAACGCATCCAATA
The DNA here is from genome assembly GCF_055691185.1 of Crinia signifera. NCBI lineage: Eukaryota > Metazoa > Chordata > Amphibia > Anura > Myobatrachidae > Crinia > Crinia signifera. The sequence continues at coordinate 65,290,579 of NC_139222.1, forward strand.
ATCACAGCATGTATGGGCACCTGTAAGGTGCCCATACACGCTGCAATAATTGGATGTGTTTTGGTCCCGATCACATTGCATCGGGAGCGATTTGCTTGCAATGTGATCGAAACACTGGGATGTGCACGGTTGCGCGCACCGCACCCGTAAATCGCAGCGTGTATCGGCACCTTGAGGTATATATATATACTGTATGTATTTATTTTAAATCTGTTTATTGTTAGAAATTTTGTACATAGAATTACAACAAACAGGTAAAAATAAAAGAAACAAGCATGACAAGCATACAGTTATAAAACAGAAATATAGATGTACTTTTGTTATGCTTTTGAGTAGTGCGTGGAAATGTCAGTTGAAGACTGGAGAATGTCACGACCACCATGTCTGCTACCCGTTCCCTCTGTGCTAGCCCTGGGTCCACTGACAGGGTATCTCCAGTCATGGCGCTCACCTCCACTACCAATCCTCATGCTGGTAGTGTGCATGCTGTCGCGCTGTCATCGCAAGGTGACAGCGGTGGTGTGTGCCTCTGTGCCACGCGGGGTCTGGATGGTGTGGGACCTGAGCCGCCATGAAGGGTCCGTGTCAGGTTAGGCCTCTGGCTGGACACGCCGGCTGCAGCGCTTCCGTGCATAATCACCGCCGGCTGGTTTCTGTCGCCACTTCTGGCGGCGGCCATCTTTTAGGATTCCCCAGCCTAAGCTGCGCGGCTCCCTTCAAGTGTCAGCCAATGAAGACGCAGCTTCCCCTTCAAATACTTCATCCAATCATCCAATCCTTCATCCAATTCTCCAATCCTTCATCCAATCCTTCATCCAATCATCCAATCCTTCATCCAATTCTTCAACCAATCATCCAACCTTCCAGTTACCCAATTATTCAATTACCAATCATCTTCAAGCTCTTCAATAAGCATTCCATATTATTGACTTTATCAGTTACCAATAGCTAAAGTTTTATCATTGTGTCATTATTCATCTTGTGTACCGCAGTATCTTCATTAAATAAGGTTTATTTTTATTCAATTGCCTTACTCCCTTCTGTCGTTAATGCAACAATCTTATATCAAAGCACCCAGCCTCCGTTACAGTCCAGCTGGTGCTTCTCGAAACGTGACAGAGAATCTTTGTTCTGACTAGAAACCTAGGTTTTTAGCAAAAACCCATCGGGCGCAAACACTAGTAGGGTCACACTCTTGGAATAGAAGGATAATTAGGGGAAATTATGGTTGGCAGCTCCCAATTAGCAAATTGGATATATTTGCAAACTAAATACAAGAAAAAACAGGGAGTGTGTAATGGTAGCTTTACACAACCAGAGAGCGCCAAACGATTGGGGATGGTACAAATAATTTTTTATTTTTATATTAAAATATATAAAACAACATTATATCAAATTATAAACACATAATAATAAAGGTATAAAATTTATAGATAGATAGACATATTTACACTCTATGTGAAATCATAGCAGCAGCCAATAGTCCCAATTTAGGGTATATGCTCTCCTTTGAGCCAAGGTTTCCAATAATAAATTCTGACTACTCTGATGGTAGGTGGACTGACTGCCCATGTGCAGAACGAGCGCTGACTTGACGCAGTCTCCCAGCATGATTGACTTGTATTGAGAAATATTTACATGTATTTTTGCACGAAATTGTGCCAGTATTTAAAGAAAATGTAAAAGATTATGGGTGAGATTTAATAGGATGAGAGATTCAGAAAGTGAGAGATTTGGGAAGAAATCTCCAGTTTTTTTAAAGCGGCAATCGTTTACACTGCAAAATCAAACTGGTTTTGCAGTGTAAATGATTGCCGCTTTAAAAAACCTGGAGATTTCTTCCCAAATCTCTCACTTTCTGAATCTCTCATCCTATTAAATCTCACCCCATATTCCAGAACCAGTGTATATGGTAGAGAGATTATGAAAAGTTATGGGTGACAGTTCTTGACGGCCTTATTTCGTGAACACAACAGTAACCATTTTAATTAATGTATGTGGGGTGAAAAAGTATAAATAGTATTGTATGTTCTAGAGCAGTGATTCTCAAATTCGGTCCTCAGGACCCTGCACAGTGCATGTTTTGCAGGTCTCCTCACAGAATCTCAAGTGCAATAATTAACTCCTCCTGTGGATTTTTTAAAATCTGTCAATAAGTAATGAGTACACCTGTGCACCTGCCGGGTGACCTGGAAAAAGTGAACTGTGTGGGGTCCTGAGGACCGTGTTTGAGAACCCTTGTTCTAGAGGATCCTGAACTTGTATGACCGCTTCCTACCTCCCAACATGACCCTCTCCAGGAGGGACACATTGCTCTGTTTGTGGACTTCTCTGTTAATTTATATGTTAACAGTATCACCTGTGTTGAAGCACCTTTCTTATGAATTAACCTGTTTAAAATAGGTGATATATTAAGGGGGTATTCAATGTCAGGGGTATGGCTGTCGAGAAAGCTCGACAGCCGTGCCCCTGTCACGTTCTCGCTTTGCTCGACTTGAGCTCGGCGGTCGGGATTTAATGTCCCGGCCGCCGAGCAGCGAGAAAGGGGAGTGGCCGCGAGCTGAGGACAGACATAGATGAGCTCCGGCCGTGAGCTTGCCTATTTCCGGCTTTTCTCGGCAGCTTGTGATGTCGGGCTCGTTCTGCAGAGAACCCCTGTTCAATGCTGTCGGGGAAGACAGCATTGAATAGAGCCCCGCAGCCATCTCCCTCGTCGGGAGATGGCTGCGGGAGCATGACTATCATTGAATACCCCCTAAGAGGAAAGTCCAGAAACAGAGCTTTGTGTCCCTCTTGGCATGGGTCATGTTGGGAGGTATGCAGCTTTGTGCCTAGCCAAAAGTTATAGCACATACCTCCAGGGTGTCTTCATATGGACTTAATGGGCACTTGCCCAGGGGCCCCAGGTGTATAAGGGCTCTATCGTAATAGCTGAGGACCCCCCTTTTTCCAGGGATACCAGAATTTTGAAAATCGGCCCTGGGGAACTGGAGATATCCAACTTCAAAGCAGCAGTCCACATCCGACCTGTTAATTGCAATTCCCAGTCATATTTCTCAGGTTGTCTCTGACTTTTTCTCAGGTTCTCTCTGAGAACCTGACAGTCAATGGAAGTTCTCTCTTCCATTGACTGTATGGAAGCATGTGGAGCAAGAAAGTTACAAAACATTTTTGTTTTCTTTAGAGTAATTACCATGAATGGGTGGGTAGGGGCCCCAGCACATTGCTTTGACCAGTGCCTTCAATGCTGTTAAGATGGTCCTGCATCCTCGTCTCCAAAAATGTGACAAGGAAGGACCATTAAGACGGTTGTTAGTGTCCATAAGAAAAGTGTTGGCATTTTTTACAAGGTGTCAAATGGCTGAGTTTTTGCATTCAATTAATGTATGAAATATAATAGCAAGTAAGTATCTTTCAGGTTTTTCATTTTGGGGTAGAAACAAATTTCAGTATTACAGTATCATGTTTTTAGACAAGTTTGTAAAAGTTGGATTAAATACTGTTACCTCCCATCTGAGCAATACTGTAGGTTGAACTTAGAACAAATTCATTGGAAATAGAAAATAGACAGATGAAAATAAAGCGGCTGATCGGGCCCAGGTACTTTACATGGGGCGTGGTCTAACGTAATAGATGAGGACCCCCTTTTTCCAGGGATACCTGAATTTTGAAAATCGGCCCTGGGGAACTGGAGATATCCAACTTCAAAGCAGCAGTCCACATCCGACCTGTTAATTGCAATTCCCAGTCATATTTCTCAGGTTGTCTCTGACTTTTTCCCAGGTTCTCTCTGAGAGTTTTTCTGAGAGCATATTCCAAAAGCTGGGACTCTCCCCTTTCTGTCAACACTAGCGGCTTGTCTCTATCATGCATAGAACCAGAGATATCAGCCTTCGAGCAGCCGGTCCCTGCTCCAGCTCCAAACGTCTGGTGTACAGTTTTATATTTTTGTCAATGGATTGCTCTGGCTCCTGATCTCTGATCCCCAAGTTCCCAGCACCTCCTGAAGGTTGGGACTCTAGGTTTTTATACTAATGAAGGCTAAGAAATCTATTTCCAGATAATGGTGATATCTGCAGTCAAACAAGCTGCCCTTCCACCAGAAAATTACAAATATTAAGCCCACTCCATTATCCAACCCTCCCCTGCGTATAAAACACCCCTACCTACCTACACGGGGCCCTTCATTCAGCTCAGTGCCCCCTTCCACACAATATTGTTCACCCTCCCACCACCAGGAGTAATTAGCAGAAGTTACTGCTCCAGGTCCTACATGTTGAATGGAAGATAGAGCACCCCCTGCCACCCGTGGGACATCAAAGCTGCTGCTGATAGCACCCCCTACCCCTAGGAGGGGAGAATGGGTAAGGGCAGGGGCGGATTTAGGGATAAGGGCACCCCTAGGCACAACAATAATGTTTACTAAGTAGGACAGATTATAGGGGCAGTATCTGCATATCCTATCCATTTACACTCTATTTAAAATGGAATATAGTACAGTACAATGGATATTTTGCAGTTATTGGTACATTTTGGGCTGACAGTACTATCACAGGCATCCAAGTGCCGCCCCCAAACATGTGCCGCCCCTAGGCATGTGCCTCACATGCCTAATGGGAAATTCCGCTCTTGGTAAGGGCCCCAGTGCATTGCTTTGCCCAGGGCCCACAATGCTGTTTGCCCTGACAGCAAGCACTCCCCTGCACCGTGCTTAGGCCTTTTATTATTTTTTAATGGAGCCACGGCTGCCTGTATGAGGTTGAGCTGCTCGCTGGAGGGGAAAGCAGAGTAAGGAGCCAGGCAGGGGCGCTAGTCCGTAAGAGAGAGTGCGAAGGAGGAGGGATTGTCTCCCTTGCTCTGGCACGACAGTGGGACTGACAGTGAGGGGCAGCCGAGGGAGAAATCCCAGTGATGTGTGGTGGTGGCTGTGTCCACAGAGAGGCACCCCCGCCTGCTGCCGCCGATACCCTCCCCGCCACCTACAAACCCTCCTCACCTCCAGGCTCCTCATACTTCAGTCCCCACTAGGAAACCGTGGACGCAAATACAAAGCTCCTGAGCTTCAGGAGACCGCTGCTACTTCCGCCCCTAGGACTGTCTGTCTCTGCTCTGACTGAGTCAAGCAGATCGGGGACTGAGTCTGGCAGCCAATCTTGTGGAGACAGCGCAGCGGCATTTTGAATTTGCTGCTGTCATTAAGTGAACTAATCACTGCTCGCAGATCAGCAGTCACTCCTGATTTGGTGCCGTTCCGTGAGTTGTGATTTACTTTAGGAGAGCGGCAAATTCAAAATGCCGCTGCACTTTCTCTACAAGTCTGGTTGCCAGACTCAGTCCCTGATCTGCTTGACTCAGAGTCAGAGCAGAGACAGACAGACCTAGGGGCGGAAGTAGCAGCGGTCTCCTGAAGCTCAGGAGCTTTTTATCTGGGTCCACAATCTCCTGCCGTGCCCCTGGAGGTCTTTGGGCCTGAGACACCAGTCCCATTTCTCCACCTCCTGATGGTGGTCCTGCAGCAGCATGCACACCTGCACTTCACTCCTGCTATTGTTGCATTATTAAATGGACCTTATGCTCCCACATGCTGGTGCACAGGCTTCTCGTACTCCCACACTTGTGAAGCAGAGAGGAGCTGCAGTGCCTGAGGAGCAGCGTGGGACAGAAGAAGAAAGAACTTGGTAAGTTTGTAATTGTCGCATAATGTGTAATGGGCTTTGCGGTGTTTCTCAATGTTTAATGGGCTTTGCGATGTGTCGCATAATGTGCAATGGGCTTTGCAGTGTGTTGCATAATGTGCAATGGGCTTTGCGGTGTGTCGCATAATGTGCAATGGACTTTGCAGTGTGTTGCATAATGTGCAATGGGCTTTGCGGTGTGTTGCATAATATGCGAGGGGCTTTGCGGTGTGCCGCATAATGTGCAAGGGGCTTTGCGGTGTGTCGCATAATGTGTAAGGAACATTACCCTTTGAAGCGAGGTCACACAATTTTTTTTTAAATGTGTGCATTCTTAATTTTCAAAATATTGGAGGGGCACATTTTTACTGTTCGCACCAGGCCGCGTCATCGACTGACATAGAGCACTGTGTGGGATCGAGCCGGCAAACCTGCGGCACACGCAGGTCCCGGCCACGCAGAACGGACGCCGGGGGACAGATACAACCGGCGTGGGACGGAGTTGCCGCACCACTTGGCACATAACCTCAGATCAGCGTGTCCCGCCACTAACCACCAGGTACTTGCAGCGGGAATTGCATTGCAGGAGGGTCGGGACACCCGCCCCCTGGAACATCTCCCAGCTGATTCACCTTCCCCTTCACGCTCCAGCATGCACCGGCTGCCATTCCCCTTACTTATAGAAATTATGGACATTGACTCGAGTGTGTTGCACCGATTTTTGTTTTTATTTTCTTCAATCCTGACATATTATTTGATTTGTTTCTCCTTACCCAGTGTGTACAGCTCATTGATATAGTAATAAAAGACCTGTCACATCACAAACGCTCAGCATACTTGATTTCCATTTTCATGGTACACTAATAATAGGGGTTACCATTTAAAGACTTATAAACAAATTGGGGGGGGGGCGCGAAACATTCCCTTACTCTGGGCACCGTGGCACGTAGCTACACCACTGATCACTGTGGCATACCCTCCAACTGTACCGAATTAGTTGGTACAGTACCGTTTTCAATTAATCAGTTTAGGCTACTGTGATGATGTCAATTAGCTTAATTTAATTAGCAATAATGGTTTTCTTTGCACAGTTCCATCTGTTTGTTAACAATCTATGTTCAAGTGTCACAGCAAATATTTCAGAGCAGCATACATCAATCAGCTTAGGCTACTGTAGTAATATGTAGCTATAGAGCTCTGTTTTGATGCTATGAATGAATATATGCAGATGGATGCTACTATATGGTAGTAACCCTGAAGATTTATTAGAGACTCCCTATAAATTGTTGCATAAACTGCTGCTGCTTCCTGGGCACCATTTACCTTTGCACCTCTTCTGCACCTGTTCTCAGTGGTGTATTGCGGGTTGCCGCCAGCGTGCATCACGTCATGAGGTCATGCAGCACTGTGGACCCTCCCCCACTCAGGGGCAAGCCAAGTCTGTATTGGCTAATCCTCTGGAGATGGCGAATGCGCATTTGAGGTTTCTTGAGGTTATATGCCAGTAAGCCCGCTTGAAGCAAAAGCTTAGAAAGCTAGTCTGCTACCTTCTGTGTTTGTGCATGTGTAATAAAACACCTTTCTTATCAATTACCTAGCTCACCACAGGTGCTGGCAATCATTCATTACCAGGGAAGTCCAGGAACAGAGCATTTTCTCCCACATGTAGACGGTTAACTAGGCAAGTATGCTACAGCGATCTGCTTCCACTCAGCATTTTGATACACAGACCAAACACCAGAGTTCCCTCCAAATCCCAAACATGATCACTGCCATGTTGGAGTCAATCACCTGACTTTTTCCAAACTTTGAAAATGCTGCTCGCAGAGCAGCTGATCACAGCTACCAATGAGCATCTAATGAGCATCTAAATAAGACTTCCTGTCAAGCCCAATTTGCCATGACAATGTTGCTTCTGCTGAAGAAACTGCTCTGTGCTGTGCGCAATGATACCTAGAGGTAAACATACTAAGATGGGAGTTATATTGCAGATGGCATGTTGCCCATAGCAACCAGTCAGATTCTATCTTCTAGAAGGAGTAGAATTTGATGGGTTGCTATTAGCAACATCCCAAGTAAATTTACTCCCAAGTTTCTGAACAGCTCCAGTCCGATTCCAGCTTCATATGAGCCTTTACTCAGGGCTATAAATAGAACTTACTACCAAGCCCAATTTGCCAGTACAAAGGGCCTAATTCAGACTAATACATATAGGTACAAGTTTGCAAAAGCAAGTTCGGTTCATGAAACTTGAATATGTTGCACCTGATAAATGCTAAATTTAGGAATGCCAAATATTGGTCATCATGGAGAGGTTGCGTGACTTTTCTACCAAAAGAGACCTGGGACAAGTGTATGAAAAAGTGGAGAAACCATCTGGCCGCGGCCATCTTAGCATATAGGCACACTCAGCAGATGCCCTGGGCCCCATGATTGTTGGTGCTTCTTGGGAGGCATACAAATAATGCTGTCTGGGTTATCTATGAGTGAATTAGGCCCAATTGAACCCACCAGACAAAGCTAGAACAAAACACCAAATGGATGTCTGCTTACTGATTGGTGGATCACTGGAGCTAAACAGCAAGTGTCTGCTGGTTGGTGGATGCTTGCAGCTATCCAGCAATCAAAGTGCTGACAGCCATTGACTGTATGGAAGCATCTGGAGCAAGAAAGTTATAAAACATTTTGGTCACCCCTGGACTGATACAGCACACATGTGGTCACCCCTGGACAAATACAGCACACGTGGTCACCCCTGGATGGATACAGTACACAACCGGGCACTCCTGGACTGATACAGCACACGTGGGCACCCCTGGACAAATACAGCACACGTGGTCACCCCTGGATGGATACAGTACACAACCGGGCACTCCTGGACTGATACAGCACACGTGGGCACCCCTGGACAAATACAGCACACGTGGGCACCCCTGGATGGATAGGGTACACATGTGGTCACCCCTGGACAAATACAGCACACATGTGGTCACCCCTGGACAAATACAGCACACGTGGTCACCCCTGGATGGATACAGTACACAACCGGGCACTCCTGGACTGATACAGCACACGTGGGCACCCCTGGACAAATACAGCACACGTGGGCACCCCTGGATGGATACAGTACACATGTGGTCACCCCTGGACAAATACAGCACACGTGGGCACCCCTGGACTGATACAGCACACATGTGGGCACCCCTGGACAAATACAGCACACATGTGGGCACCCCTGGACAAATACAGCACACGTGGTCACCCCTGGATGGATACAGTACACAACCGGGCACTCCTGGACTGATACAGCACACGTGGGCACCCCTGGACAAATACAGCACACGTGGTCACCCCTGGATGGATACAGTACACAACCGGGCACTCCTGGACTGATACAGCACACGTGGGCACCCCTGGACAAATACAGCACACGTGGGCACCCCTGGATGGATAGGGTACACATGTGGTCACCCCTGGACAAATACAGCACACATGTGGTCACCCCTGGATGGATACAGTACACATGTGGTCACCCCTGGACAAATACAGCACACGTGGGCACCCCTGGACTGATGCAGCACACATGTGGGCACCCCTGGACAAATACAGCACACATGTGGGCACCCCTGGATGGATACAGCACACATGTGGGCACCCCTGGATGGATACAGCACACATGTGGGCACCCCTGGATGGATACAGCACACATGTGAGCACCCCTGGATGGATACAGCACACATGTGGGCACCCCTGGACGGATACAGCACACATGTGGGCACCCCTGGACGGATACAGCACACATGTGGGCACCCCTGGATGGATACAGCACACATGTGGGCACCCCTGGACAAATACAGCACACATGTGGTCACCCCTGGACTGATGCAGCACACATGTGGGCACCCCTGGACAAATACAGCACACATGTGGGCACCCCTGGATGGATACAGCACACATGTGGGCACCCCTGGATGGATACAGCACACATGTGGGCACCCCTGGATGGATACAGCACACATGTGGGCACCCCTGGATGGATACAGCACACATGTGGGCACCCCTGGATGGATACAGTACACATGTGGGCACCCCTGGACTGATACAGCACACATGTGGGCACCCCTGGACTGATACAGCACACATGTGGGCACCCCTGGACAAATACAGCACACGTGGGCATCCCTGGACTGATGCAGCACACATGTGGGCACCCCTGGACAAATACAGCACACGTGGGCATCCCTGGACTGATGCAGCACACATGTGGGCACCCCTGGACAAATACAGCACACGTGGGCACCCCTGGATGGATACAGTACACATGTGGTCACCCCTGGACAAATACAGCACACGTGGGCACCCCTGGACTGATACAGCACACATGTGGGCACCCCTGGACAAATACAGCACACGTGGGCATGCCTGGACTGATACAGCACACATGTGGGCACCCCTGGATGGATACAGCACACATGTGGTCACCCCTGGACAAATACAGCACACGTGGGCACCCTTGGACAAATACAGCACACATGTGGTCACCCCTGGACTGATACAGCACACATGTGGTCACCCCTGGACAAATACAGCACACGTGGGCATGCCTGGACTGATGCAGCACACATGTGGGCACCCCTGGATGGATACAGCACACACGTGGGCACCCCTGGATGGATGCAGCACACATGCGGGCACCCTGGGCACTGCATTAGTAATAAAAAAAAAACTAAACTAAAATAATGCAGCCCCCTCTGTAGCACTAGCAGCCCCCTCTATGCATTGATCACCCCCCCCCCCCCCCTTAGCAGGTTTCCCCCTCACACACCCCCCCCCCCCCTCCTGTCGGGAACTATATATCCCCAGGTCTCGCAAGAATCCGACGCGGGATGATGATGTTTTAGCCTCGATTTGGACTCGGAAAGATGTCGGGAACCAGCGAACTCCTCGGATCTGGCCTCGGATCAGGAAAGATCGTGGGGGTTCGGATCTCTAGGATCCGAACCCGCTCATCTCTAATTTACAGGCAGCTAACTTCTGAACATTGGTATTCTCAATAATGAAATCAACACTGATAATTAGGATACGGTATCCGGAGGATAGACAAAAGATCGACACAAGCGAAAGGTCAACATGACAATGGTCAACACAGGAAAGGGTTGACTTGGTATTTTTTCACATATTTGGACTTTTTCATACTTACAGTAAAGTGTGCTGAGCTCAGTGTTAGTGGAGCGGGGTACAGGCTTGATGCATGGCAAGTGAAGCCGTACACTAATTTGAAGTTCACATGACAAAATATGATTGTTGGTGCTTCTTGGGAGGCACCCAAAAAACACCAAATTGACACCAAAAAACCCTGAAAAACTCATATTTTTTGTGTTGACCTTTTATATATGTTGATCTAGTGCGTCAACCTTTTGGTGTCGACCCACTGCCTGTTAACCTAGACATTCAAACCATAACCCTAGGACGCACAGTTGTTATTATCGCAGCCACAAAACCTCCCCTGCTATATTATAGATGTATTAGCATTTACTGACTCCACTCATTTTTCCACTGACAATGCACTTTCCTTGTTTGTCTTATACTTCCGTAGACTTCCATATTGTTGCAACAGCATAGCGGAATTTAACTGTTCATAATACAGAAACTTTATGGCTTTAGATCTATCTCTACCGCTTTTTATCACCACATTTTAGGAATCTGGAGAGCTATAATTGGACCTAAATGACTTGAACAAACCGAGGACCATAATGCACTAATAGTATGATTACATTAGGGAAGGAGGGGGCGGCTATAGCCTCATGATTGGGTCACTTCACTTTGCAAATCTTTGACTTTCAAAGTCCAATAACAAATTCATTTCAACATGTGTTTCACATTAGACTCTGTCTATAGATAACTCTATGAAACTCAAGCAGGTATTGATCAAGGACATTTTCACCCACGGAGTCTGTGGGGATGTGAGGCTCTTTGCTTTTGATATGGTCGCTACCTGCAGAGAACTAATTATTTAAGGCAGTAGTATACGGCTTATAACTTTGTACTTCCTCTTTGTAGCCTTTTTCTTGTCCGCTGGGAAAAAGAAAATCAGGAGACCACAAGTCAAACTGCAGCTGATCTGTGAGAAAGCAGCAGGAAGCCCAGGCTAGGGTTAATGTAGCAGACACATGTACTGAACATACACAAATGTTTTCTAGTGAGGGATCTCTCCATCAGAACTTGTGAGCTATAGGGTTACAGAATACCTCCTGATTAAAGGAAGCACTAGGAGGAGGATGTGGTTTTCCCAGATGGATAAAGGGTACCCGTTATGGGGTCTTTGAGTAGGAAAGGATCGGATGTGTACAGCATGATAGCAGGACGTAGGACACCGCTCACATCAGCCCAAATACTTGTTTATATGCCAACCCTGCAAGCAAGGCAGTGATTATAGGCGTCTCTGTGTGTGTGTGTGTGTGTGTGTGTGTGTGTGTATACTGTATGTGTATTATATATATATATAGTGAGAAGTGGCAACTAGAGTAGTACAGTATGTCTTGTAGTAACAGCATTTGTAAATGTCCATAATCAAGTTTGACCTACAGTATGTCCAACACCTTGTGCAAGAAACTGTAAATGTAGTTTATTTATCCATAAAGGTAGACACACAACTGTGGCTAGGTCAGTTGTCCCCAAACTCAGTCCTTAAGGCAGCATAACAGTCCAACTTTTAAGGATATCGACAGTGGTGTATTTATAATGGGTGCAATGTGCCCACACAGGCCAGAGTCCCACGGGGGCCAAGTCCGCACCCGTTTTTAAATATTTACCCTTCAAAGTCCCACAATGAAGGCAGCAGCGCTGCTGGAATTGCGGGAAAATTTCACCATTTTTCTAAATGGTCTGCGCATTAGCAACACAGAAACTGCCCATTCAACTTTAATATGGGCTTCTATAGACCCGCGAAGAGCCAATCAGCAGCGGAGGTCCTCTGGAGCCTGCAAGCTAATTGGCTGGAGGAGGACCTGGTGTCTGACATCACTGGCAAAGCCTCGAAGAGGAGCCCCAAGTGTAAACACACTTGTGGCTTCTCAAGATGTTGATGCTGATCAAACTATCAGTATTCTAGAACTGTGAATCGATGTTGCACAAAGAATTGATGGTATAACTGAAGAACATATGCTGAAATATTGAAGAATGGATGCCTGCGAATGGCACGCAAGCAGCGATAATAGAATCCAGGCCTAGGACGCTGAGACATTCTGCGCTGGCAAGTAAATTTAAAAATGAGTGTTTAGTTACCCGGATCATGACAATAATGAGAGCATGGGTTACAGTTTTTGCATTGTATTTTTTAAGATGTGGTCATATTTTTTTTATATGCTTTTTAGGTGCATATAACATGATTTTGAGACAGATTGAATGTGGGGAACAAGAGACAACAAGTTCTTAGTAAATTGAATTGTAATTATGTTTTCAGAACATTAAATTTGTGGTGGCTAGACGACATCCAAGATGACATAGCAGAAATGCATTCAGTGACATTGATCAATCAAGATGGTGACAAATCTGGGTAGGATATGTAAATTTAAGGCCCATGCACACTGTGCGACTTTGAGAGGAAAGTATCTCAGTTTTGTCATATGCGCTGGTTTCAGCTCAAAAGCCGCCCAGTGTGTACAGGCCAGCATTGAGTGCTCGTGTGTGCTGCCGCATCATCGGCGGCGGCTGCCGTTCATCTACTGGTATTACCAGCAGATGAGCGATGGGGGAAATTACTTTCCATAGTGTCCTGCTATGAAAAGTTATCCACCCCTGGTAAAATCGCTCAAAAGGGCGTAAATCTCTCGGTGTGTATGCACTGAGCGATTTCTAGCCCAGCGATTTTCACCAACGCTAAGAGTCTTCCTTATTATCCTCCCTAGTAAAGACAGATAAAAAAATGTATTTAACAGTTCAGCTTTATCCTCAGTAATACTATTTCCATTAACATTGTTCTCCTTTATTATCTTTTACTATTTATGTATTGAAATAACTTTTTGGGATTTGTTTTGCTTTGAGTGGCTATTAGCTTTTGATTTTCCCATTTAGCTGCTGTAATTTCCCTTTTACAAACTTTATTTAAATATTTGTACTTAATGAATGCCTCCTCATCCTTGTTAGCCTTGTATATTTGTTTCCCTGTTTTTGTTTATTGCTTCCCTAATGTTTTGTTCAACCATGACGAGTTTGTTCTGTTGATATTACTCATCTCTTTGGGATACATTTATTTGCTTGTTGTACAGTACTGTGGGGAGTAAAGTTCTTAAGGTGACTGCCAGATAGCTGTGCCAATGTAACTTCCTGATGGCACCATTTCTTTATGTACATTGTACTAAAATGCCAGCTGGTCAGTCTAAAATCCTTTACACTTCACAAGCATTAGATCCTACATGCCAGTTGTATAACTTTGTTACATGCACATGGGCAGTATAAATATTGCATCCCTCTGGGTCCCGGTTACCTTCAAGGACCTGCTCTCCTGGGCACCTCACTTTCTGCTGCTGGAAGTTTTTTTAGGAACAAGCGCCTCGCTTGTTCCTAAAAAAAACTTGAGGGTTGCGCTTGCCACACTTTCTAAAAGAAACTCCATGCCAACGTGGATAGTTCATACCCCAACTATCCACGTTGGCATGGAGTTGATTTTAGATAGTGTGGCGAGCGTAGGGAAGCCACCGAGCCCGCAGCGTGGGCGAGCGTAGCGAGACACAGACCCTGAAGTAGCACACGGCCATGCTGCCGCCGTGAAACGAAACAAGTACCCATCCATCAAATAAAATATACCCAAATATTCCTAGCCTCACTACATTGTTATGTAATTGAGGTAGGTACACTAACATTCCTGGGACACCTGCATCAATTCTTGAACAACATAGAACTCTCCTAAAAAAACATTCCACCTTGTTTTCGTCTTTCATATTCATTGCGAGACTAAGGGCGGTATTCAATGTGAATACCTGCGAGGTGCAGCGAATCCTTTTTAGGATTCGCTGCACATTCGCCACGTTCCGGAGCCTCGTCGGCTCCGGTATTCAACGAGTCAGGGGCTCGCTGCCCCTGACCGGCGAATATGAGCGCCTGCGGCGAACGCCGCAGGGAGCCTGAGGACGGTGGCAGGCAGAGAGATGGAAGTCTCTCTGCCTGCCCCAGAGCGTATGTGGGGGGGAGGTGGGCTCCCCGGGTGCCAGGCAGCACAGGCTGCCCCCCCAGGGGTGCCAGCAGGGGACCGCGTATATTCACTACACCCGATCGTAACGATCAGGTGCAGTAAATATATGAATATGTAATGAGCGGCTCGGCTCCGGCGCCCCCTGCTGGCTGTTGTGTAAAAATATATATATATATTTTTTTAAATTAAATATATATTCATGTGCTTACAGCACATGAATAAAAATAGCATGCCCCTCCTCAGAATAAAATTCCTGATTTTTTTACACCAAATGTAAAAAACAAAACACTTTATTTTAAAAGTTCACATTCCACTTCACCATAAAAAGATAGCGATTGCTACTCGGTGAATCATGGCGAAAAAAAACTTCAAATGTATTCGCCATGTGGTCATTGAATAGGGTGATTCACCGTTTTAGTCAAAAATTCGCCAAACAGCACAAATTCGCCATAAAAACATGGCGAATCAGGCTCATTGAATACCGCCCTAAATATCAAATATAATAGGAGCCTACTGATAAAAAAGGAACACACCTTTAGGATAAGTATCTGACCATACTATGATTTTACCAATCTAGCGCCATCTTCCTCACTTGATTCCTTTTCTCAGCCAACTGGGACTTGAGAGTACATTCCATTTTGGTGAGGTTGAGGCAACATAAGATCAGAAGCAGCCCAAAATTCCATAACTATCAATAATCATAATCTGTCTTTAAATACATCAGAATGCACTATGTATAATAAGATATTATTTATGTATCTAATAGAATATACACGTTAACCAACGTTGAACTCGACGGAGGCAAGTTTTATTCAGTTTTAACTGAATGTAACTATATGTATATCCTGTTTAGGGCAGAATAGATGGGCCAAGGGGTTCTTATCTTCTGTCACATTCTATGTTTCAGAGTACTATAACATGAATACATTTAAAAGAGGAACTATTCTAGGAAGAGAAATAAATTCCCATGTACAACCAAGATAAATTACTCAAACATGTATTAAGAAATCAATATAATATTTCTGGTTTTAGAGTATTTTCATTTCTTCTTAATTTTTTGGTCCTATTTTGTTTCTGGTTTCTTTGTCTTTTTTTATTATTATTTTTCCTTTTCATATTTTATTTGCAAAATGTCACTGAATCCTTTTCTTGATGAAGTAGCAGCAGGTATACTAAAGTGTTTATCCCCAGTTACGATGTAATTATTATTGCCCTTCACTAACATACAAATAAAATGTTTGAGTTTTTAAATAAAATTACATTATTTTTACTCTTCATTATAAATTAGGAAGATATTGACCCAGATTGGCTGATGGCTCTTAAAAGCTTGTCCTAAAAGAGGACTAAGCTGGTGGTAGCCTCGTTTTACAAAGAGTGATCCTTAAGCACTCAGGAGAGGAAAACCCCCAGTGGGAGAAACCTGTGGGGACCCGCGGCTAACGTCCCACTGGGCATAGGAGGCTATTCAGAGTTACAATACCAAACTTAATGAAATACAGTATGAACATGGCAGATTTAAATATGCATTCATATGAAAAGAAACATACAAATATATCCTAATAGCTATCATTGGCTGATGTTATTAATAGCTCCTGTCCACATCTCCTGATATTACCCAATTCACATTCCTCATAAAGCTGCATCAATTTTGAAAGAGACTAGTCACCCATTTTAAGAGGCAACAAACGTACCCAAATAAGGAAGATATCGCGCTAACCGTGCTGTTCTGCTAGAACCTCCAATGATAGTGAACAAGCACAAGGACATTTTTTAGGGTAGTCTAGCTCCAAGTCTGCAGGTACATCCAAGTGAGGCACCATTCCTGTGACAAGATACTTACCTCCCGTGGCGATCTCTTCCCAAGAAGGCTGGGAATTTATGAGGAACCATCAGGTTATACCGTGTCGGTGTCCTGGGTATGTAAGAGAGGCAACAGCAAAGCTTTGGTATACAGTAGGCGGTTACCATTATGACATCACAGCACAACCTCATTCGCATTCTACATTCCATAAAAGAGAAGCGCACAAGATCATTTCTAGTAATGTGTGATATGTTTATATTCCTCCATAACCACTGCTTCCTATTGTGCACCTATCATGCGATACACATTTGTTCCTTTATTATCACCATATTTGCCAATCAGCTCCTATCGCCTCTTTCTAATTTCATTAATTTGCTGGTTTTCTCTACTGTTTATATTTCAAGACTGTAACTAGGGTAGAAAACCAGCAAAATGATTCAAATAATACCAAAGACCAGAAAAAAATTAAATTAATAAAATAAAAGAATATAGAATAAAAACCAAGTTACTGTTTTAGTATTATTATACTTGGAATTGATATGAGGCAAAGACTAATTATTTCAGCACCTCTATTGGGTGTAACCTAAAATGAGCTGGGTATTCGGTAACAGGGGTGGACTAGGAACTGACAGTGGCCCTGGGGAAGGGGGGAGCAGTGGCCATGCTGCATTGAGCAGCATGGCCCTCCTTTCGATCTAGCAGATCAAAGCAGAAATAGATATTTACAGCTGTCAGCATGTTATATAGTGCAGCAGATTCTGTTACAGTGTCTTGTATAGCGCAGCAGCTTCCGTTACAGCGTCTTATATAGCGCAGCAGATTCCGTTACAGTGTCTTATATAGCGCAGCAGATTCCGTTACAGTGTCTTATATAGCGCAGCAGATTGCGTTACAGTGTCTTATATAGTGCAGCAGATTCCATTACAGTGTCTTATATATTTCAAATGTAACATGCCAACACAAGTAAGCCACGTCCCCAATTCATGACCGGGAGGAGGAGGGGGGGCGCGAAATATGCCCTTGCTCCGGGCACCATGGCACCTAGCTACACCGCTGTTCACCACCTGTTTTCTCTCTGTCAGGAAGTCAGCAATCCAGGAGCATGTTGGTCCCAGGGAGAGGAGTTTGGGCTGCAGGATAATGGGGACAATGGTGTTGAATGCTGAACTGAAGTCAACAATTAGGACCCTTGCCTAGGTACCCGGACAACCCAGGTGAGATATAGTGCACCCCTAAGTTGACTGCGTTATCTACATCTACATGCCCGATAGATAAACTGCATGGGGTCTAGATGATTGTTGGCAGCTTCTTTTAGGTGGTTCAACACCAGACGCTCAAACGTTTTCATGGCCACAGATTTATGTGCGATTGGCCTGTAGTCGTTGAGGATTTTTGCAGCTGAGTTCTGGGGAACTGGAACTATAATTGAGCATTTGAAGCAGGAGGGAATCTTGAACATCTCCAATGAGATGTTGAAGATCCTAGTGAAGATGGGGGCCAGTTGGGCAGCGCAGGACTTTAGGGCAGATGGCAACACTTCTTGTCGACACCTCTAGGTTTGCTCTTTTTGAACATTGCTTCTACTGGTGCATGACACTGTTGCTTCGAGGTTTCTTATAGCTGGTTATGGCTTGCTTGCCTTTCCATACTGGCAAGGGATCGTTGTCCGAAAGGTTGTCAGTCAGCTTGCTTTTAAGAACTCTATCCAGCACTATATATTACAGTTAACCACAGAGTCATACAAGGACAGTAATATTTTAATATGATAAGTGCAGCAGTTAATGGATATATAACAACTTGATTAAAATATCTTTGTCACATGAGACTGTTTTTAATGAAATTTACACACAGAAGTTGTGTTAGTTTCTATAAAAACCATACTAAACTCTATTATTATGAGGATTTTCGTCGTTATCGCCCCGGCCAATAATATTAATCCCTAATCGTCAGGGAGGGCCAGTGTTCTCAGTATCAGTATCAGCATTACTCAGAACACTCAGCATTGTCGCTGCATGGAGGCCCCTTTAAGGTCCAAACACACTGGACGATTTTGGGCAATGATGATGGGGAAACTCGCTGCGCTGAAAATCACTTAGTACGTACACACTAAGCAATTTTTGCCCATTAAAGCGATTTTCCCGGGGGTGGACAACTTTTCATAGCAGGATGCTATGGTCTGCATAGCACTTGGTGACCTGTGTTGCCTTGGACAATTGACAGCATAGTCTTTGTGAGCACTGTACTGTAAGGAGGCTTTAGAACCTTTTCCAGCCACAGAGACAGTGAGGGAAGAGAATAGCATTTTGAAGACGCAGGGAGTAGTAAACAGGACAAAGATGGACTGCCTATGGAAGAGGCACCAACCTTACTGATTTTCAAAGCAATACATAAGCCAGCTCTTGAATCCATACTGCCCTATTCAATTAATATGATTTTTAGATGAAGGACTTTTTATAGTGCCTAGAATCTCCCATAATTCATCTGGGGATCGAGCTTTTAGGTAAGTGGCTCTGACTCCATTAAGAGTTTCCTCTTTACTAAAGCATTTCCATAATTGTCCCTTTAATATCTCCATAATCTCTGTATTTTATGAAAAGCGGTTTTGTACTGTGTTAGGTTAATTCCGTTAAATACCTTGGAGAATGAACTCTACAAGGCTTAAAGTGTTCCTAGAGAGGTGGGGAAACTCCTTTCCCCAACACCGTCTGACTTTCAAATAAGGGCTAAATAAATTATTCTAGCACAATCTATTTTTGATGAACCCATGCTGAGCCTAAAGGCCCCCATACATTAGTCTGACTTTTCCTAAGGACTTGATTTCCCCTGCAGCTCCCCGGGAGGGGGATTAGGCACTTGATGTGCCAAGTCTTGCATATGATAAATTACATGCGATTTATCATATGCAACTCCCGGGGAGTTGCAGGGGGAGAGCCGGGTGGGGTACACTGGGAAGCTGCAGGGAAGAGCCGGGCAGGGTGAGCTGAAAAATAGTCAGCAGACAGGGGACGCCGGTGAGCCGGGCTTTGGGAGAGGCTTGCAGGGGCAGCGGACACATAGGCAGCGGGCAGGGCGGGGGGGGGGGGGGCACCGGTGAACCGGCGAAGGGAATGGGTTACAAGCTGGGCAGGAGGATCAGGCAGCCCCAGCTTCAAGGAAGAAAAAACCCAATACAAACGAATGGGCAGCCAGTGATTGGTTGAGAGCTCTCTCAGCCAATTTGTTGAATTGCTGGTTGGTGTGGCTGAGTTGCTTTTGGGGTGGCACACCCTAGCATTTAATTAGCACTATTTATTTTCCACTATTATATTATACTTTCTAGCACTTCCCTTTTTAACCTCTAGCTTCTTAACAATTCCTTCCAGTTTATATCCTTTAAGGACTCCTCAAACCTACCAAAGTTTGCTTTTCTGAAATATAAGGACCGAGTTGCTCCAATATAATTATCTTTGTTACAATTTAAGTTTAACGTTACCATTTTGTGATCAATGTTACCCAAACCCTTATGTAACCCTTATGGTTATGTTAGACAGAATGTCCCCATTCTTGCGTATCAGGAGATCCAGGATATTATTATTCATGGATGGATTTTCAATAAACTGATAGAAATAGTGGTCATTCAGGGCATCCAATAAACATTTTATTTTGCGGTACTACTTAAAGGTGCCCATACACTAGTAAGATTTATCTTCAGATCTGGCTGGTTGGAACCAAAACATGGTTATGGATGAGTGACAGTTTGTCAGTTTTCCAGCATTTCCAAGAAATGGTCAACTGTCATTTGCTTTCATCCATAACCATGTTTTTGTACCAACCAGACAGATCTGAAGATAAATCTGCGTGTGTATGGCCACCTTAACCTATCTTTCCAATTTATTTCCAGGTAGTGGAAGTCGCCCATAATAAATTCCCCTAAAATAGGCACCTCATCACTTAAATGCAAGAGAAGGTGTATAATTGACTGTGAATGCGCTCAGAGCAGCTTGATAATACATACAAAAGCAGAAAAATCGAATCTAATCTATTTTTTTATTTTCTGCTTTTGTATGCACTTTCCCCAGCAAGAGGTCCTTATCTGCCTCCATATTTATATTGGGTGGTTTATAACACGTCCCCACTATAAGTTTTTTAGCCTCTTTATTGTTACCCATGATTTCTACCCAAAACGATTTTTTGACTCTATCATATTCTCATATATGTCTTCCCTGTATGGTTTTAAGGACGGTTTAACATATAAACATATCCCCCCCTCCCCTTCTACCTAATCTATTTTTTCTGAACAGACTATAGCCTTCCATATTAGCCTCCCACTAATGTGGATCATCCCACTAAGCTTCAGTAATACCTATGAGATCAAAATCTTCCTCCAAACTATGGTCTCTTCTCTAGTTCCCCCATTTTACCACTTAACATTCAGATAAAGGCATTTCAGATCATGTTTTTCCATCTCCCTTGTTGTGTTACCTGTTACACTTGCAAAGGAACAGTAATGGTTCCTGAAATGGTATATCAGTATCATGGACAATACTTGTAATTGGTTGTGTGACTCATATACTCCTGTCGTATACCTTGCTCCCCTCTTCCTCCCTTCCCGTTGCTTCCTCCACAATTCTACACTCATTTATTGGTCTATGGTTTCTTACTATACCTTTCCCCCACCCGCCTAGTTTAAAATCTCCTAAAGCCTTCCTACCATTCTACCCCCAAGCACCACTGCCCCCTCCTTGTTCAGCTGCAAACCATCACAGCAAAATAGATGGCACCTGACAAGAAGTCCGCCCAAGGAACTCGAATACCTCCCTCCTGTACCAATCTTTTTTTTTTTTTTACGCAATCAGTTTTTATTAATATAGAACAACAAATATACATTGTGATGTTAACAATTCCAAAGGGACATTAAGGAATAGAAAGGATGTCAAATCAAATAAACATACAGTCCCTAAGAATGGTATTAGAACGCATATATATATATATATATATATATATATATATATATATATATATATATATATATATATATATATATATATATATATATACACACACTGTAGACATCACAAGATTATACGGTAACACGTTTTGTTGTAAAAGCAATACACAAAAATATGGGCAGGTACATAAGAATGTATAGGAGAAGGGAAAAGAACAGAATAGGAATGAATCTTGAGAGAGGGAAGAAAGGAACAGGGGCATTCAGTCAGTGGGTTTTTTTTTAGGGTTGCGGGGCAGTCGCAGGTGAGGGCGTAGTAAGATATGAGGCATAGTCACATAGTCAGAGCTTTCTTTAAAATTCAGCCATGGGGACCACATAGTGATAAAGGTATTAGAAGGTAATATGGAGGAAGATGTAAGATCCTCCATGAGCATGTAGCACTGCACCAATCTTTGAACGACATGTTAACATCCCTAATCTGCCTCTGTCTCCCTGGGCTAGCTTGTGGCACAGGTAATATTTCAAAGATTATTACCTTAGATGTCCTCACCCTAAGTTTATTGCCTAGCTCCTTTAAGTCTTTTGTGATGACATCCCATCTACTACTGACTTTGTCATTGGTTCCAACATGCATCAAGACAGCTGGATCTAACCCAGCCCTTCCCAAAAATCTGTCTACCCGGTGCGCAGTATGACGTACTCAAGCACCCAAGGGACAACAGACTGTACGCCTATCGCAGTCCTGATAACAGATTGCCCTATCCATTTTCCTAATAATTGAATCCCCTACCACGTCTAACTGCCCTGGACCCTTCCTCACTGATTTACCCTCCCTGCCAGAGGGGGTATTCCTCTAGATGCTAGAGGAACCTGTCCCTTCCAGCATCCCCAGCTCTTCGCTCACAACCATATTTTCCTCATTCCTTTGTGAGTATCTACTATGGTTAGGTAGCTCAGAGCTTGCCTACCACTTCATCCGTCATCTATTTTCCCTAGACGCCCTTACTGTTACCAAGCTACCAATTCTCTCTTCCTCATCTGACCCCCCCTCCGGCCTCCTGCTCCTCTGTTGCAGTGATGGCAAGCTGCAAACTCTGCCCCTGGGCCCTCCATCCATCCTGTGGTCAGCATGTATTTTTTTTTAAAAATGAATTTTTTTATTTTTTTAGCTAAATGTTTTGTGCATGGGAGTGGGGTAGTGCTGCAAATGTGAAAATTATTAATGGCGCTGAGCATCGGGAGCCAAGGCACACTGACTGTCCAGTGCATTACTGGGAGTTGTCCCATGAGACTTTGCACAAGAGGTCAGAGGCTCTGATGGATGGAGCTCATCACATGCTTCTCAGGCCCATGGAAGACAGCAACAGCAGCAGCCTCGTCGTGGGAGGGTTTTTAAATCAGAGACAGTGCTAAGCCTGTGAGGTCTCCTACTGAGTAATGTAAAGAGGGACAAAAAGGCTTATCATGTGGTGTATATGTATATATATATATATATATATATATATATATATATTCCCCACCCTGCACCTATTGACCAAATTATACTGTCTTTACCCTGTGTTTTGACAGTGATATTCTCCCGTGCAGTTTGCGGCCAGAAATGACAAGTGGGGGAGGGCCCCCCTGTCTAAAGTGACCCAAGCCCCTGAAGGCTTAATCCGCCCCTGTGAACAGGTAGAAATTATCACTAAATTACAGGAACATCGGAATTTGTGTAAAGCCCATTGTTCTTGGGAACAAATTCAATTGTAGCCAAGTCACATGGAACAAATTTGGGTGTGGTTATAGATTCTGACCTAAATTTCACCATCCATGTGAATACTGTTACTAAATGACAGTAACTTTTTTTCATTTTGAGAATATTTCTAAAGTAATAGTTTAAATTAAGTCTGCAGATTCAGGGACATTTTTATCAAACCTGATATAAATTCTTAGAACTGGTTTCCATTTTCTTAGAACTCATTTTAAAATGTTGCTACTTGTGCTCCAAAAATCTATGCTTTAAATGTTAACCTCAAACGTGCATCCAGAGCCAGCCCTAACCAATAGATGCAAGAAGCTGAAAGCTGCAACGGCGGGGGCGTGGCTTGGCCGAGCGCGAGGTAGGCAGCAGGGAGTGAGAGCTCCGTCATCATCCTGTTTTAAATCCTTTTTACTGCATGGCCCTCCCACGCGACCAGCCTCCAGGCAGAGAAGATACCCACCTGAACAGCCTGGTCCCTCCGGGCGTCATCTGGCATCCTCCCTCCTTGTGCATGTGCGGCCGTTTATCTCTTGGACACTGTCCCCCACTGCCGGCCGCCATCTTTGAGTCCGGCCACTGGAGCCGCCGCCACGCTGCTGCTTCGCCGCTACAGTCAGCGACCACTTTGAAGAAGATTGCGCCCACACGCAGTGCGGAGCAGACGACCACGGTGAGTGCTCTCCTTCCCACCGCCCGCTGAATACACAGCCGCCGCCACCGGGAGTTGTTAGGCACCATCTTGGGTGCCGGTTCCCATCTATAACCCTGTGCTGCAGTGCTATCGGGCCCTCCTGCTCCCTAAACAGTGTTCACTTACCTCCACTCACTGCTGGTGTTGGGCTGGAGGACCCTGCTCCCCTCCGGTGCTCTGCTGGAAACCCTGCTGCCGCTTAAATTAGCCGGGCGCCATCTTGGTGCAGGCATCCTGGCTCGCAGCTGCACCATTGATCCTTTGCTGACTGCCTTACAATAGGCGCCTGCCATTTGTGGTACTGCCCATTTCTCCACACACTCATAGAAGTCCATGCACATATGCTATACTAATTTCTACACACTATCTCACTGCAACTCCGTGTGATTGAGATCGGTCGGGCTGCTGCCAACCTCCTTTGTATGTTTGGTGGTGTGCTAGCCACCGCCATATTAAAGAATCCTCTTCAGCGACCTGTTTACTTTCCTCCCTGCTTGCTACTTTGGCTGTGTACACTATGGATGAAGTCAGGGAACCATACTTCCAACAAATCCTCCAGGCAATATATGCTTCGGCTGACAGGCTTGTTGGCAAAATTGCTGAGTTGCAGGAAATAATCCTTTCTGACCCTAATGAATGCCCTTCTGGAATTATGGAGAACTTGCCTCAGTATCCTGATCAAGTAACCCTCTCGGCTCCAGTGCTGGCTCACACCCTGGCACTGTTTCCCCAGATGGATCTTTCTGGCTCTGAGTACACTCGGTACCATATACCTACGTGCTTCATTCTAGCTGTGGTGCACCCGAAATCTACATTTCTCCCGATTACAGCCCCACGATTTTCCATTTTAGTAATTAAACATCCTATACTCAATCTTGCAAGTCCTCAAGCGATTGGTCATGGGTTCTACATTATACGTCGGCCTCCACGAGGCACTGAGGGCTGGCCAGACTTGAACTTAGCTTGAGATGCCCACTTTATCTTTTATCCTATGTCCTTACTACACTGAAAACCGTATTTATCTCTGCGGGGGGGGGGGGGTGCTGTGTTAAGTTTTTTTCTAGATTACGGTCAGACATCCTGTTCCAAATATACCTTATTTGTCATATCTACTATTCTGCTGTTTACAAATGCATTCTAATGATCTAGTCAGCGCCTGGTTTCGTATACTAAATTACATCTGTGCCACTGTTATATCCTGATAATACGTATCCTGTAACTACACAGGTCACTGCCCTGTCGGTCCATGTGTCTTCTATCCGTTTGTTTACTTTTTTTTTTTTTTTGGGGGGGGGGGGGGGGGGGTTAGGGCATAGGGTAATTAGAGGTATAGTATAGTTTAGATAGATATGTTAATACATAGAGGGTTTGATGGGTGGGTATGATGGGAGAGGTAGGTTAGTTTTTTGTTTTGGCTAGATTAGCTATTATAGCTGAAGGCCACTAATTTGCCTTCTTCTGTAATATAGATAGCTGGGGGGGGGGGGGGGGGGTGAGTTGATCGGGATCCAGGTATACCTAGGTTGGGGTTAGGTCATACAGGGTGGGGGGTTTTGGGGAGGTTTGCTTTGGGTCCTTTTGGGGGGGATTTGCTTTGGGTAGTATAGGTAGTATTTTGGTTAATATAGAGCTCTTGACGGGTGACAATTTAATATTTATAGTTTTCTATTGGGGATGTGGTATACTTCTAAGTGATATTACTGTAAGAACGTGCTCCTTTTTATCCTGCCACAGTATACCCGGATGGCGCCTCCGGGTAACTGTATTCCACTTACGCTGACAAAGAGAGTGGATATACTATCGCCTATCCTATATACATTCCCTACCATATGTATGTTTACATTTTTGTCTGATTTAACTTATAATGTGCTTATAATGTCCTCGTCAGAGCTTAGTACTTGTTTTGCAAAATTCAATAAAAATACTCAATTTAAAAAAAAAAAAGAAAGCTGCAGCGGCACTCCGTGGTCATTCAATAACTAACTATAATAAAAGCGACAATGATGACGGTTCAAAGCCAGCAAGCTCTTTTGTGAACAAACCTTGCCTTTGATTTCCTGAATTAGACTTGCAGCAATGTTTCAATACAGCATAAGCAGGGCTGCCATCAGGGGGGTACTGTGGGTACAGCTGTCCCGGGCCAGGCCTCTCTGAGAGAGAGGAATGGACTCGGGACACTCATTTTTACTCCGATTAAATAGTTCAACACAGGTGACACCAATCATATATTAAGATGGGGAGTCCAGGTAGAGAGGATTTTATCCCTGGGATGGGTCATGCTTGTAGGAAAGTACAATCTAATATTAAATAGACACCCCTGTCTTAAGTGCCCTGGGCCATGTCAGGCCTAAAGCTGAGTACACATCTATACAATCGCTGTTTTCTGGCGACCGTTCGACCGACCGTAGAGGCGTTGGACCATCCACAAACAACAGCCGATACGCGTGTACACACCTGTACAATTTCACTTGCGACGTCCGATGTACTCCCGTCCAAACAGTCGCAAGAAAAAGATTGTACCACTGTACACACTCTCTTGATTGTCATTGCATGATGGTGCACCCCTGTTGCACAGGTACTTGTAGTGCCACGTAAAAAGATGTAGTCAGCCGGCAGGGTGACTAGAAACAGACATACGGCAAATAGCCGGGGTGTGCGTCTAGATGTAGTCAGCCGGCAGGGTGACTGAGAGACAGACATACGGCAAATAGCTGGGGTGTGCATCTAGATGTGGTCAGCCGGCAGGATGACTAGAGACAGACATACGGCAAATAGCCAGGGTGTGCGTCTAGATGTAGTCAGCCGGCAGGGTGACTAGAGACAGACATACAGCAAATAGGGCGTGGTGTGCGTCTAGATGTAGTCAGCCGGCAGGGTGACTGAGAGACAGACATACGGCAAATAGCTGGGGTGTGCATCTAGATGTGGTCAGCCGGCAGGATGACTAGAGACAGACATACGGCAAATAGCTGGGGTGTGCGTCTAGATGTAGTCACCCTGCTGACTACATCTAGACGCACACCCCAGCTATTTGCCGTATGTCAGTTTCTAGTCACCCTACCGGCTGACTACATCTTTTTACGTGGCACTACAAGTACCTGTGTAGCAGGGGTGTGTTAATCATCATGCAATGACAATGACAATCGAGAGAGTGACTACATGCTGTGCTGCAGCATGAGATCATGCAGCTATGGAACATATAGTCGCAAGAATGTCCAGCATATCGATCGAACATGCGTACACACTGCACTTTTGTTCCGATATGGACCCAGCCGGTCGGATGAAAATTTATCGCTTGTACGGGACAGCGTACACACCTATACAATTGAACGGCCGTCCGACCCAGAATGGAAGAACAGCCCGACGATTGTATGTATGTGTACCCAGCTTTAATCTGGCCCTGATGTAGCAGATAAGCCAGCTGCCCCTGAGGGGATGACATTCAGTGATATTAGGGTGCAAAATTAAAATGATTGGTTATTCTGCCTCCCACCAGTGTATTTAAAAAAGGCAGACAATAAAAATTTGAAAACATTTTCATTTTATAATTTCTATTGCTTTCATAATTACTGCTAGACCGATTGATTGTGTTTTATAATGAGGATTATTTTTGTTGGTTTTGCAATGTTTGTAAATCACATTGCACGGCTGATTATGGGTCTGAGTAAGTAAGGATCGCAAATGATAAGCATAGTATGTATGCGATCCGTAGTGATGCAAATACAGGAGGAGATGCATACCCCCCCCCCGCCTGCATTTCTTATGCATTAAACTGCAATGTGATCGCAGTTTAAGCTGAACATCACGACCATCAGTTGCAATGCTCCTCTGTGACTGCAGCCTAACTAAATCTAACATTAGTCAGGCTGTCTGTCGCATGGAACAGTCCTTGCCCTGGCCACTCATATTAAACAGGGTCTGCCTTTCCCACGATCACCTCTACCTGTCAAGGCAGAGGCAATTACATTTTTGCTATGCCATTGCAGAACAGGACCCGCAAGATAGCTATACCACTCCATCTGGTCAACTGCGGGTTGACTTTGCTAAATCAGCCCTTACCAGAGGCAGAACTCTGGGAGGCAAAGGAGTCATCTGCCACCGGGCTCAAGCTCCTAAAGGGGCACCGCTCCTCCGCTGTGAGTTTGAATCAGTTAATTGAAAGCTGTTGATATCGCTGTGAGTTGGAATCAGTTAATTGAAAGCTGTTGATATCGCTTCTGTGGCTGACGCCCCCTCATAGCAGGACCATAGATGTCACACTCTCTTTATTCTAAACACAATATTCATAACATACATACATGCATACATATATTTATATAAGATGGTGTGTATGTAGGGTGCGGGGGGGGGGGGGAGGGGGGACACCCAATATTTATCTTGCCTCCAGGCAACTGGGACGAACTTGCCTTTACTGTATATGTCAAATATGCTCTAAAATAAAGAGACTGCAGTTATTGTAATCTGGGAAGTGGGACAAGGGTCGAAAACCATTAGGTGGACACCATTAGGTCAACAAGCAAAAAGTTTGACATGTAAAAAGGTCAACATGTAAAAAGGTTGACACAAGCATTAGCTCGACAGTGTCTAGGTCGACAGTCAAAAGGGTGTCATGGGGTTTTTCACAGTTTTTTTACCTGAATGTCGACATAGTTGACATGTACACAGTTGGATCACTCGCTGCACTCGAGATTCTTCAGGCACGGTGCCTCGCTACGCTCGGCACCCTATTTTATTCTCCCACCATGCCCTAGTGGATGTTAGGGCATGAAATACCGCCTGTCGGCACATGTCGACCTTTTTGAATGTCAACCTTTTTACATGTCAACCTTTTAGCTTGTCGACCTAACAGTTGTCGACCTTTTTCGCTGTAGACCAGTTGTCCGGATCTGATCTAGAATGTAAACTTGCTCATTTGTGTTATTTTTATGGTGTTCTTCTCCCTTTTCTTTTTATTGTATCCCACCCAGAATCAGACCCACTGACTTACTGGATCCAGCAATGGTGTCACAATGCACTGTGATGCAAATAGCTTTCAGCATTGTATTAGCATTAAAAACTGTAGCAAAACCAGTATTTAAACCATAGTTGCCTACCCTCCTGCATTCTGCAGGAGACTCCCTGAAATAGCAGCAATCTCCCTCTCTCCCTCATTAGTCTAGCAATCTCCCTCATTTCAACTAGCCCACATTACACTGTTACATTTTTTGGGAAAAAAGGAATGAGATATAGATACATGTACATTGAATCATCAGAACCATTTCCCAGCACTTTAGCAAGTATAGTAGCTCTTAGTAACTGCTTTGGGGCTCATCTACATTTGGATATAAATCATTATAAAAGATTCCTCTCAGATGTAGCAGTACACACCCATGCTCCTAGGTGCAACATTCACAATCTCTTCTGAGAGACACCCTTTGGGTGGAGTATGACACGCTGCCTCAATGGGGCGCTTTGTAAAATTCTACTACCAACTATAATCTCCCTGAAACTAGTTTTCAAAAGTATACAAGAACAAAGAAGTGGTGTTTCGGGCTCTTAGGTGATGATAGCAGTGCTTATGTGATAATAAACAGTGATTACTCAGCTTTATCAATATACGCCACAGGTGTTCCTCCTTAGATCAGAGGTCAGTATATGCAATCCTATTGGGAAAAGCACAACATCGCCACCATAGTGCAATAAGTTCCAAACATACAGAAATGTATTAGTTTGACAGGAAACTCACAAGCATGCACAATAAAAAAGCGTTTAAAAAGCCACCAATGCATTTCGTACATATGTCCTTCATCAGAGGCTTCACGATTTAAATACAATTGTGCGTGAGGATATTGCAGCAAATCATTATTGATTCTGGCCTGTCAGATATAGCTTTCAAAATTTTAGAGGGTTCAAAAACCAATACTGGCTGCCATAGGCATGCGCAGCACATTTTATTATAAGGTGCACATATATGGATAATGCAAAAAAAAAAGACAAAAAAAACCTCCCGGAGAGCTACTAAAATTTGACCAATGCCCCTGATACTATGCCGCACACCGTAATGTCCCTGCGCAATATGCTGTAACACACTGTAATGCCTGACACATTATGCCACACATTGCAATGCCCCTCACACCTAATGCATATCTCCCAACTTTGGTAGTGGATAAAGGAATATATGCATAAATAGGGACAGTGCGCACCATAGGCGTGTGCCAAAAATTTACACCGTAATGTCTACACACCCATTACATATTATACCACTGGTTATGCCAGGGCTCGACAACTTTTAAATAGGGACAGCAGGCACAGTGAAAAAAAATACACCATAATGCCTATTACACATCACATACTCATTACATAGTATACCACAGGCCGTAATGCCTATTACATTTTATGGTACTTACCTACATGCTCGTTGCTAGGGGTTTCATGCTCATTGTTATGCTCGATGCCAGGGGTTGCATGCACTTACGGCGCTGCGGACACTTTGCGGCGCCTTATAAATAAACGTACTACTACTACTTACTCAATCTGTGGTAGTCTTGCTGCGCGGTGTTCTGTGTGGATCGCGGTGGCTCCTCTGTGATTCCACGGGTGATGGCAGGCAGGGCGAGGTGGGTGACGATGGCCTGGGCTAGCCGACCAGGCCTGCTGGTGCTGGGCCCCTGGCTTGGCGAAGTGACGTTGGAATGAGTCGAACACCAAATAATAAATTACAGTCTATTATTACCTGCAACATGGTGACTACAGGACAGAAGCTCAGCAGGTACATGACAAGGAGATGTATAGAGGGGGGGGGGGGAGAGAGAGAGAAAGAGAGAGGGGGCAGTGAGCAAAGGAGAGGGGGGAGAGAGAGAGGGACGGTTGTGAAAAGGGGGGGAGTGATAGGGGATATTGAGTGAGAGGGAGAAGAGAGGAGAGAGGGGGGGACAGTATATATATATATATATATATACACACATACTGTATATATACAGTATATAAATATATATATATATATTCATATATATACAGCACATATATATATATATATATATATATATATATATACTCCCTTTATAACAAACACACCCCTTATATGCATATGCTCATTTGCTACACACACATACCTCATAGCACCCCAAATACTTTAAACTGCACTGACCCGGGGAGTGGAGGCACTTGAAGGTGGGTCCCAAGTAGGGTTACCACCTAGGACCTTTAATTCCGGACACATGTTAATTACACAGGTTCTGTGGCAGTTTAAAATCAGGTGAAGTGGAGTCTTGAAGTCAGCCAGCCACAGAACCTGTGTAATTAATATGTGTCCGGAATTAAAGGGACTAGGTGGTAACCCTAGTCCCAAGCCAGCTCCTGGCGACTTGTACATCCGACATCCGGGTGGCAGCCCAGGATGTTCCCAGCTTGCGCAGTGTATGTGGCCTCCCGCGAGGGGTAGCAGGAAGGAGGAGGATACAGCCATGTCCACACGTGTGGTTGGTTTCCTGCGCTCAAAATTCCGGTGTACGCAGAGGCTGGGGCGCGGGGTTGGTGGTGCGGTGTAGGGGAGGGTGCCTGCCACTAGTCCTTAGTGCTGTGTGCCTGCAGCGCCGCTGGAGCAGGAGAGCACATCACACAGACTGTCCCACCGCAGTGGTGTGTGTGTCAGTCCCATGGGCGACGGGCGGGCGGGGGGTTTCATCAACTGGAAATATACTGGTTGCATCGCGGGCTGGTGGAAGCTGCAGCTGCCAGTCACTGGAGGTGCTGCAATCGCGCAGGGGGTGCTGGTCATTAGGAGGTGCCTGTGCACCCCCGGTACCCCCCGTGCGCACGCCTATGCTGGCTGCGATGTGTGGCAGGGTAATGATAATATTGGACCAATTTATGATATCTTAAAATAGTGCTGTTTTTTTTCATAATTTAAACAAATTGTTCTGCTATTTTTGTCCAAGAAAGTAATAGAATAAATTATTCACTAATTCAATATTTGCCATAATGCAGTGGAAAGTGAATTAAATTACACAGAATGAACACAATTTAACCCCTTCCCGACATTGCCTTTTAAGGTAATTTTTTTTTTTTTTTTCCTCCTTGTGTTCAAATAAGCGTAACTTTTTTAATTTTCCGGCTATATAGACACATGAGGGCTTTTTTTTTGCGGGACAAGTTGTACTTTCTAATGGTACCATTTACTATACCGTATAATATTCTGGGGAATCAGGAAATAATTCAATGTGGGGTAAAAAAAAAAAAAAACGCAATTCCACAATTTTGCGCTGGTTACGGTTTTTTTGGAGTTCATAGTTCGTTTAAAATGATGGGTTATCTTTATTCTATGGGTCGTTACGATTCCGGTAATACCAAACTTATATAGTTTTCGTTACATTTTACCACTAAAAAAAAAAATAGAAAATGTTACGGTTTTTCGAATTTGCGTCGCGTCGCCATGTTCTGCGGCTTATAACTTTTTTATTTTTCCACCTACGGACCTGGGTGAGGGCTCATTTTTTGCGGGCTGAAGTGTACTTTTTAATTAATACCATTATGGGATATGGGCGACTTTCTGATCTCTTTTAGCTATTTTTTTTTGGGTAGGCGATGCGACCAAAAAGCGTAGTTTTGGCGTTGGGGATTATTTTCCGTTTACGCCTTTAACCGTGCGGGATAACTAATGTTATATTTTAATAGATCGGACTTTTAGGAACGCGGCGATACCAAATATGTTTATTTTTTTATTATTTATTTATTTTTATTTGGGAAATGGGGAAAGGGGGGTGATTTGAACTTTTAATATTTTATTATTTTTTTTTTATTTTTAAACTTTATTTTTTTTTTTTTTTTACTTTTACTACAAGGCCCCCTAGTGTACTTGACCACTAGGGGGCGCGATCGCCTGTACTAGGTTCAGCCATAGAGCTCTATGGCTGAACGTAGTGATTTTTTGCACTTCCTATTACATCCTGCCTGAGGCAGGATGTAATAGGTATGAATACACGGACAGCACAGGGGTCTACATTAGACCCCTGGCTACCATGGCAACCGATCGGCACCCTCCGATCGCGCTGCGGGGGGCCCCGATCGGCGCCGGAGGGGGGCGCCCCCCCCTCCGATCAGCTATTTAAGCACTGCGGGCGCTTTGCCCGCGGTGCTTAAAGGGTTAAACGGCCGCGATTGGCGAACTCGCCGCTCGTGGCCGTGAGAGCAGGGACATGGCTGTAATATACAGCCATTACCTGCTCTCTATCAAGCCAGCTCACTCCGTGAGCTGGCTTGATTCACCCCCAACCGACATATGACGTAAATGTACGTCATATGTCGGGAAGGGGTTAAGAGAAATGGTTATACAATAATATAAATATCAAACTCCTAAGCTAACTAATAGCCAGACAGCAAATCAGAAACTGTGTGGTAAATTTAGTAAAGCTTCTAAAAATAAAATAAAGGAGATGGTCTCGTGGATGGTGCCCCCCCCCCCTTCTCTTTTCATCCACACCCAGAACGCATTATCCAGTTTTTACTAAGTTCCATGGCTGATCAAGTCTGTCTAGCAAAGCAAACATTTTCTGAGGGTTGAAAATTTTTATGGGAAATGAAACCGGAGACAAACATATCTCCAGTTATCACTTTTCCAGTGGTTCTACCACACAGCATATCATTGGGGCAGCACGGATGGTGTAATGGTTAGCAATACCACCTCACAGCACTGAGGTCATGGGTTTGATTCCCACCATGGCTCTAACTGTGCAGAGTTTTTATATTCTCTCTGTGCTTGCGTGGGTTTCCTCCAGGTACTCCGGTTTCAACACATTAACCCTAGAATGTCTGTGTGTGTGCACGTGTACATGTGGTAGGGAATATAGATTGTAACCTCCACTGGGGCAGGGACTGATGTGAATGGTCAAATATTGACCCTTATTCTGGTTGACACACAAAGCTGTGAATTTCACAGCTCTGTGAGTCATTTTAACGTCGCCTGCACGGCTGCCCATCCCCCACCCCTCAAACACCACGGTCCCCCCACATGTGTTGGGCGTTCCCATGGCTGCAGCCCATCGCCGCCGCCCCATGACCCCCACCTGCACTGCTTGGTGTGAAAGAGACAGTGAACTAGCAGTTTGCCGTGCCCGCTCGCACCAAGGGTCTGTACCTGCGCATAAAGCCATCCAGAATAGGGGCCTTTGTCTGTAAGCCCTGTAAAGCCCTGTGGAGTATGCAAACTAACTGGTAATAATTAAATAAATGATGATGATGATAATTACTGATGTCACTTAAATAATTCCAGCATACTGATATTCACTAACAAAACAGAAATAAAAGAAAGACCAGGTAAGAGGGCCCCTCTTCCACTCTAGAGAATCAGGTTCTAGCAATTGGAGTGGCCCTGGAGAGGTGGGGGAACTCTTTTCCCATGCCACCACCCCCCTCCCCCCAATAGGCAGAGCCCCAGCCACTGCCAGGATTTTCGGCACCCCCTGCAAACTATAAAATTGTGCCATATCGCCCATTCTTTATAAAGGGGCAGTGGCAATAGTAACCTCAATTCAAATCATGCCACACAATAGCACAATCATATTCACATTACACCACATGCAGTGACCCTGATCATTTTGCAGCACAAAGTAGTGCCCCTTATTCACATTATGACACACAGTCTCCTATTCAAATTATGCTACACAGAAGTGCCCCTTATACATTTATGCCACACAATATTTTCCCCTTACACATAATGCCAACAGCAGCAGTACCCCTTACACAAAATGTCCACAGTACTGTAAGTACCCTTTATACACATATCTGTCTCTGTGCCTCCAGCAGCTTCCTCTCCTCTCTCCTTCACTTTATCAGTAGTGACGACATGACATCATATACGCCGTCACAGAAAAGGAAGCCACTGAGACAGGTTTTTCTATTGTAATTGCTGTGCAGGGCTGTGGTGGAAGTGGAACTGAGTTCCCTCTACCATTAGAGGTGGTGGAACTCAGTTGACACTTGGGCCATCCTTTCAGCCACTTCCTGTGTATTCTCCCCTCATTTCTTTCTAAACTAACTAGATCTCAAACCTGGGTCAGTAATACCTTTTATTTTTCCTCTTCGGATTCTCATTGACACGTTCAAAAATGTACATTCGGGGTGGTAAGAAAGAGGAAATTAAAAAGAGGGATGTCACATGTAACATAAACACACAACTGTGTGAAGATATAAAGGAGGTTATATTTTATAATAATAAAGCTTTTTTTTAACAAAAAGTAATATCCAGTATATGAATAAAGTAATATTCCTGTATGTTAAAGGCATCCAGGCTAATGCAAAGCAGAAGAAGAGATGGACCACTCCCTGTGGACCCCCTCCAAGTTCAAATGAAGATATGTGCCTTCAGCAAGAGACCTAAATAAGAAGCAGGAGTTGCAGAGAACCTGCTGTGTTCCATGCCTGCAGGGACAATGCTCTATTGTCACAGGCCGGAGACATGCACACAGCTGCAGATTTCACCCTTCCACTGCTGCCATTAAATGCTGTGTTCTAGGTCTTCAGGGGCCTACACACAGGGTGATGATTACATGGCATGTTCTAAGCAATCTGACAAGATCTCTTAGTAAATGCCCCTACATCGCTCTGTGTGTAGGGGCCATAGCATGTGCGGCCCCACGCGTCTCTATCGCCAGGCGATACAGAGGTCACATAGGTCCCCACACTCAAATAGTACAGCACATAGGTCTCCAAACATATAATACAGCACATAGGTCCTCCCCACCCAGATAATAGTACAGCACATATGCCCCCAATTAAATACATTACATAGGTCCCCCCACTCAAATAGTACAGCACATAGGCCTCCAATAAAATACATTACATAGGTCCCCCCACTCAAATAGTACAGCACATAGGCGGCTAATATAAAATAAAAAAAAACCAAGCCAAAGAATTAAGAAAAAACCAACACACCTACTACATTATCAAAATATCAGCAGACAGATCAGATGGTAAAAACCAGCCAGCCAGCCAGTGACTGCAATTCACGCAAGCCCACTTGAAGCTGAAGCCTAGGTCACACGGTGTGTGAGCCGCCCTGGCGCCGCGGGTGCTATCCTTTCAGGCAGGCAGTGCAGGCGGGAGCCTGGTCACGTGCATCCAGGACCAGATTCCAGAGTAACTGACTCGTCTCCAGCAGAGCGCGGGAAGGGTGTGACGCAGCACCAGTTACAACTTCCCCCCAGACAGTAAAGCGCGGGCAGGTCCTGGAAGGATCACCTGACATGACCGACATCATGTGCGTCGTGTCATGTGACGTCAGTCAGCCCGCCCCACACTGTGCAGCCGCCTAAAGTGATGCCAGCCCAGCAGCGGCCGGCAGCTGTCAATCAGACAGCCAGCAGCTCCCGGTTCCACTCCAGGCCAGTCAGAGCCTGTATGCCAAGGATACTGCCAGATGATTTTATACAGACACACCCACTAAATGCATCTCTAATACACTGGTTGCATACAAGGATGCAGCACTGCTGGAGCCTATGCAACTACCAACAAAGATGCGGTGGCAGGCTAAGACAAGGACTGTGACATGCCCGCGTTTGACTCACTGTCACCCATTATCATCTGCAAATGCTCACTACCTGACTTTTATTTTGAGAGTAAAACACCTCTGACTCAATCATCATTAAATCAATCGCCTTGACTCTGCCACTAATATATTGCTCAACATCGTCACTGTGTTCACCTCTGAATCAGCCCTATAGCTCTGAATGTATGGGCCCATGTACTCAGATAGAACCTATTTCTATCTTTAGCTAGAAATGACTTTCAGTGGATAGAAGAGATAGAGGAAGATGAAGCGGAGGGAAGTGAAGAAATGACAGTTCACCTGCAGAGAGGGATCTAAAGGAGGTTTGAAAAGGCAGCAGCTGGCAGGTCAGTAAATCTGGACACCCGGAGAGAGGAATAATAGAGAGCGAAATAATCGGAGGGACAAATAACAGAAGCCATGCGCCATGGCTGTCTCCCTTTTGTCAGTTGCCTCTACCCCATCCAACCAAAACCATCTTTCGGAGGCAAAGGTCACTGGGCTACCATTAACACTTTCAGCCATGTGAACTATACAATAGTTTTGGTGAACTATGGCCCTATGCTAGAATAAATGTTTCCCATCTTCCACCTGGAATTACAGCTAATATACAGCTTTTCTTTCATCACAGATTATAATTTTAGTCATTACATTTATAATGTTAAAACATAGCATAGCACAGTGTTTCCCAGACTTTTTGGAATCCCGGCGCCCCTGAGTATTTTTTGCACAACACCCCCAAGCCATAAGTTTCTCCTTGAGAAAATCAACAAAAAATATAAAATGAGGTAAATTGTGTTTAGATGATCTCATCCTTAGGGTAAGATGTAATAGAGTGCGAATGTTAGACTTTTAAAAAAAAATTCTCAAAAACTGGCAAATCCACACGTTTTCCGAAAATTGCACATGTAGCAGGATGTGAATTGTGTGGGGAAAAATTGCCCTTTTTGCTGTGAAAATCGCACATTTTGGACATTATTCTCACAATTCAATTCGCATCAAGATGTTTTACCAAAAATACAGGGGACAAACAGGGTAGGGGTCTCCCGTATTTCTGAAAACAGCCCCAGATTCTTTGACCGATCCTTTTTCAAAAAATAAGGGAGACAAAAAAACTGAGGGTCCCCCATATTTTCGAACCCGCACTGGGCTCCAACAGCCCACGGTGTCATGCCACAGCTGGGGAGACTTTTTATGTATGGTCCCCCGGCTGTACCATGTGGACCGTGGCCGGTCAGCCCTGGACGGGGTACCTGGGGAAGTGGGGACCCCCCAATAAAGGGGTCCCCTCCAGGCTTCACCCATCCAGGGCTAAATACTGGGGCTGTCCCCGGCGTCCCAAGGCGGTGGATGCCAGGCTGATACGTGTAAAATTAGACTAAAAAAATTGCTTTTTTCAGTCGATCTACAAGTCCCAGCAGGTCTCCCCTGCATGCTGGGTCTTGGCGAGCCACAAAGCACAGCTGCGGGTAAGATCCAAAGTGGAGTCCCGCAACGTTCAATATTCGGACCCACCTTGTCTAATATATTCATTAATAATATTGGAAGTGACATAGTGAGTAAAATTGCAATATTTGCCGACGACACGAAGTTGAGTAAGGAAATGAACTCAGGAGAGGATGTGGTAACACTATAAAGTGACTTAAATAAACTGGAAAGGTGGGCGGAAAGGTGGAAAATGCAGATTAACGTTGTGGGAACAAAAATGAACAAGCTACTTAAGTTATTATAGGGAATTCTGCTGTAGAGAAGGACTTCAAAGATGAAAAATTGGGTAATAGTGCAGAAAGTTCAAGAGCAGCAGCAAAAGCAGACCTGACACTGGCATGCATTAAAAGGGGTATGGATTCAAGGGATGCCAATATTTTACAAGGCATTGGTGAGACCACACTTGGCATACTGTGTTCAGTTCTGGGCACCTTAAAAAGAACATAAATGAATTTCTAACAGGTACAGAGAAGGGAGACTAAGCTAGTAAAAGGTCTTGGATTAAAAGGTAGGTTAACCAGGCTGAATATATTTTCACTGGAGAAACAGAGGATTGAGAGGTGATATGATTAGTATGTTCAAATACAGGATTGGGAGTCATAACAAGGGCGTAACTACCATAGGTGCAAGGGGTGCAGCTGCTATGGGGCCTACTGCCCAGAGCTGAAGGGGGCCCATCTTTACTGCTGAAGTAATATGTTTTACACACATTTATCACCATCAGTTGCTAAATAGGGGCTCTTACAAACTTTTGCGATGGGGCCTACAAATATCTAGTTACACCTCTGAGTCATATGATGATTTGTTGACTAACAGGGATTTACTTAGGACACGCGGTCATGTAGTACTGAGGCTCAAGGAAAATCAATTTCGTACTGAATTAAGAAGAGGATTCTTCACCATTAGAGCAGTAAAATTCTGGAACTCATTGCCGGTGGGGTGGTTACAGCAACTACTGTTAATGAATTGAAATCAAAACAACTGGATGCATTTTTGGCCACTAATGCTGCTTTTACATTGCCAAAAAGTTTAAGACCCAGTATTTTAAAACAGTATTTAAACCAGGTCTGAGCAACTTGACCCCTTTCACACTGCAGTAATTACCGGGTCTCAAGCAGGTTTGCAGTGTGAAAGCAGCGGAGAACAGGACAGACAGTATTATTTATTTATTTGTTAACAGTTTCTTATATAGCGCAGCATATTCGGTTGCGCTTTACAATAGCAGACAGTGATACAACAAAACAGGGTATTTACAGACAGTCAAAATGTAGGAGGGCCCTGCTCGCAAGCTTACAATCTATAGGGAAATAGGCATTGATACATAAGGATAGATACTGTATTCTTTATTGCATCGATTCCACCAGAACGCAAGGTTCTATGACTGGTTCTGGAATTTGATAAGCTCGTCTGAAGAGATGAGTTTTTAGGGAACGCTTATAGGTTTGGAGACTGGAGGAGAGTCTTATTGTGCTTGGGAGGGCATTCCACAGAGTGGGTGCAGCCCGAAGAAAGTCCTGCAGTCGGGAATGGGAGCGAGTAATGAGTGTGGATGAGTGACGCAGATCTTGAGAGGAGCGTAGAGGTCGTGTTGGATGATATTTTGAGATAAGAGAAGATATGTATGTTGGTGTAGTTTGGCTTATGGCTTTGTGTGTAAGTAAAAGAATTTTGTATTGAATACGGTAGAATACAGGTAACCAATGAAGTGACTGACAGAGTAGCTTTTCAGACGATGAACATCTGGCTAGGAAGATTAGCCTTGCAGCTGCATTCATAATGGACTGTAGTGGTGAGAGTCTGTATTGGGGAAGGCCAATAAAGAGACTATTGCAATAATCAATGCGTGAGATGATGAGAGCATGGATTAGAGTTTTTGTTTTTGCGAATCTTAAATATGTTTTTTAGGTGCATGTGGCATGATTTTGAGACAGATTGAATGTGGGGTACAAAGGAAAGTTCTGAGTCAAGGATAACACCTAGGCAGCGAGCTTGAGAGGTAGGAGTGATTGTCATCTTCTCAACAGCGATAGAGATATCAGGTTGGTAACTACTATTTATTGGCGGAAATATAATTAATTCTGTTTTTGAGATATTAAGTTTGAGGTGGCGAGATGACATCCAGGATGAAACAGCAGAAAGGCATTCAGAGACACGGCTCAATACAGATGGGGACAGGTCCGGGGAGGATAGGTAGAGCTGAGTATCATCCGCATACAGATGATACTGAAATCCAAAGGAGCTGATTAGTTTGCCAAGAGATGAGGTATAGATTGAGAAAAGCAGGGGACCTAAAACTGAACCCTGAGGTACTCCAACTGAAAGAGGTAGCGAAGAGGAGGTAGAATCAGAGAAACGAACACTAAAGGAGTGGTTAGAGAGGTAGGATGAGAACCAAGAGAGGGCTGTGTCTTTAAGACCTATGGATTGTAGTGTTTGTATGAGAAGTGTGTGGTCAACAGTGTCAAAAGCAGCAGAGAGATCTAGAATAATTAGTAGTGAGTAGTGGCCTTTAGACTTAGCAGTGACCAGATCATTCACAACTTTAGTCAGTGCTGTCTCTGTGGAGTGTTGGGCACGAAAGCCTGACTGATGCAGGTCCATTAAGTTGTGCGAGTTAAGAAAGTGTGTTAGGCGAGTATAAGCAAGTCTTTCAAGTAGTTTGGTGTATGGAAGTTGAGAAATGGGACGGTAGTTTGAGAGAGAGCTTGGATCAGAATTCTGTTTTTTCAGAATCGGAGTAATAACTGCTTGTTTGAACAATGAAGGAAAGACACCAGTAGAGAAAGAGAGGTTACAGATTTTAGTTAAGATTGGAATGAGCACAGGAGACAGAGATTTACTTATTTGCGAGGGTATAGGGTCAAGAGGAGAGGTAGTAGAGTGGGAGGCAGAGAAAAGTGCAGATACTTCATCTTCATTTGTGGGATCAAATGAAGCAAATGCTTCAGAGGGCAGTAGCACAGAGACAGCAACTGAGGAAGCCGCTGATTACATATACAGACGGAGAAACGTGTTTTGTTGCTGAATCCAACTGCTTGAATCCAGTGACCGCTACAGAAACCACCGCAAATACAAATATACAAGCGGTTAATACTTTCTATTGGTTGGCGAATGGCTCTCTCTCCATGACATCAGGGGAGCACCTCCATTGAATTAGAGGTTGGACTATTCATCACCAGATCCGCCGGAGTAACCACCACCAGAGACATTCTCTTGGAATAATATGCGGGACTGGTAATTATATATATTATATATGCCTTGCTTATTATTCTCCATAATTGATGCCCATACAATAATACTCTAGCCTCATACCAGCAGATTTTTCTCAATTGATTCAGCCTCTATTTGTTATATGTTGTTTGTCTTGTATTGTCTTGTCCATTGAATTCTATTTGAAGTGCACTTCTTATTGATATTACATGTTCTTTTTTAAATAATTTTTTTATTGAAATATATTGTCTATTATTGTGCTAAGCACGATTGTGCCCCTTGGAAGCGCATGTCAGTGTAAGCTTTTTATGTATGGTCCCCCGGCTGTACCATGTGGACCGTGGCCGGTCAGCCCTGGACGGGGTACCTGGGGAAGTGGGGACCCCCCAATAAAGGGGTCCCCTCCAGGCTTCACCCATCCAGGGCTAAATACTGGGGCTGTCCCCGGCGTCCCAAGGCGGTGGATGCCAGGCTGATACGTGTAAAATT
This sequence comes from Crinia signifera, assembly GCF_055691185.1. NCBI lineage: Eukaryota > Metazoa > Chordata > Amphibia > Anura > Myobatrachidae > Crinia > Crinia signifera. The sequence goes on from NC_139222.1 coordinate 65,332,317, forward strand.
AGACTAAAAAAATTGCTTTTTTCAGTCGATCTACAAGTCCCAGCAGGTCTCCCCTGCATGCTGGGTCTTGGCGAGCCACAAAGCACAGCTGCGGGTAAGATCCAAAGTGGAGTCCCGCAACGTTCAATATTCGGACCCACCTTGTCTAATATATTCATTAATAATATTGGAAGTGACATAGTGAGTAAAATTGCAATATTTGCCGACGACACGAAGTTGAGTAAGGAAATGAACTCAGGAGAGGATGTGGTAACACTATAAAGTGACTTAAATAAACTGGAAAGGTGGGCGGAAAGGTGGAAAATGCAGATTAACGTTGTGGGAACAAAAATGAACAAGCTACTTAAGTTATTATAGGGAATTCTGCTGTAGAGAAGGACTTCAAAGATGAAAAATTGGGTAATAGTGCAGAAAGTTCAAGAGCAGCAGCAAAAGCAGACCTGACACTGGCATGCATTAAAAGGGGTATGGATTCAAGGGATGCCAATATTTTACAAGGCATTGGTGAGACCACACTTGGCATACTGTGTTCAGTTCTGGGCACCTTAAAAAGAACATAAATGAATTTCTAACAGGTACAGAGAAGGGAGACTAAGCTAGTAAAAGGTCTTGGATTAAAAGGTAGGTTAACCAGGCTGAATATATTTTCACTGGAGAAACAGAGGATTGAGAGGTGATATGATTAGTATGTTCAAATACAGGATTGGGAGTCATAACAAGGGCGTAACTACCATAGGTGCAAGGGGTGCAGCTGCTATGGGGCCTACTGCCCAGAGCTGAAGGGGGCCCATCTTTACTGCTGAAGTAATATGTTTTACACACATTTATCACCATCAGTTGCTAAATAGGGGCTCTTACAAACTTTTGCGATGGGGCCTACAAATATCTAGTTACACCTCTGAGTCATATGATGATTTGTTGACTAACAGGGATTTACTTAGGACACGCGGTCATGTAGTACTGAGGCTCAAGGAAAATCAATTTCGTACTGAATTAAGAAGAGGATTCTTCACCATTAGAGCAGTAAAATTCTGGAACTCATTGCCGGTGGGGTGGTTACAGCAACTACTGTTAATGAATTGAAATCAAAACAACTGGATGCATTTTTGGCCACTAATGCTGCTTTTACATTGCCAAAAAGTTTAAGACCCAGTATTTTAAAACAGTATTTAAACCAGGTCTGAGCAACTTGACCCCTTTCACACTGCAGTAATTACCGGGTCTCAAGCAGGTTTGCAGTGTGAAAGCAGCGGAGAACAGGACAGACAGTATTATTTATTTATTTGTTAACAGTTTCTTATATAGCGCAGCATATTCGGTTGCGCTTTACAATAGCAGACAGTGATACAACAAAACAGGGTATTTACAGACAGTCAAAATGTAGGAGGGCCCTGCTCGCAAGCTTACAATCTATAGGGAAATAGGCATTGATACATAAGGATAGATACTGTATTCTTTATTGCATCGATTCCACCAGAACGCAAGGTTCTATGACTGGTTCTGGAATTTGATAAGCTCGTCTGAAGAGATGAGTTTTTAGGGAACGCTTATAGGTTTGGAGACTGGAGGAGAGTCTTATTGTGCTTGGGAGGGCATTCCACAGAGTGGGTGCAGCCCGAAGAAAGTCCTGCAGTCGGGAATGGGAGCGAGTAATGAGTGTGGATGAGTGACGCAGATCTTGAGAGGAGCGTAGAGGTCGTGTTGGATGATATTTTGAGATAAGAGAAGATATGTATGTTGGTGTAGTTTGGCTTATGGCTTTGTGTGTAAGTAAAAGAATTTTGTATTGAATACGGTAGAATACAGGTAACCAATGAAGTGACTGACAGAGTAGCTTTTCAGACGATGAACATCTGGCTAGGAAGATTAGCCTTGCAGCTGCATTCATAATGGACTGTAGTGGTGAGAGTCTGTATTGGGGAAGGCCAATAAAGAGACTATTGCAATAATCAATGCGTGAGATGATGAGAGCATGGATTAGAGTTTTTGTTTTTGCGAATCTTAAATATGTTTTTTAGGTGCATGTGGCATGATTTTGAGACAGATTGAATGTGGGGTACAAAGGAAAGTTCTGAGTCAAGGATAACACCTAGGCAGCGAGCTTGAGAGGTAGGAGTGATTGTCATCTTCTCAACAGCGATAGAGATATCAGGTTGGTAACTACTATTTATTGGCGGAAATATAATTAATTCTGTTTTTGAGATATTAAGTTTGAGGTGGCGAGATGACATCCAGGATGAAACAGCAGAAAGGCATTCAGAGACACGGCTCAATACAGATGGGGACAGGTCCGGGGAGGATAGGTAGAGCTGAGTATCATCCGCATACAGATGATACTGAAATCCAAAGGAGCTGATTAGTTTGCCAAGAGATGAGGTATAGATTGAGAAAAGCAGGGGACCTAAAACTGAACCCTGAGGTACTCCAACTGAAAGAGGTAGCGAAGAGGAGGTAGAATCAGAGAAACGAACACTAAAGGAGTGGTTAGAGAGGTAGGATGAGAACCAAGAGAGGGCTGTGTCTTTAAGACCTATGGATTGTAGTGTTTGTATGAGAAGTGTGTGGTCAACAGTGTCAAAAGCAGCAGAGAGATCTAGAATAATTAGTAGTGAGTAGTGGCCTTTAGACTTAGCAGTGACCAGATCATTCACAACTTTAGTCAGTGCTGTCTCTGTGGAGTGTTGGGCACGAAAGCCTGACTGATGCAGGTCCATTAAGTTGTGCGAGTTAAGAAAGTGTGTTAGGCGAGTATAAGCAAGTCTTTCAAGTAGTTTGGTGTATGGAAGTTGAGAAATGGGACGGTAGTTTGAGAGAGAGCTTGGATCAGAATTCTGTTTTTTCAGAATCGGAGTAATAACTGCTTGTTTGAACAATGAAGGAAAGACACCAGTAGAGAAAGAGAGGTTACAGATTTTAGTTAAGATTGGAATGAGCACAGGAGACAGAGATTTACTTATTTGCGAGGGTATAGGGTCAAGAGGAGAGGTAGTAGAGTGGGAGGCAGAGAAAAGTGCAGATACTTCATCTTCATTTGTGGGATCAAATGAAGCAAATGCTTCAGAGGGCAGTAGCACAGAGACAGCAACTGAGGAAGCCGCTGATTACATATACAGACGGAGAAACGTGTTTTGTTGCTGAATCCAACTGCTTGAATCCAGTGACCGCTACAGAAACCACCGCAAATACAAATATACAAGCGGTTAATACTTTCTATTGGTTGGCGAATGGCTCTCTCTCCATGACATCAGGGGAGCACCTCCATTGAATTAGAGGTTGGACTATTCATCACCAGATCCGCCGGAGTAACCACCACCAGAGACATTCTCTTGGAATAATATGCGGGACTGGTAATTATATATATTATATATGCCTTGCTTATTATTCTCCATAATTGATGCCCATACAATAATACTCTAGCCTCATACCAGCAGATTTTTCTCAATTGATTCAGCCTCTATTTGTTATATGTTGTTTGTCTTGTATTGTCTTGTCCATTGAATTCTATTTGAAGTGCACTTCTTATTGATATTACATGTTCTTTTTTAAATAATTTTTTTATTGAAATATATTGTCTATTATTGTGCTAAGCACGATTGTGCCCCTTGGAAGCGCATGTCAGTGTAAGCTACATGTGCTTTATCCTTTCTACTAGCACAAAGACAGGGCAGTGCATATTTAATGAGCCGGTCCGCTTAATAAATATGCACATATGTAATGAGCGGACCCGCTCATTAAATATCCACTGCGCTGTCTCAGTGTCCTGAGTCCTAAATATCGGTTCAGAGCCGTTCACACTGCATAAAAACGGCCCTGAACTGCGTAGGACTCTGCTTTTTAACTGTTTGCAAATACCGGTTATTTGTAACCGGTAAATGCAGACTGGAGCTTTCACACTGCAGCTCTAACCCTTTTAAAAGGCAAAAAATTGGCAATATGCACGGGTTAGCAGCGGTGTAAATGGGACACGCCCAAGGGTGTAACTACCATAGGTGCAAGGGGTGCAGCTGCTATAGGGCCCAGAGATGAAGGGGGCCTATCTTTACTGTTTAATAATATGTTTTACATACATTTGTCTCTATCAGTTGCTAAATAGGGGGCCCTTACAAACCTTACAAATATCTAGTTACGCCCCTGGACACGCCGTGTCCCTTTACACGAGACTTCTACCCATGTCCTGACCTGAGTAGAACATGGCTAGGACCTGGGTAGGGGGCGGTGTAAATGGGTACGCCAGGTCATCCAACCTGGCTCCCATTTACATCAATGGGGGACCTGCAACCTGCGGAACGCAGCATCTACAGGTTGGACGGGAGGGCAGCGGACAGCAGCGGCGGCAGCGGAGTAGGTGAACGGATGCCTGTGTGCGGCATCCATTCATCTCCCGGACGACTGCTGGGGGTCTACGGGGGCTAGGGGCAGCACAGCAGCTTACCTTGGTGCTGGGCTGCCCCCAGCATGGCGATCGGTGTTTCTGATTATGTCATCTTCAAGCGCCACCTCCGTCTACACTGCGGGTGGGCACCACAGTGTAAGTGTAAATCCCGGATCCGACCCGGCTTGGATCCTTCTTATAAATGCCAGGTCGGATCCTCTTGCACTGCATAACCAGAGAGAGAGAGGGGGGTGGGGACGACTTGCAGTTTAATCATCGGTAGCTTACCCAAGGCTTATGCTGGGTAGGTTGCTCGCATTCCCCACCAATTGTTGAAGACTTTGATGTTTTATTTTCACAGCAGGTCACAGCATACCAGGTTGATTCCAATATAATCATAATTACAGACAGTAGCCTACAGGCAAACTCAGCATAACAGGCTCTTGAAAGGCTCCAATGGTCCCTACAACAGAACACCCCTGTCACAGCCCTCCGGACTCCCAGTGTGACTTACCGGGTCCGGGGGCGCGTGTGGTGCAGGCAGAGGCGGGGGCCTGGTCGGCGGCGGGTGTAGCCGCGGCGGGGAGTGTGTACAGGCTCCAGGGACACGCTCCTAGCCGTCGGCTGTAGATGCAGCAGCAGCACGCTCAGAGCGCGTGCTTCCTGTGTTCCTCTGCGCGGCGGGCACGCGCTCGTTAGGGGCGCGCGCCGCTCGTGCACAGTTTTAAAGAGACAGGCAGGAAATTGGCTGGCTTGTCTGCCAGGATAAAGGAAGTCCCCGACAGACAGCCAGCGCCAGAGTATAGGTTCACATTAGCCTACTCCAGCGTTCCAGTTATCTTGTGACTTCCAGTGTTATTGATCCTTGGCTATTCCCTGACTATTCTCTTGTGTTGCCCCTGTACTTGAACGTGAACTCCCGTGTACCGATCCTGCCTGATTCTGACTCTCCGTTACCCGTCTGCTGCTTTCGCTTGATCCTACGGTTATTGACCCGGCTTGCCTCGACTATTCTCCGCCACGTCCTTGTGTACCTGACCTGTTCATTCGGTTCTGATCCGGCTAGTCCTGACTACTCTACGCCACGTCCTGAGGTACCCGCTCTGCCTTCCTGGTTCCGACCCGGTTAGACGGGCACATCCATACTCGCTCCGCACCCAGGCTCTAAAAAGGGAAACCTATCCAGAGGGCCGCGACCGACGTGTCGGAAGCCGCAAAAGCCCAAATCCCAATTGGAGGGGTCACTGGCAGAACACCACCGGCACGGTTAGACTCCGCGCCTCTGTGATAGGTCAAGCCAATTCCCGAGCATTTAGGGTATCGAGTGCGTGACAGAATACTCTGGCCCAAAAAGGAGTCGAATATGGATCCCGCAACAGGACCATCTCCGAAAGAGCTCCTAGAACACCTCTTAGCGAGAGTAGAGAAGCAGGAGCAAGACCAAGCTCAGATTATGCAATGTCTCCAAACCTTGATGCAACGGGTAGAGTCACCTCCGCCCGGACCTCCTGCTCCAGCCCCGCCAACAGTAACAGCTGGTGCATCATCCCTGCGAATTCCTAACCCGGCTAAGTTTGACGGTAATCCCAAGGAATGTCGTGGGTTCTTAAATCAGTGCCTAATCCAATTCGAAGTACAAGCGGCCTCCTTCCCGTCAGAAAGGACAAAGGTGGCTTATATAATTTCCTTGTTGACCGGTCAAGCCTTATCCTGGGCCTCCCCACTCTGGGAAAGGAACCACGCTGTCGTCAACCAGAGTGCCGACTTCATCACCGAATTCCGCAAGGTGTTCGATGAACCTGGGCGAGTAACGTCCTCCGCATCAGCGATTCTTCGGCTGAGACAAGGAACTCAATCAGTGGGTCAGTACACCGTCCAATTTCGAACCCTGGCTTCCGAACTGGGTTGGAATGAGGAGGCTTTGGTTGCGGCTTTTACACAGGGTCTATCCGACCGAATCAAAGACGAGTTGGCATCTCGTGATCCTCCAGCTTCATTGGATGAATTGATTTCACTGTGTAATCGGATTGACCTCCGCCATCGAGAGAGGGAGAGAGAGCGAGAGCAATCCCGCAAGTTTAGCTTCAAGTTGGCTCCTCGTTTCATTCCTCCTGGGGTCAGTTCAGTCCCAGCACCAGTGACGACTACCAGTCAATCCACAGAGGAACCTATGCAAATTGGGAAGGCTCGTCTGCCAACCGCTGAAAGAGAGCGCAGGTTTAAAAATCATCTATGCCTGTACTGTGGAGAGGCTGGGCATCTTCTTTCTAAGTGTCCTAAGAGGCCGGGAAACGACAGGACCTAACTGATGGCAAGGGGGTCAGTCTAGGAACCATCACACATGCCCCTTCCCGAGCTCCCGCAACCCAATTTACCATTATTGTTACGCTCCAAAGTCAAAATTCCTCCCGGTCCCTCAAAGCCTTCATCGACTCAGGCGCAGATGGGAATTTCATTACCGCTCAAACCGTCAGGGATTTAGAGATTCCTTGCCAGGACTTGACTCCTCCCTTACACATCGTCGGGGTTGATGGTAATCGACTGCCGTTTACCAGCATCCAGACTTCAACTCAACCTGTAATTCTGAAAGTTGGAGCCCTGCATCAAGAGTCCATTCCTATTTTTGTTCTTCCCTCAGCCGAAAACCCTATCATTTTAGGCCTGCCTTGGCTCCAACAACATTCTCCAGTTATTGATTGGAAAAAGCCTCAGATTCTGGAGAGGAGTGCCATGGGCATTGTATATCTCCGGTTAAGCGCCTCCGGTATGCCCTTCCCGTAATAGGGTCTATGTCGGAAAGCAAAGTGCCCGAACCCTACCGGGCGTATGCCGACGTCTTCAGTAAAAAAGAGGCAGAGAAACTACCGGCTCATCGAGAATGGGATTGTGCCATTGAATTAATCCCAGGGAAGACACCTCCCCGAGGTCGAGTTTTTCCGTTGTCATTGACCGAATCACAAGCAGTGTCTGAATACATTAAGGAGAACCTGGAACGTGGCTTCATTCGCGAGTCCAAGTCACCAGCCGGAGCAGGTCTATTCTTCGTCAAAAAGAAGGATGGGGGTTTGAGACCTTGCATCGATTATAGAGGCCTCAACGCCATTACTGTGAAGGACCGCTTCCCTCTACCACTGATCTCCGAACTGTTCGACAGAATCAAGGGGGCTCAGGTCTTTACCAAGTTAGACCTTCGTGGGGCTTACAATCTGATTCGTATTAAACAGGGGGATGAATGGAAAACAGCATTCAACACCCGAGACGGACACTTCGAATATTTGGTAATGCCATTCGGGTTAAGCAATGCCCCAGCAGTTTTCCAAAGATTTATGAACTCCATTTTCCAAGACCTGCTGAACAAATTCATGGTGGTATATCTGGACGATATATTAATCTTTTCTGAGAATATCCAGGTACATCGAGACCAAGTACGAGAAGTGTTATCCCGTCTCCGTAAATACCAACTCTATTGCAAGCTGGAGAAATGTTCATTTGAACAACCGGAGATGCCCTTCTTGGGATACATTGTTACGAGTACTGAGCTACGAATGGATCCACAAAAACTATCCGCTATCGCAGATTGGCCCCAACCAGTGGGATTGAAGGCCATTCAACGGTTCCTGGGTTTCTGCAATTTCTACAGGCAGTTCATCAGGGGTTATTCTTCGGTGGTGGCACCAATCATCAAGTTAACCCGTAAAGGCGAGAATTCTAAAGAATGGCCAATGGAAGCTAAACAAGCCTTTTCTCTTTTAAAACAGCTCTTCATGTGCGCTCCTATTCTGAGACGCCCAGATCATGACAAACCCTTTTTCTTGGAGGTAGACGCTTCTTCAGTAGGAGTAGGTGCGGTTCTTTCCCAGAAAGACATTGCCAGCAAATGGTATTCCTGTGGTTTCTTCTCCAAGAAATTTCAACCAGCAGAACACAACTATGCTGTTGGTGACAAAGAATTATTGGCAATCAAATTGGCCTTGCAGGAATGGCGTCACGTTTTGGAAGGGGCAAAATTCCCAGTGACGGTCTACACTGACCATAAAAATTTATTATACCTCAAAACAGCACACTGTCTCAATTATCGGCAGGCAAGGTGGTCCCTGTTTTTTGACCGATTCCATTTAATTATAACATACCGACCGGGAGACAAGAATGTCAAGGCAGACGCTCTTTCCAGAGCTCACGGCTCCGCTACGTCAGAGGAAGTAAGTGACCAAAAACTCATTCTGAAGCCCTCCTGTTTCATCTCAGCCACCAAGAGGATCAAGATTCCTCCCGGTAAAACATTTGTTCCGGCAAAGTCCAGAATCGGTCTCATGCAGTGGTTTCATGCCTCCCGGTTCACCGGCCATGCAGGGTTCAGCAAAACCTTTGAATTCATTAAACGCGACTACTGGTGGCCATCCCTAAGGGTCGATGTCAAAAACTTTGTGGCAGCATGCAGTGCCTGTGCTCAGCATAAATCCGCTACTCAAGCTCCAGCCGGGTTGCTCCATCCTCTTCCTATTCCTCATCATGCGTGGGAAGATATTTCGATGGACTTTATAGCGGATCTACCATCCAGTCAGGGCTACAATACCATTTGGGTAGTGGTGGATCGCTTTTCCAAAGCAGCTCACTTCGTTCCTTTAAAGGGTCTTCCTTCTGCTCCTGAGTTGGCAAAAATTTTTATCAGGGAGATTTTTCGTCTTCATGGTTTCCCTCGTAGTATCGTTTCTGATAGAGGAGTCCAGTTCACATCCAGATTTTGGCGATCCTTATGTGCAGCTTTCAATATTAAGCTTAATTTCTCGTCAGCTTACCACCCTCAAAGCAATGGACAGACGGAGAGGGTAAACCAGGACTTGGAGAAATTTTTGAGAATTTATGTGTCGGCAAGCCAAGATGACTGGTTATCTCTGCTCCCTTGGGCCGAATTCGCTCATAATAATCTTCTTCATGAATCATCAGGGTTCTCTCCATTCTTTGTTCAAAATGGATTTCACCCCAAGCTACCGGAATTCTTCTCCAAAGGCAATGAGGCTCTCCCAGCAGTGCAACACACAATTAAAAATTTTCAAAACATCTGGACTATGGTAAAAAAGAGTTTGAGGAGGACCTCTGACCGCTACTGTTGTTCCGCCAATTAAAAGAGAAGAGAAGCCCCCAGGTACAAACCGGGAGAGAGGGTCTGGCTCTCTACCAGACACCTGCGTCTTAGAGTTCCGTCCATGAAATTGGCCCAAAGATTCATCGGTCCGTTCACCATCCTTCAAGTGATTAATCCGGTCGCTGTCAGACTCAAGCTTCCCAAATCGATGAAGGTCCCTGATGTTTTTCATGTATCTCTCCTCAAGCCTCTAGTCATCAATAGATTTTCCAAACTCAGGCAACCTCCATCACCCATCGTGGTAGGGGGTCATGAAGAATATGAGATCCACCGGATTCTGGATTCCAAAATATCTAGAGGGGAGGTGCAATTTCTCGTTGACTGGAAAGGGTACGGCCCGGAGGAACGCTCTTGGGTTAAATCTTCTGAGATTCATGCTCCCAAGCTATTACGAGAATTCAATCGTAAATACCCCACAAAACCATTCTTAGGGTGTTCGGTGCCCACCCCTAGGGGAGGGGGTAATGTCACAGCCCTCCGGACTCCCAGTGTGACTTACCGGGTCCGGGGGCGCGTGTGGTGCAGGCAGAGGCGGGGGCCTGGTCGGCGGCGGGTGTAGCCGCGGCGGGGAGTGTGTACAGGCTCCAGGGACACGCTCCTAGCCGTCGGCTGTAGATGCAGCAGCAGCACGCTCAGAGCGCGTGCTGCCTGTGTTCCTCTGCGCGGCGGGCACGCGCTCGTTAGGGGCGCGCGCGCCGCTCGTGCACAGTTTTAAAGAGACAGGCAGGAAATTGGCTGGCTTGTCTGCCAGGATAAAGGAAGTCCCCGACAGACAGCCAGCACCAGAGTATAGGTTCACATTAGCCTACTCCAGCGTTCCAGTTATCTTGTGACTTCCAGTGTTATTGATCCTTGGCTATTCCCTGACTATTCTCTTGTGTTGCCCCTGTACTTGAACGTGAACTCCCGTGTACCGATCCTGCCTGATTCTGACTCTCCGTTACCCGTCTGCAGCTTTCGCTTGATCCTACGGTTATTGACCCGGCTTGCCTCGACTATTCTCCGCCACGTCCTTGTGTACCTGACCTGTTCATTCGGTTCTGATCCGGCTAGTCCTGACTACTCTACGCCACGTCCTGAGGTACCCGCTCTGCCTTCCTGGTTCCGACCCGGTTAGACGGGCACATCCATACTCGCTCTGCACCCAGGCTCTAAAAAGGGAAACCTATCCAGAGGGCCGCGACCGACGTGTCGGAAGCCGCAAAAGCCCAAATCCCAATTGGAGGGGTCACTGGCAGAACACCACCGGCACGGTTAGACTCCGCGCCTCTGTGATAGGTCAAGCCAATTCCCGAGCCTTCAGGGTATCGAGTGCGTGACAACCCCTTGGCCTATCGCTTGGGTAACTATCCACCATCATGAGCAAGCTGACTGTGCCCTGGAAATCCTTATATCAGGAAATCCCAGGTGCTGCTGATTATACACCTGGGATTCTTCTACTGCTCCCAAAACCAGGTCTGGGTCCTCTACATTACTTTCATGTGAGGAGATGACGTCTCTTCCACAATTGGCATATGCTCACTTTGTCCTTAGCATGTTTGGTCCACTTATCCAAGTAGAATCTAGTACATGGATGGGGGGAAAAAGATCCATATTCACAAACCCCTTGGAGAAGATCAGTCCTCGTCTCCAGTAGCATCCTGGGGCATTAAGAGAAAAATGAAAGTCCCAAACAAGCCGGACCTAAAAGAGCTACACGTATAGGCACGAATAGCTCTTGTCCACAATTGGCAAGCCACCAAGCCCTGCCCCCCGCCCCATGACAATAAACCACAGCAATTCGTGGGTCGGCAGATTGGGGGAGGGGCTAAATTGATGCAAAATGACACAATTTGTGTAATTTTTAGCCACCCTCCCCGCAGACCCACGAAATTCAAAATTTCTTGCAGCGGGGTGCAGGGTAAAAGGGGTTGGGATCATTTGGTCTACAGCATGTTGGTCGACAAGCAATTAGGTCGACACCATTAGGTTGACATGTGGAAAGGTCGACATGGGTCAATGTCGACATGGTTTAAGGTCGACAGGTCATTAGGTCAACACAATCATTAGGTCAACATGGTCTAGGTCATCAGTCAAAAGGTCGACATGGGGTTTTTCACAGTTTTTTTGACCCAAGTGTTGACACAGTTTGAAATGCATCGCATCCCCTCACATCGCTCGCTTCACTCGCAATGCTTCGGGCACGGTTTTTATTCTCACACCATGCCCTAGTGGATGGTAGGGCATGAAATACCGCCTGTCGGCACATGTCGTCTCAAAAAAACTGTGAAAAACCCTATGTCAACCTAATGCTTGTATCGACCTAATGACCTATAGACCTAAAGCCATGCTGACCGAGAACCATGTCGACGACCCATTTTGACCTATCTCCATCTCGACCTAATGTGTTGAGATTTAGATAGATCAACATAATGGTGTCGACCCAATGCTGTAGACCAAATGACAATATCCTGGAAAAAGAGGGTGAAATGCGGGAGACTTGCTCACCTTCCCAGTGGGGCAGATAGGGGACCTGATTTGTGGGAGCCTCCCAGCTGTTTCGGGAGCGTAGGCAAGTATGCTATACCCAGGGGTGCAATTGAGGCGGTACGGGATGGTAGACCGCTATATCATAAACCACCGGTACCCCGTACCGCCATAAGAAAACTACGGGCAGTGCTGACTGCGCATGCGCCGGAATGCACAATGATGTAATTGCGCCGGCGCGTCCTGCGTGCCGCATCAGCGCAGCAGCGCTTAACATCTTCGGAGGACGTCGCCGCGGCCAGACCACTTGGTGCCGGCAGGACTCCTCTGTAGTCTCTGTGTGTGACTGTGACGCAGCAAAGGGAAGGCCGCCTGAGATGTAGTGGAGCAGCCTCCGGAGTGTGTATTACTATATTGTAAGTATGGCTGCGCTGCTGCTAGCCTATGTTTCTATCTATGTTTCTAGATGGCACTGTTAGTTACATGTATATTTCTGGGCTTGCTTACTGCTGGCAAAGTAACAGACTGTTACTTTGCCAGCACAGCAAGCCCAGAAATATACATGTATTTTACATTTCCCAAGCTATGGAAGTAATAAGTATGGCTGCTGCTAGCCTAGATGGCACTGTTAGTAACATGTATATTTCTGGGCTTGCTTACTGCTGGCAAAGTAAGGCCCCATACACACCAGAAAGATCAGGATCGTCTAACGATCGGCTAACGATTTTGTGTGCACTTTCCTGCGGCGCTCTCCCGTGGCCTTTTAACGATGTGCTAACGATCGTGTTCTATGTTCCATGCGATTTACTAACGATGTACTCACGATACGACATCGCACATGATGGTCGTACGACAGTCGGATGTGCGGATCGTGAGTGCATCGTGAGTGCACTGGTCACGGTCGTTTTTGGAATGTAAATAAAGGGCCGGGCTACCAGAGGGGAGACAAGGGGGGGACAAAAGAACACAAAGAATTATGGGCTGGGCTAGCAGAGGAGGGTAACAAGACTAGGAGCCATTTTGCAGGACCTCATTTCTGCTTTGTGACTAGTGAGGCTTGGTGTATACCTGCTGAACGCTGCACATTGCTATTTTTGTCTGCTTTGTTTTTGCATTCCTGCTGAATGCTGCACATTGCTATTTTTGCCTGCTTTGTTTTTGCATTCCTGCAGAACGCTGCACATTGCTATTTTTGCCTGCTTTGTTTTTGCATTGCTGAACAAAGTGTGTTTTTTTCCTGTTATGATCCGCCTCCAACAGATCGGTGTTATGTACTATTCACATTTTCTGTGTGTAGTTCATGTTCTCCCTGGGTTTATCTCAGCCTGGGTGTGTGTGTACTCGCTAGTGGCATCCAGTGGTCAGCCTGGGCCATTGCAGGTTACTTTCAGTACTGTGTGTTCTGGACTCAGGTGTCTTGATTAGGCTCCTAGCCTGCAGTGCACACCTTTAGGCTATGTGTAATCAGCACCACATTGTGCTCTCTATATAAACCCTCTGGTTGTTCAGTCCCATGCCGGTTATAGCTTGTACCTCAGGGTCTCAGGTGTTCCTGGTTCCCAGTCTTCCGTTATTCCTGGTTCCTGTTCCCAGTCATCCTGCATCCTGTCGTTGATTCCCAGCTGTGTCCTCCATCCAGTCTCCTGTCCTCCCGGTGTCCGTGTGTCGTCCTTTATCCGTCTCCCGGTCCCTGCCGCTCCTGTTGGTCTTTGTGGGATTCCTTCTCCAGCGTGGTGCTTCCTTCGGCTGGTTCCCTGCCTTGTCCGCAGCATCTCAGTTCCAGCTAAATTGATATCCCTCGGTTTCAGATAAGTTGGGAGATTCCCCCTCTTTGTCTCCTTACTAATCATTTGCTTATTGTGTCAGCGTATAGTGTATTGTTACACCTGTCAGCAGTACTTATTGTGTCAGCATATAGTGTATTGTTACACCCGTCAGCAGTTCTTAGTGTGTCAGCATATTGTGTATTGTTACACCCGTCAGCAGTTCTTAGTGTGTCAGCATACTGTGTATGGTTACACCTGTTAAGCATTAGCACAGCGGGTTCCTGTTTAGAGTGCTATCCACTGGCACCCCTCTCCGCAGGGCAGGGTGGTCCTCGCCTCTTTGTTTGTTAGATAGGTTTCCCCTTGTTCATCACTGGCCTTGGCGTGTGTGTTGTCCTTAACATAAGACCAGGTGGCATCGAGGTGGGAGCCTGACTAACGGGCTCCCACGAACGCGGCTATTATTGGTGAAGCCTAGCACCCCGCACACACACGTCAACTCCATCTGAGTACAACGGAGTCAGGTTGGCGAGGCTGCCCTGGTCCTGTCACTATCTCCTTCCAGCCAGTGTCACGTGGTGTCTCGCCAGACAGCGTGGCACAGGAGATCCTAACATTATAACCGGCCATACAGCACTCTGGAGCTGAGTTCTGCCCTCTCAGTCCAGAGATTTCCAGCCGTGTCAGTTTTTTGCCTGTGTCAGTTTATTCTTGTATCAGTTTTTTCTTGCTGGTGTATAAACTTGCATGGCCATATCATGCAGGCCATGCAAGAGTCATTAGCGGCTCTAAATTTGGCATTCAATGCCGTAAAACCTGGGCAGTGGGAGATTTTGCAGCAGTCTCTTCTGCAGCTGCAAAGACTCATCACTGATATTTTTCTGATCCTCCCAGAGGTCACTGGGGTTCGTTCAGCCCCTAATGAGGCCCTGCCTAGGGAAGTATTAGGCAGCAAATCCTCAGACCCAGAGGGTCAGGTAAAGCATAGAAGTTATCTACGACCGAAGCTTCCGTTTGAGGAGCGTCAGCGGCGTAGAAACCTTAATCTATGCTTATACTGTGGAGATTCTGGCCACTTCTTGCAGACGTGTGGCTTGCGTAATTCCGGTGGTGCCGACAGGGTATCTCCTCTGGCCAGGTCTGAGCAGGTTGTCAGATCTAAGCCTGTCTCCACTGTGGCAGAGGACCTCTCTGCCGAGTCTCCCAGTAAAAGCACTCTGCCTTTTTCTACTGGTTCCAGTGCTGATGTTTTAATGACCAGGGAGTCAGAGTTGCAAACCCTTGAAGGGAAAACCCAGGTGGTTGACTCAGATACCGGGGGCCCGCCGAGCCGGTCTGAGGCCGGGGGCCCGCCGAGCCGGTCAGATGCCGGGGGCCCGCCGAGCCGGTCAGATGCCGGGGGCCCAGAGGCCGCAGCCCCGAGTGGGGGCCCGGAGGCCGCAGCCCCGAGTGGGGGCCCGGAGGCCGCAGCCCCGAGTGGGGGCCCGGAGGCCGCAGCCCCGAGTGGGGGCCCGGAGGCCGCAGCCCCGAGTGGGGGCCCGGAGGCCGCAGCCCCAGAAGGGGTTCTAGTTGGTGTCGCCCCAGAAGGGGTTCTAGTTGGTGTCGCCCCAGAAGGGGTTCTAGTTGGTGTCACCCCAGAAGGGGTTCTAGTTGGTGTCGCCCCAGAAGGGGTTCAAGCCTGTGTCGCCCCAGAGGGGGTTCAAGCCTGTGTCGCCCCAGAGGGGGTTCAAGCCTGTGTCGCCCCAGAGGGGGTTCAAGCCTGTGTCGCCCCAGAGGGGGTTCAAGCCTGTGTCGCCCCAGAGGGGGTTCAAGCCTGTGTCGCCCCAGAGGGGGTTCAAGCCTGTGTCGCCCCAGAGGGGGTTCAAGCCTGTGTCGCCCCAGAGGGGGTTCAAGCCTGTGTCGCCCCAGAGGGGGTTCAAGCCTGTGTCGCCCCAGAGGGGGTTCAAGCCGGTGTCGCCCCAGATGGGGACGCTGTCCATCTAGTCCCTAAGAGGGATTCCGATTGTCCTGTCTCTGAACAGAGTTCCAGCCATGTCGGTAACATGGAGGGACCATCTGTTGGTCTTTTTGTTGTTGCCCAGCCAGAGTTTCACTATAGTGCTGCCCACTTAGAAGTGCGTCACAGTGATGATCAGCCAGAGACTCATCATAGTGCTGCCCAACCAGAAAGACCATCAGACTTGGAAGAGGTCATAACCTCTAAGGGGGTCCCTAAAGTCTCAGCCTCAAGGGCCATAATTCCAGCTATACAGTCCAGTCAGTTAGCTGATAATGAAGTTACTGTTGATGCTTTAAACGATATCTCTACATCTATAGTTTTTGATGGGGACCTAACCCAATTTGTTGCGCTCACTAAATATTTTATCACTATTTTGGAGTCCAGACCATTTTTAGGTATCACTTCAGATAATGTGGTGCTCTATTTAATTTATTGCTTCAGAGGTGAACCTTTCAAATGGGCGTCCAAATTTATTGAATCTGAGGATCCCATTCTTAAGAATCTCCCAGCATTCAGTGATGCTGTATTGAAAAAATTTGGTCCCAATAAAAGTGGTTCACCTGCCTCTGGACTGACCATCTTCTCTGCAGAGACTCCATCATGCATAGGAAAGTCAGTACAAAAGTCCCAGCCCATAGCTATGGTCGCTGGGTGTGCTCGTTTTAACAGGAATGCCCCTGGAATCTTAGCTTTTACAGCAGTGGAATCCAGGCTTGATTCTGTCTTGAATTCCGATTCAGAGATCGATGGTTGTCCAGTGTCTACTCAATCTGTCAAGAGTCCTGCCTATGTTCAGTCATGCGATACTACTTCTCCAGTGCCAAATGTTACCAAGATTGAAACCATAATCCTTCCCTTAGATGCGGACTTCAACTCAGATTACAACTCTGAAATCGATGAAATGCCTTTAGTTGAGGGTACCGTTAGTTCAGACAATATTTTTGGTATTACTGTGTTTACTCCCAGGCAACCTGGGAGGAAGAAGAAGAAGAAGTCTTGTCGGAGACATTGAGTCTGTTTTTGTTCTTGGTTCCCCTTGATCAAGCTGGGGTGTCCGGAGTCCACCTTTTTTAGGGGGGGATTCTGTTATGATCCGCCTCCAACAGATCGGTGTTATGTACTATTCACATTTTCTGTGTGTAGTTCATGTTCTCCCTGGGTTTATCTCAGCCTGGGTGTGTGTGTACTCGCTAGTGGCATCCAGTGGTCAGCCTGGGCCATTGCAGGTTACTTTCAGTACTGTGTGTTCTGGACTCAGGTGTCTTGATTAGGCTCCTAGCCTGCAGTGCACACCTTTAGGCTATGTGTAATCAGCACCACATTGTGCTCTCTATATAAACCCTCTGGTTGTTCAGTCCCATGCCGGTTATAGCTTGTACCTCAGGGTCTCAGGTGTTCCTGGTTCCCAGTCTTCCGTTATTCCTGGTTCCTGTTCCCAGTCATCCTGCATCCTGTCGTTGATTCCCAGCTGTGTCCTCCATCCAGTCTCCTGTCCTCCCGGTGTCCGTGTGTCGTCCTTTATCCGTCTCCCGGTCCCTGCCGCTCCTGTTGGTCTTTGTGGGATTCCTTCTCCAGCGTGGTGCTTCCTTCGGCTGGTTCCCTGCCTTGTCCGCAGCATCTCAGTTCCAGCTAAATTGATATCCCTCGGTTTCAGATAAGTTGGGAGATTCCCCCTCTTTGTCTCCTTACTAATCATTTGCTTATTGTGTCAGCGTATAGTGTATTGTTACACCTGTCAGCAGTACTTATTGTGTCAGCATATAGTGTATTGTTACACCCGTCAGCAGTTCTTAGTGTGTCAGCATATTGTGTATTGTTACACCCGTCAGCAGTTCTTAGTGTGTCAGCATACTGTGTATGGTTACACCTGTTAAGCATTAGCACAGCGGGTTCCTGTTTAGAGTGCTATCCACTGGCACCCCTCTCCGCAGGGCAGGGTGGTCCTCGCCTCTTTGTTTGTTAGATAGGTTTCCCCTTGTTCATCACTGGCCTTGGCGTGTGTGTTGTCCTTAACATAAGACCAGGTGGCATCGAGGTGGGAGCCTGACTAACGGGCTCCCACGAACGCGGCTATTATTGGTGAAGCCTAGCACCCCGCACACACACGTCAACTCCATCTGAGTACAACGGAGTCAGGTTGGCGAGGCTGCCCTGGTCCTGTCACTATCTCCTTCCAGCCAGTGTCACGTGGTGTCTCGCCAGACAGCGTGGCACAGGAGACCCTAACATTTCCCCCATTTTGCTTTTTTGAATTATGGATTCGTTCCAGCAAGATTTCCTGCTTTCCTACGTTGTGCTCAGGGTGAGGAGGATGAGGGCCCAGCGTAGGAAGGCTCGATCCTGCTGGACCAAGCAGTGGCTCCTGGGACGACAAGCGCGGTCTCATATGCCCCTGCTGATGGAGATTCGCGAGAATAATCCCCAGGATTATCGCAATTTCCTTCGCATGGACGATGAGACCTTCCAGGAGCTGCTGCGTCTGGTCACCCCCCACATCCAGAAGCAGGATACCAAGTACCGGATGGCTATCCCTGCTGAGGACCGGCTGGTGGTGAGCCTCCGTTTCCTGGCTACAGGACGATCGCTGGCGGACCTCAAGTTTGGATCCATCATCTCCCCGCAAGCGTTGGGACTCATCATCCCGGAGACCTGTAAAGCCATCGTGAAGGTCCTGCAGCATCAGTATTGCAAGGTAAGGAAAAATATACCACACACTTGTAGTGAAAAGATAACCTTTTTTATTTAAATAATGTAACTGTGAGTTTCACAAATACTGATAACTAGGTGATTCATCGCGCCCTCCGGGCGCTCTTCACACCGTCGTGAGGGGCTTCGCCCAATTAGAAGTGGAAATATATGTGAGTGTGAGATCTAGTGTAATTTGGTGAATAATGGTCTGAAAGTGATTTTGAGTGACAGCATAAATGTTTAGAAATGAAAGTGCATATAATTGCAAAGGTGGTGTAGTCTGTGATAGTGGAGTGGCAGGCAGCGGTGGGTGGCTGGGAGCCTGCGTGTGTGTTGAGGGGGGGGGGGGGGTTTGGGGGGGTTGTGCTTGCATTGTGTAGACGTGGGGCTGGCTGTGTGTGGCAGGTGGTGGGGAGGGGGGTTGCGTGGTGTGTTGAGGCAGCGGGTTCCCTGGGAGTCCTAGCTGAGAGCGTTAGTCAGCGTCTGGGAGCCAGCGTTTGAGTCTGACCTGGGAGTGGACAGCGTTAGCTGGGAGCGTGAGTCTGTGGGTCCCCTGGGCGGCAGGTAGCGTTGGGGGGGTTGGGTGGGGTGTGTGTGCGTTGTGTAGACATGGGGCTGGCTGGGTTGGGCGGCTGGTGGGGAGGGGGGTTGCGCGGTGCTTTTCCGTGGATATGCGTGAGGCAGTGGGTCCCCTGGGCGGACTTGCTGAGAGCGGCAGGCAGCGGGTGGGAGGCAGCGTTTGTGTCTTACCTGGGAGCGGACAGAGTTCGGTGTGAGCGTCAGGCAGCGTGTCCCCTGGGCGGCAGGTAGCGGTGTTTGGCTGGGAGTCAGCTGGGAGTGTCAGGCAGCGGGACCCTGGGCGGCAGGTAGCGGTGTCTGGGTGGTAGGCAGGTGGGAGAGTCAGGCAGCGGGTCCCATGGGCGGCAGGTAGTGTTGTCTGGGTGTGAGCCAGCTTGGAGCGTTAGTCAGCGGGTCCCCTGGGCGTCAGGTAGTGGTGTCTGGCTGGGAGCCAACTCTCATCATTAGGCAGTGGGTCCCCTGGGTGGCAGGTAGGGGTGTCTGGCTAGAAGGATGAGTCTGCGTCTCAGCTGGGTGACAGGCAGCTTCTGTTAGGCAGGCAGCGTGGCTGTAGATCCGTGCAGGTGTGTGACCTGAGTGGGATAATGGTGGGAAGGGGAGGTGACGTTGGGGGATGCGGGTGGGGCACTGGGCGCATCCCCCTTGGTGGCGGGGAGGCGCTAGGCTGTTGTGTTTGCCTGGGGGGGTCTGCCGGACTATCTTTCTGTCCTCCCCCCTCGTTACAGGCACACCCGACAGCGGTCCCCTGCTCCTGCAACAACATTAACCCGCCCCCTTCTGACTGTATGGCGACACGCAGATCAGTGTTTGAGGGGCGGTCCCCGGCTCCGGCTGCAGGGCTAATATAATAACAGACACTCGGAAAATAGCTGCCCCCATAATGCTGTATGGGGGCAGCCATTTTCCGAGTGTGTGTTATTATTGATGCCGGAGGCGGGGACCGTCTGTCGGGCGACACAGATCTGCGTGTCGGGGGGGGGCGGGGTTATTTTTGCTGCCGTAGGATGTGGCAGAAGGGGGCCTCATGATGGAGCCTCTTATTATTACTGCCGCAGCCGGGGTCCGGCCGTCACCCGACACAGTTCTGCGTGTGGGGGGGCGGGCTAGCCGGGGACCGCTGTGGCAGAAGGGGGGACGTGCAGCCGGTGTCCGTCCGTCGGCCGACACAGTTCTGCGTGTCGGGGGGCGGGGTAGCCGGGGACCGCTGTGCAGGGGCGGATTGGGAATTAAAACCAGCCCGGGAAATATCTTGAAGCAGGCCGAGGGGACCTGGATTTTTTTGGGGTGTGGCCTACCGATATGGAGGTGTGGCCTATTTTGGCAAGCCCACGCCCCATTTTCACCACTGTGGGGGGCATGGCTAGTGGCTCTCTGAGCTGCTGGCTATGTCCCCAGCCCCTCAGGCTGCAGAATATGCGCATGGGAGGGGGGACGCAGGGTGTCGAAGAATACTGGGAGGGGAGATGCAGGGTGGCTGAGGACGAAGGGAGGGAGGACGTACACAGGGTGGAGCAGGACTCAGAGTGTGAGGGGGGAACGCAGAGTGACAGAGGATGCAGGAAGGGGAGTTGCGAAGTGGTGGAGGATGCAGGGAGGGGAGACGCAGAGTGGCGTTGGTTGCATGCTGGCGTAGGATTCAGGTAGGGAGGGGGGAAGCAGGGTGTAGGGTGACAGAGGGGAGACGCAGAGTGGCATAGGATATGGGGTGGCGGAGGAGGGAGGGTGGGTGGCGTTTATATATATATATATACAGTATATATATATATATATATACACACATAATAGGGGTTAATTAGCCCAAGTTTAGTTCTCCTGCACTCTGGTCTGTCTAAGACCGGCAACTTCTTAAAAATACACCTGGATTCTGGAGGTCAATCAATCTAAAAGAAAAGCAAAGGAGCGCTCCATAGTGCAATTTGTAAAGTAATTTTTATTCACATAAAAGCAGTGGGTAACGTACCCTTACTGACGGTTAGCACAACTGCAGTGTTTTACAGCGTGGGTCTGTGGATCTCACAGGATGGTGGAGAGGTTACACTTACATGGCAAGTCGACGTTAGGCCACGCCCCTAGGCGGCCATTTTAACTGTGGGGAATCTCGTGGCTGGCCGTGACCATCTTCATTTAGGGCACAGTGCGGCCATTTTAACTGTGGGGAATCTCGAGGCTGGCCGTGGCCATCTTCATTTAGGGCACAGTGCCATGGACCAGCACGGAGATGCCGCAGCGGCCCATTTAGGGAGGATGGGTGGCCGATTCTGGCATAAAAGGTGCCGGCCCAAAGGGAAACGGCCAGTTTCCCAGCAGGGCCAATCCGCCCCTGAGTGTGTGTATGGGTAGAGTTAGGCTGCGGGAGTGTATGTATGGTTACAGTTAGGCTGTGACTGTGTCGTGTATGGATAGAGTAAGGCTGTGTGTGTGGCGGGGGGTATGGTTAGGGTTAGGCTGTGTGGGGGCGTTATGGTTAGGCTATGGGGGGTGGTATGGTTAGGATTAGGCTGCCTGGGTGGGGTGTATGGTTAGGGTTAGCCTGCCTGCGGGGTGTATGGTTAGGGTTAGGCTGTGGGGTATATGGTTTGGGCTGTCAGGGGCGATGTAGTGTACTAACCTTGCCCTTTGCACCTGCTTGAGTTTCATCATGTGGCAGGGAGTCACTTACAGCAGATGCGCTAATCTGTCCCGGATATCCATGTAAGCACACACTTCTCTGGCGGACAGCACAGCAGACATGAACATGGCGGCGGAAGTCTAGGAAGCCTGGAGACGCAGCACAGCAAAAATAGTGAGCTGCTTAGCGTTCCCCACACACAGACATACTGTATATACACCAACCCCCCCCCCCCAATCCGACACACACATACTATATACACACACGCACATCCCCCCACAAATTTATGTTTATGCACACATCCCTCCCACACATATACTGTATAAGAACACCACACACACTGTATACACACACATCCCTCCCACACACATACTGTAAATGCACACATCCCCCGCACACATACTATATACACACATATATACTGTATATGAACACACACACACTGTATACGCACACATCCCCCCGCACACACACTGTATATGAACACCCCCGACACACATATTGAATATGCACACATCCCCCCCCCCACACACACACACACACACACATATTCTGTATATGCACACATATACCCCCCCCACACACACACACATATATACTGTATATGAACCCCCCTTATACACACACACACCCCAACACATACACATTGCATATGAACATATTTCGCCTCCCTCCCCCTGAAAAATACTACTCGCACATGTCCATTCAGCTCGCCTCCAAGATCCGGGTCGGCGGCTACCTGCTCTCTTAGGGGAGGCAGGGCCAGGCTTTGGACCTGGTGCGTGGCGTGGGTAATGAAGCCACGCCCACCGCCAATCGCTGGGCCTGCTCGCCTCTCAGACAGTCCGCAGACTCTGCATGGCACAGCAGAATCCAGCGGTGAGCGGTGCGGCAGCTATTGCAGTGCTGGCAGCTAGCAGGAGCACTGTTAGGTTAGGACTTGGTGGCCATGAATCCACCGCTGCACGGAAGCACTGCTGGCGGTCGGACTGACCCCTGAGTAACGTGTATCCCGGTGGCCCAATCCGCCCCTGCCTATGGGGCAGCTGCTGGAGGAGAGCAGCTCAGATGTCTGACACTGGGGAGAGGGTACTGGTCTCCTGTGTCCCTTGTCTGGGTGTGACAGGGGCCCTTATCTAGATGCAGTGTAGTAAGACTGGGTGCAGGTGGAGCAGAGTGACCTGGAGGCAGTCCCATTGCAGCCACATCCCCTGCACCGACAATGTAGGTGGGGCGTAGGGGGTTTGCGGGGTTTTCTGCACATGTCTAAACTATCCATATTATATACACATATTATTTAAAATATATGCTGTTCTTTGAACTTACCCACACATGTACACCCCACTCCCTGCACTCAGTCATAGCCTTACCCACACATGTACACCCCATTCCCTGCACTCAGTCATAGCCTTACCCACACATGTACACCCCATTCCCTGCACTCAGTCATAGCCTTACCCACATATGTATACCCCACCCCCTGCACTCAGTCATAGCCTTACCCACCCACACATGTACACCCCACACCCTGCACTCAGTCATACCCTTACCCCCACATGAACACCCCACCCCCTGCATTCAATCCCATCTCAGTCTACTCACACATGTACATTCCCCTGCACTCATTCATCACAGCCTAATCATACATGTACACTCCCCTACACTCACTGACACATGTACACCCCTTCTCTCACATCACAGCACAGTATGCACAACCCTATTTACATGCCTGGTAGCAGCAGGAAGTCAGGAGTATAGTAGACGTCGAGTCCGTGGCCGTGCAGTTTTGGTAGTGTCTAGATTTCTTCCCCCCCCCCTTCCTGTGCAGTGGCTAGCTACCTCCGGAGTCCTGAGACAGCCTGCTCTGCGATCTGCACTGTGAAATCCGTGTGCAGTCAGCAACTGGCCAGCCTTGGACAGCAGCAGCCAGTGCCAGCACAACTTGGACGCAGGACTCCCGCAGCACACTCACAGTGACAGTGCTCACACACCAAAGTACCGCGGGAGGAGCTGCTTGCATGCGCAGCAGCCCTCCCGCGGCTAGTTTGAGTATGCTGCTTCTTCTGTTAGGTCAGTGGCACAGTCCACAGCCCGGCCGGAGGGGGGGAGCGGGTGATTTTGGCGAGTTATGGGCCGGCCCACCGGGAATTAGCCCGGTTTCCCGGCAAGCCAATCCGCCCCTGCCGCTGTGTCAGAAGGGGTGTCGTGCAGCCGGGGTCCGTCCGACGCCCGACACAGTGCTGGGTGTCGGGGGGGTGGGGTTATTTGCTGGCGTAGGCTGGGACCGCTGTTGCAGAAGGTTGTTAATGGGTTAGAGGCAGAAGGGGGGCGGGTGTTGTGGTATTATTGGTGCGGGAGGCAGGGACCGTTGTCAGGTGTGAGTCAGAAGGGGGGGCGGGCGAAATGTCCGGCGGGCTGGGATATGAGGGGGGGGCTGGCCGCGCGGTGTGTAGATGCTCTATGGGCGGTCAGGGGATGAGTGTGTTGGGGGAGGGGTTGTGGGTGGTGAGCAGGCGTGGATGGAGTTAGTGGGCAGGCATGGGGAGTGTTGCGCGAGGAGGGGTGTGTGCTTGTGGAGAGCATGTAGGACGGAAGTGCCTTGCTTCTGCAGTGTGGCTGACGGTGGATGGGCCTGTCAATCACCCGTGAAACCCCGCCCACCGTTTGCCACACTGCGTTGATTGACAGATCTGGCCAAATATATAAGAGATTTTTTTTTTTTTTACAGTATAAATATAAAAATTGCCAAAAAAGTTATGCAAATATCAAAAATATAAAGCAAATGTATTGTCTTTGTTCGGACATGAGGTAGATCTCAGTATGACACATGGTGCTTGTGCAGATAATGCATGTCCCCTCCACCTCACGTGATGCATAGTGCAGATGCAATAGTCCTGGCACCATTGATATGCACTATGTCCTTTGTCTGTACCACAAGTACCATGTGTCATACAGCACATTGAGTACACATAATTTTTAAAAGTGCTTTGTGTTGATTTAAATATTGTTATCCTAAATGCTTATATAGTAATGTTGTTTATTTAAATATTGCAAGAACATTATATTAATTGACTGGAATGCAGCAAGGGGGCAGTATGGCAGACGACGCATGTAGCGCGGACAACAAAAGCACCCTCATGCATCCATGGCGCATAGTGCAGAAGTAGTGGTCCCGGCCCCATTGCTCTGCACTCTGCGCCACTGTAGCATGAAGGTCCTTTCATTGTCTGCACAACATGCACCATGTGCCATACTGCTCCAAGCATGGACCTATAGAAAGAACACACATAGCATATAAAACATAGGCAAATTGCCCTAAAAATAACAAGGCATTTCAAATGCTTCATTGCCGTGCGGCAAGGGGCAGTATGGCAGACGACGCATGTAGCGCGGACAACAAAAGCACCCTCATGCATCCATGGCGCATAGTGCAGAAGTAGTGGTCCCGGCCCCATTGCTCTGCACTCTGCGCCACTGTAGCATGAAGGTCCTTTCATTGTCTGCACAACATGCACCATGTGCCATACTGCTCCAAGCATGGACCTATAGAAAGAACACACATAGCATATAAAACATAGGCAAATTGCCCTAAAAATAACAAGGCATTTCAAATGCTTCATTGCCGTGCGGCAAGGGACAGTATGGCAGACGACGCATGTAGCGCGGACAACAAAAGCACCCTCATGCATCCATGGCGCATAGTGCAGAAGTAGTGGTCCCGGCCCCATTGCTCTGCACTCTGCGCCACTGTAGCATGAAGGTCCTTTCATTGTCTGCACAACATGCACCATGTGCCATACTGCTCCAAGCATGGACCTATAGAAAGAACACACATAGCATATAAAACATAGGCAAATTGCCCTAAAAATAACAAGGCATTTCAAATGCTTCATTGCCGTGCGGCAAGGGACAGTATGGCAGACGACGCATGTAGCGCGGACAACAAAAGCACCCTCATGCATCCATGGCGCATAGTGCAGAAGTAGTGGTCCCGGCCCCATTGCTCTGCACTCTGCGCCACTGTAGCATGAAGGTCCTTTCATTGTCTGCACAACATGCACCAAGGCCCTTATTCTGGTTGGTGCGGTCAGAGCCGCACACGGGGCTCCGACCGCACAAACCAAGGGCCGCCCACCGGACGGATCGCCACGGCCGTCCATACACGGACGGCTGGCGATCCGCACAAAAATGGTGGAGGCTACGCCTCCACCATGGTGGGAGCTGCCCCCTGCCTTCGATGGTCGACGACCATCGAAGGCAGGCCCGCACGCCGCGGCAGCTCCCGCAAGCTCAGACCACACGGACAATCGTCCGTGTGGGAGCTTGTAAGGGGGCTGAAAGCTGACATCCGGCGACGTCAGCTTTCCGCCCCCATGTCATGGTAATGAGGGCGTCATGCCCTCATTACCATGCATACGCCCCGCGTTTTCATGGGAACGCCCATGAAACGCGGGGCGTACACATAGGGAAATGAGGGGCTGAAGCCCCTCACGCCCCTATACGCCCCCTTTGCGGCGGACGAAATCCGTCTGCGGCGAAGGGGGCTGCACATGCGCAGAATGACCTCTGCGCATGTGCAGACAAAAAACATCGGCGGTACGGCCGCACGCGGGCCGTACCGTGCCGATCAAAATAAGGGCCCATGTGCCATACTGCTCCAAGCATGGACCTATAGAAAGAACACACATAGCATATAAAACATAGGCAAATTGCCCTAAAAATAACAAGGCATTTCAAATGCTTCATTGCCGTGCGGCAAGGGGCAGTATGGCAGACGACGCATGTAGCGCGGACAACAAAAGCACCCTCATGCATCCATGGCGCATAGTGCAGAAGTAGTGGTCCCGGCCCCATTGCTCTGCACTCTGCGCCACTGTAGCATGAAGGTCCTTTCATTGGCCCTTATTCTGATTGACGCGGACTTTACCGCATACTTTCGGATCGCGTGTTTACGGCGTCTGCGCATGCGTGGCGAACGCACCGCGCATGTGCCACGCCTTGACTCGGTACCAGTTCGGCCAGATCCCGTCCAGAACTGATCACCGCTATCATTCGGGAAATAGGGGCGTATTATGGGCGTCATGCGGAATGACACATGGGCGTAGTTTCAAAGTGGGCAAAACGGGGCGGAAACATGGGCGGACACGGGGGAGTACACTTATGTTGGGGGGCGTACATTCGGAAACCACTCCGAATGCACGCGATCAAAAAGGGCAGAAATGTGCGGTGTCCACAAGTGTACTATTGCTTTGCGGACACCACTCGTTCATGCGGTTGGCGAACGTACGCCTAATGACTACAACCATTAACACCTGAACCCAATAGAATCTACTCCTTTACTCATTACTCACTAATAGGACGCTTGTCAGTGCTTTAATTGAAACCATTGCTGCTTCAAGGAACCCGTACTAAACACCCACATATGCTGTACTTGTCAGACACTTTCAAACTGCTAACAATGGACATGACAGAATATTAATACTAGCAATACACATGTGTATTTGACATGTACTCATGAAACCACACATTTTGGGTAAAGTAAACACATTTATTTATATTCATGTCACAGTCAAGTTTATGAGGATAGGTAATTGAATAAGTGGGTCATGTGATGTATTGCAGAAGATACTTCATAGTGGGTTGTTTGGCGTAAATACTCCGCTTACGTGCGGTAGCACCGCTTGGCTCCCGTTCGGATGCGGTATTCCCGAGCATACACTGTAATACTCTGTAATACCGTGCCGAATCGGAGTGTTTCTCCCGCACACGCATGCTTTGTATGTCGTCCGTAAACACGCCCTGTTCTTAAAGAGTGAGTCCGTCCGAATGCGGAGGACACGTGGGCGTTTCTACGGACGATGGCCGCACGCGGCAAAACACCGTGGCGTACGGACCGCACCGTAAGAATGCGGGAATATCCGCACCGATCAGAATAAGGGCCAATGTCTGCACAACATGCACCATGTGCCATACTGCTCCAAGCATGGACCTATAGAAAGAACACACATAGCATATAAAACATAGGCAAATTGCCCTAAAAATAACAAGGCATTTCAAATGCTTCATTGCCGTGCGGCAAGGGGCAGTATGGCAGACGACGCATGTAGCGCGGACAACAAAAGCACCCTCATGCATCCATGGCGCATAGTGCAGAAGTAGTGGTCCCGGCCCCATTGCTCTGCACTCTGCGCCACTGTAGCATGAAGGTCCTTTCATTGTCTGCACAACATGCACCATGTGCCATACTGCTCCAAGCATGGACCTATAGAAAGAACACACATAGCATATAAAACATAGGCAGTGCCATAACTACTAAAATTATTTTAACTTAAAACCAAACCAGTGCCTCATTGCCTTGCAGTATGGAGCAGTAGAGAGACGGCGCTTGTAGCGCAGATAAAGAAAGGGACTCATGATTACCTGTTGCATACTGCATATACAATGGTCCCGGCCCCATTGTTCTACAAGTATGCAACAAGTCAGCATGGCCATTATCTCCGCCACAAGCACCGTGTTACATACTACTCCATGCCAACTGCGAAATAATTGTATGGGATGCGGTCATAAATCTTGCAAAACCGGTGTATCATCCAGGTTCGTGCTGTCTCCCAACAATGTTGTATACATGTGACTGTACCGGGGTGGGGTCTGAGGTTGGGTACAGGATTGTCTAATGGGCGGGGTGTTTAAAGGCAATGATGCAATGGCTGGTGAGGGTACGGCAGGCATCTGTTGCAGCGTCTGGTGCAATGGAAGAAGCCCCATCAGTGTGGTTTTGATTGACAGGCGGCCCTGTCGGCCCATAAACAGGAGTTCGCTTGTGACGCGTTCGAACGCCATCTGTTGGTCCGGATGTAGCTTCCGTAAGCCATCAGCCATGTACTTTCCAAAGGTGTCAAACTGATCAGATGGCCTACGCAGCACCTCTTCGGCTCGAACCAGAATATCATCGGTTTCTTGTTCAGGAACTGCCTTGGTTCTGCGTTTTTTCTTTTTTCCAAATAGTTGAGGCGGGGTGGGGGTTTCCGGAACTCCATAGATTGTTCCCGATGAGTCTTGTGGCTCTGGGGTTGGATTAGGGGTTGAGGTGTGAACCACCTCTATCTCTGTACTTGTTGTCTGTGGAAAAGAAAACAACAACAATTAGTTAACATCACCTTCTCTTTTTTTCAGTTCCCCAACACCGTTCAGGAGTGGCAAAACATCGCTGCTGAATTTGATGAGGCGTGGAACTTTCCTAATTGTGGAGGAGCCATCGATGGGAAACACGTCCGGATCAATCAGCCACCCCACAGCGGTTCGTACTACTTCAACTACAAGGGGTACTTCAGTATTGTGCTGATGGCTGTGGTCAATGCGAACTACGAGTTCCTCTTTGTGGATGTCGGCAGGAATGGTCGGGCCTCAGATGGTGGAACTTTGAAGGACACCAAGTTCTACCACAGGCTCGCCTCCAACACCATGCACTTGCCCACAGCTCAACAAACCAAGCCTGGGCTGAACTTTGTATTTGTTGCGGACGAGGCATTTGGGCTTCATGAACACATCATGAAGCCCTATGCCAAGCGTGTACTGGACCACGACAAACGGGTGTTCAACTACAGGCTCTCCAGGGCACGCCGGCTTGTGGAAAGTGCATTCGGGATAATGGCCAGCAGATTCCGCATTTTCCACACAGCCATCAACCTCCGGCTGGATAAAATTGACTGGGCCATCATGGCGTGCTGCGTCCTGCACAATTTACTTCGCCGCAAAGAAAGGGCACATCGCCCGGCAGGACCAGCACCGCCGGAGGACCCAGATGATCCCAGGGAGGTTGCCCCAATTGTGTCCCTGGAGATGCCGGCCCAGCAGTACCGGGGGACAGCACGAGCCAAACAGGTCAGGGACCAATATAAGGCATATTTCAATGGTGTTGGTGCTGTCCCCTGGCAGGAAGACCACATTTAAAATCTTTTTGGATAAAGGAACAAAAAAATGATTGAAAGAAAGAAATGGGGCAAAGGGGTGATATACACATTGGACCAGTACTTACTGATAACGGCTGGGAACTTTCATCCATGGCCGCTGTCACGTCATCCGCCTCGCCTTCCACCATCAGGCAGAGCCCTCGCCTTGGCACCTCCTGGCTGAGTGTGAAGGTCAGCAAATGGTAGTACCACAGCGACGTCTCATACACCTCTCCTGCACCAGCACCGGACCTTTTGGAAGACTGTATTTTTTTATGTTCTTTAAGAAACACAGTCCGCAAATTCTGGATCTTTTTACGGACCCATTCCGTATCAGCCTCTGGGTTGTAGCTCTTGCTAAATTCAAGGAGATCTTGCAGCGCTTGAGCTCTTTTGATTTTATTACTATAGTCTTTCGACTTTGTCTTCCAGAGGCATTCAAGTTCGCGGTATTTCTCTATGAATGCCTCCACTAACTCCTGTTCTTTGACCAGTGCCTGGGACATTCCTGCCAAAAAAAAAAAAAATTTGACAATAGTCTATGTACATATTTTTCAAATGTCAATAGTTTGGTTAATATAAATAGTAGTTAAAATTATATGTTTCATTAAACTGTATATAATTAATAAAAATAAATGTTTTGTTTTTATACATTTAAGAAATTTTAATAAATCATATTTCTATACATTTATCATCTTTACATTACATTTAGTGGTGGTAGCATAATATTTGGTAGGTAGGCCGCAGGGGAAGATTGGCGGCTGGGCTGGCATAATACATCTGGGCACCTTTATTGGTGGGCAGCGGGGACCCAGGTGGGGTGTTGAGGTCAGCGGTGGCCTGGTATGGGCAGCGGGGACCCAGGTGGGGTGTTGAGGTCAGCGGTGGCCTGGTATGGGCAGCGGGGACCCAGGTGGGGTGTTGAGGTCAGCGGTGGCCTGGTATGGGCAGCGGGGACCCAGGTGGGGTGTTGAGGTCAGCGGTGGCCTGGTATGGGCAGCGGGGACCTAGGTGGGGTGTTGAGGTCAGCGGTGGCCTGGTATGGGCAGCGGGGACCCAGGTGGGGTGTTGAGGTCAGCGGTGGCCTGGTATGGGCAGCGGGGACCCAGGTGGGGTGTTGAGGTCAGCGGTGGCCTGGTATGGGCAGCGGGGACCCAGGTGGGGTGTTGAGGTCACCGGTGGCCTGGTATGGGCAGCGGGGACCCAGGTGGGGTGTTGAGGTCACCGGTGGCCTGGTATGGGCAGCGGGGACCCAGGTGGGGTGTTGAGGTCAGCGGTGGCCTGGTATGGGCAGCGGGGACCCAGGTGGGGTGTTGAGGTCAGCGGTGGCCTGCTTACCTGCTGTCAGGTGCGCGCAGTAGAAGTGTGCTCCCTCGCTGCTGCATCCACGGGGCAATATGGCTGCGGTAGGAGTGTCCAGGAACTCGCGCGAAAACACGGATCGGATGGATGGTCGCGACGACGGAAGCACACTCAATGTGCTAACGATGTGCATATGATCAACACACAATCTGCGGGCGGATCGGCTGATTCTGCTGCAGGAGGCAAAACCGCCAATGCGACATACGAGCTGACGGGAGCGCGCATCCAATCGTTAACGACCACAATCGTGAGTAAAAAACAAACGATAGTGATAAGATTCATGCACAACCGTCGTTACGAACGACGAATTGTACCCTAATCTTGCATTAATCTTTCTGGTGTGTATGGGGCCTAACACTTTGCCAACAGTAAGCAAGCCCAGAAATATACATGTATTTTACATTTCCCAGGCTTGGCTATCTAAGTAATATGATATCTGGCACTGGGGCATATGTGTTGCACTATGGGAAAGGGAGACAAGCACAAGGCAAGTCGAGCAGCGCTATAAATAATTGTACCAGATGATTGGAAAAATACAAATAGATTTTACTCACATCAAAAGCACAATAAAATACACAATGTTACATTACAATAAAACAGTATGGGGGGGGGAAATAAAAGTAAATTGGAATTAAGGTATAAAAGAATGACCAAGCCTCAATGGATTCGTGCAAAAAATCGATGGAAGAAAGACACTGTTGATAGTCACTGGGTGTATATTACCACACGTTGGACCAGGTCCCAGGTAGGTGGAGAATGAACTGAAGTCCTCACGATGTATGCGGAATGGCTGTTTTTGCCGCTGGAGGATATGTCAGTATCTGGAGCTCACTGGTGAAGTATTACCCAAATAGGGAAACGAGAAGGATCGTGAGAGTCACCACAGGAGTCCTTTTCAGCAGACCACCGCCTGGGGTATCACTGGTTGGGATAGGAGAATCGGCTTCCGTGCACAGTGATTGATGAGCACATGTGTGCATGAGATGGTAGTAGCAGATGTCCTGAGCAGAGCTGTGCACGGTGTCCGCCGCTGTATGGGGGGGGTTTCAAGTACAAAGTCCACGATTTTGAGGCAAATAGTGTAAGATCCCGAGGCTGGTATAAAACACCTTACGCGTTTCACTGCGTCCTGCAGCTTTATCAAAGGTGGACCATTGATAAAGCTGCAGGACGCAGTGAAACGCGTAAGGTGTTTTATACCAGCCTCGGGATCTTACACTATTTGCCTCAAAATCGTGGACTTTGTACTTGAAAACCCCCCCCATACAGCGGCGGACACCGTGCACAGCTCTGCTCAGGACATCTGCTACTACCATCTCATGCACACATGTGCTCATCAATCACTGTGCATGGAAGCCGATTCTCCTATCCCAACCAGTGATACCCCAGGCGGTGGTCTGCTGAAAAGGACTCCTGTGGTGACTCTCACGATCCTTCTCGTTTCCCTATTTGGGTAATACTTCACCAGTGAGCTCCAGCGACTGACATATCCTCCAGCGGCAAAAACAGCCATTCCGCATACATCGTGAGGACTTCAGTTCATTCTCCACCTACCTGGGACCTGGTCCAACGTGTGGTAATATACACCCAGTGACTATCAACAGTGTCTTTCTTCCATCGATTTTTTTGCACTAATCCATTGAGGCTTGGTCATTCTTTTATACCTTAATTCCAATTTACTTTTATTCCCCCCCCCCCCCCCATACTGTTTTATTGTAATGTAACATTGTGTATTTTATTGTGCTTTTGATGTGAGTAAAATCTATTTGTATTTTTCCAATCATCTGGTACAATTATTTATAGCGCTGCTCGACTTGCCTTGTGCTTGTCTCCCTTTCTTGTCTTTTTAGTGGGGAGTGACTACCCCCACCTTTTGAGCAGCAGCTAATATTGAAGTAACAGCTCGTGTCAAAGCGCCTGTATATTCCCTAGGGAATCACCTTTGTCCGTGTTGCACTATGGGTCATATGATATCTGGCACTGTGGGGCATATGATATCTGGCACTGTGGGGCATATGACATCTGGCACTGTGGGGCATATGATATCAGGCACTGTGGGGCATATTATATCTGGCACTGTGGGGAATATGATATCTGGCACTGGGGGCATATGTGTTGCACTGTGGGGCATATGATATCTGGCACTGGGGGCATATGTATGGCACTGGGGGCATATGATATCTGGCACTGGGGGCATATGTGTTGCACTGTGGGGGCATATGATATCTGGCACTGTGGGGGCATAAGTGTGGCGCATATAATATATGGCACTGGGGGCATATCTGGCACTAAGGGGGTATATTAGTAATGGGCATCAGTTGTGCGGTGTAATGAGCATTATGGTGTGGGGCATAATGTGTAATGAGCATTATGGCATGGGTCATATGTATTGGGTGTGTGACGCGTAACAGGCATTACTGTGTGAATTTTGTCCGTGTGCCTTCGGCATGCAATATTCTAGCCACTCCCCCTAGTGTCATATGACCACAACCCTGACCACGCCCATTTGTCAGCTGCGCGGCACAGTACCACTAAGTAGTTTTTCCTACTTGCACCACTGGCTATACCTTTAAAACAGGACACTTATGAATTACACATGTTATTATCTGACTGACTCACTAACATACATTTTACCAAGTTTAATCCGCCATAGAACCTGTGTAATTTATGAGTGTCCTAGCATAATGAATGGCTCACAGTTCTTAGAACACCTTCCAATAAAAAACCAGCAATGTTCCTTATCATTTTGCACTAAAACACTTCAACTTGACTGCAAGGCGGAGATAGGACATAGAAGATTGGAAGAGGGGCTTTTGCCACTTTCATTTGTGTATATTCGATTAAATTGTTCCCTTAACTGTGAATAAATCTATTAAGCACAAAGGCTGTAAGAATGCTTATTTATACAAGGGATCTAAACAACCCTCAGACTATTGTTACTGTTAAAGGGCTGAACAGGGGGTTGCTTCTATGAGACAATTGGTTCTTTTAAATGCCCCTGCTGCCCTCCCTTCCTTTTCAGCGGTAATTAAAGTGAGCGGAGGACACAGACAGCTGTCAGGCTCCTGCATCTCTCCTTCTTTGATTAAGAGTTTATATGGACTTGAAAGCAGTGAATTGAAACTTCATTAGACACAAGTAACTTGTCAGAGGCGCTGAAGGAAGAAATCAGGGTCACCTTCTCTTTGACCAGTACTTAGTGACTCAGTGGCATACATGTCAGGGGCTAGGGCCAGGGAGCATTGAGAAGATTTATCACAGAGGGGAAAGTGTTGTTATGTATGGAAAACAGATCATTATGGCTGTACCAAATAGCTATGGATATATCACACAACTGACATCATCAATGACTGACGATGTCAAGTTTTATCAGAACCAAATTAAAAACATATGTAGGAATTTCTGACAGAAAATAGAAGGGAGCTTTTTTTTAAGTAATGAATTCAATTTCAATAAACTTGTCAATAATATTATAAGCTGGCATTGGATCTTCAAGTCTGTAAAAGGCTGATCTTTAGATTACAGTTTGCCCTTATCTAGCATAATACATAAAATGTAATAATAATAGCAGTTACCACGTTTAAAATCTAAGTGAAAGGACAGTACTCTTTACCTAGCACGGCGCCCATCGCGGTCATCGCATGCACATCGCATGCCATTTGCGATGCGACCGACGCGATGCCCGCGATTTTCCATAGGGAACAATGTTAAATGGGTCAATGGACCCGATTTAACATTGGGAACAATGTTAAATGGCCCACAGACCCCAAATAGCCACCCTGGGCCCCCCAATTGTTAACGCCACCCCACGATCAACGTGAACCCGAAGCGTGGCGAGCGTAGCGAGCCCGCGAGGGGCGGCGGTATGCGTCCTCCGACCTTTTCATACCCCCACTATCCACGTCGGCGTGGAGTTGAGAATAGATAGTGTGGCGAGCGCAGCGTGCCACCGAGCCCGAAGCATGGCGAGCGCAGCGAGGGGACGAGGATACCTGTGAAGCCCGCGAAGGGACGCGTTTACCTGTGAAGGTATCCGCGTCCGCTCGCCACGCTTCGGGCACGGTGGCTCGCTGCACTCGCCACACTATCTATTCTCAACTCCACGCCGACGTGGATAGTGGGGGTATGAAAAGGTCGGAGGACGCGTACCGCCGCCGCTCGCCACGCTTCGGGTTCACGTTGATCGTGGGGTGCCGTTAACAATTGGGGGGCCCAGGGTGGCTATTTGGGGTCTGTGGGCCATTTAACATTGTTCCCAATGTTAAATCGGGTCCATTGACCCATTTAACATTGTTCCCTATGGAAAATCGCGGTAATCGCGGCGATCGCATCGCATGCGATTTTTTGCCCGCATGCGATGCGATCGACGCAATTTTTTACCTTGCGATGCCCAAGATCAAAATCGCGGGCGCCGTTCTACGTAAAGAGTACCGAAAGGACTCGCTGTAAAATGGGGTCTCATGATGTGGGCTGCAGGCTTAAATGCATTCATCAATTCACAAACTGAAACCTCACTCTTTATTTTTGTGAGTGAGCTTATTATGGTGATTTTGGATTTCGCAAATTCAACTGCCATTGGCTAAAGTGTCTTTGTTTGAGTGTGGAGTTACATCCAAGAAGGAGTTACATCCAAGAAGGAGTTACATCCAGGAAGGAGTTACATCCAGGAAGGGGTAAAACCCGGTTGCAGTGTCAGTCCTTGCTATTTTCAGTCAGAAGGAGTAATAGGGAGAGGAGGAGGAAGGACAGTGCTGATTAACTAATTCCAGTAGATTGCCCAGACTGGACAAAGCTACTGCAGACTTTACTTCTGTACTGGAGGAGCCGAATGTGACCAACTCCTCTAGCAACCAGAGCACTGGCAAATCAGGCTTAGTGGGGGGTAAGGAAATCCGAGACAACAAGACAGATTGTGGTGGTAGGGGATTCTATCATTCATAAAACAGAGAGGACAATCTGCTACCGGGACCACGATTGCCGTACAGTAAGTTGTCTTCTTGGTGGTCGGGCAAGGCACATCGCGGACCGGCTGAAAAGATTACTGGGTGGGGCTGGGAAAGACCCAGCAGTCATGGTGCATGTTGGCACAAATAACCAAGTTAGTGGTTAAGTGTCCTTAAAAATAATTTCAGGGAGATAGGACTTACGTTAAAGTTAGGGGCATCCAGGGTAATTTTCTTAGAAATAATACATGTGTCGTGCACTAGTTAAGGGAGACAGAGGGAACTTATGGAGCTTAATGCATGGCTAAAGGGATGGTGTAGGAAAGAGGGGTTCAGGTTCCTAGAGCACTGGTCGGACTTTTCAAACAGGGGCCATCTATACAGCAATGACGGATTGCACTTGAATGGAAATGGGGTGGCAGTCCTGGGAGGCAGGATGGTTTTCTATTTTTTTTTCTAAATTCCTCTGGTTTTCCATGAATCCTTGCTTAATGATGCATACTGCAGATCTCAATTAGACGAGGCCATCAAGGATTACATTGAGCATAACTCGACCCCAGATGTATCCAAACTCTCAATATGGGAGGCGCATAAATGTGTCCTGAGGGGGAAGTGCATTCAGTTAAGCTCCTTCCTCAAAAAGCAGAGGATTGGCCAGATTGAGAAACTTCTTAAGGACATACAAAGCCTCGAATCTTCCCATAAAACTTCCCTCTCACCAGACACCTACTCTGAACTCCTAGCTGCTCGGTCAGAATTAAATAAGATCCTCCTGGATAAGATTAAATTCTCCTACAGAAAATGCCGAAGCAAATACTATAAATGGGGCAACAAACCTGGCACAATGCTGGCTTGCGCTCTCCGCGAAAAAAGAACTACCTTCTACATACCCTCTATTGGGGATGGAGGAGGCCAAACTCTCCATGAGACTGATAAGATAGCAGAAGCCTTCTGCTCCTATTACTCCTCGCTCTACAACCTTCCGCCCACGGGCCCCTTCCTAGAGGTCGGGGAAAAGCAACGCGCGGTAGGTGAATATCTCACTAGGGTAGGGTTCCCGAAGCTTAGCCCAGCCAACATAGAGGAACTAGAAAAACCATTCACGCTACACGAATTAGAAGAAGCCATAAAATCGACTCCCACTGGGAAGAGCCCAGGCCCTGATGGCTTCCCCATTGTTTACTATAAGGCCTTCAAAGATAGACTGATCCCCATGCTACTGGAAGCTTTCAATTCGGTTTCAGATTCAACACCCTTTTCAACCCAATCCCTGGAAGCTATTATTACAGTGATTCCCAAAGAAGGCAAAGACCCGTCCCTATGTCCCAGCTACCACCCTATATCACTCTTGAATTCGGACTTAAAACTCTTCGCCAAACTCTTAGCAAATAGAATGAAACTACTCCTCCCTAGCATCATACACAGCGATCAGGTTGGGTTTGTCCCGGGACGTGAGGCCCGTGACAATACCTCCAAAA
The DNA here is from genome assembly GCF_055691185.1 of Crinia signifera. Classification (NCBI taxonomy): domain Eukaryota; kingdom Metazoa; phylum Chordata; class Amphibia; order Anura; family Myobatrachidae; genus Crinia; species Crinia signifera. The sequence goes on from NC_139222.1 coordinate 65,369,670, forward strand.
TTCTGGCCCTTGCTCTCCAAAACGGGAGCACCAGCGATCCTGCTCTCTACTGACGCTGAAAAAGCGTTTGACAGGGTAGACTGGAGCTTCATGTCAGGTATTCTCCAGCACATGGGACTTGGTCCCACCTTCTCCCAACACATTCTCTCCCTTTATCGTAGCCCATCGGCAAGGGTTAGGGTCAACGGCTCTCTCTCCCCCTCCTTGAATATTAGGAATGGCACCCGTCAGGGATGCCCCCTTTTGCCTCTGATATTTGTTCTGTGCATGGAGGCTCTGGCCCTCTCCATTAGAGCGAACCCTAATATCTCCGGCTTTACCCTCCACGGCCAAGAATATAAACTGGTCCTATTCGCAGACGATTTACTCGCAACACTCACCTCTCCGATTACCTCCCTCCCCAACTTAATGGAGGAGTTTCGCCTCTTTGGAACTCTCTCCAACTTCAAAATCAACTACACAAAGTCAATCGCACTAAATATTTCCACGCCCCCTAACATAATCTCCGGCCTCAAAGCAGCGTTTCCTTTCACCTGGCATGACTCCCAATTAAAATATCTAGGAGTAGTCATCACCAGAAGCCCTTCCCGGCTTTTTGAAGCTAACTTCACCCCCCTTCTTGCAAAACTGCGGCACGACCTGTGTGCGTGGAGGGCCCGGCCCTTCTCATGGTTTGGCAGATTGGGAATCCTGAAAATGAATTTCCTCCCGAGGATCCTATACCTCCTTCAGACTCTCTTCACTTTAAGATCCCCCAACATTGGTTCAAAGATATACAGGCCATTATACAAGACTTTGTATGGGCAGGAAAACGACCGCGTTTGAGACTGGACCTCATGCACAGAACAACACTTAGAGGGGGCCTTAGACTCCCAAACATCCAAGGGTACTACCAGGCCTACATGCTAACTAGGATCCTTGAATGGTCAAGAAGAGATACATTGAAGCAATGGGTTCAGATTGAGCAGCAGGAACTACACATCCCGGTATACCTAGCCCCATGGCTCCCCTCCCTGCCTGGCTCAGACCACCCCACGATAGGGCCCACTATGCAAGCCTGGAAATCTCTTAGGAAACTCCCCTCCATTTCCTCAAAGGCCTCCCCGTTTAAGTCCTTCCTTGCCCTCAACAGCTTTCTCCGCGGTATCGACCTAAAGGCCTTCAGCCGCTGGCTAGACGAAGGACTCTTCCGAGTGGGACAGCTGGTGAGAGGGGGGCGCTTTCTGTCTTTTGCCGAAGCTAAAGCTGAGTGGAATCTGCCAGATGTGGAATTCTGGCGATACCTTCAGGTCAGTCATTACCTTCACTCTCTCGGCCCTCCCACCACACTTACCACACCCTCGTCGCCCTTTGAACTCCTCTGCGCCAATTCGACCCCCCCCAACACACCATCTCTACACTATACAATCTTATTTTGGCTGACACCAGTCTCAGACTCCCCCACTTTACGGCAACATGGGACCACGAATTAGGAAAAGACATAGGCGAATCCAGCTGGGAAAAGATTTTCTGCCTGGCTCACGCTTGCTCCACCAATGTAGGAGTCTGTGAGACACAATACAAGCTACTGTCCCGCTGGTACAGCCGCTGGTACAGATGTCCAGACACTCTCTCCAAAATGGGTACTGGAGTTCCCAACATCTGCTGGCGCTGCTCGGGGGCCCCAGGGAACCCACTGCATATATGGTGGCAGTGCCCTCTCATCCGGCCTTTCTGGACAGAGATCATCAGGTTGTCAGGAATTATCCTAGGCGATCAAATCCCCTCCGACCAACTATTTTGGCTGTTCCACCTTTCCCCAGCCCCCCTCTCAAGATATAAAAGTTCTCTGCTGTGTCACCTGAACAACGCAGCTAAATCGGTTATCCCGGTGAGATGGCGTTCCTCCTCTCCTCCAACAATAAAAGACTGGTTCAAGAAAATAGACTTTTACATGGACATGGAGGACATCCTATCCTCTGCTGACGATAGACATGCCCAGTTTAGGAGTACGTGGTCCAGATGGCTGTTCTTCAGGGACACCAAGACCTACAAAGATGTAATGGCTTCCTAGCCCCCCTAGCGCCCCCATCCTCCCAGCGACCTGAACTTTACCGCTCCTCCTCCGAACTCTCTTCCCTGCCAACCCTCTATTCTGTTGAAAGTATTTGTCGATCTGCTCACGCATTTCCATATATATATATATATAACTATGTGTTTTATCCTTGCTAGTCATATATTTTCGAATGTACCGGAATATCCCCCCCCCCTCCCTCTCCCCCTCCTCTATCCTTTTTCTCTCCTTTTACCTTCCCCTTTCTCCTTACATGTGTGACACGCCGCCGGTGGGGGTAGACAAATACCTGGAGTCGCTGGATACTCCTGGTTCCACACCGATTCTTCGCCGCTTCGGCTGCAGAGAACACACCACCCTAGGAACTCAAGCAAGGCGTTCAGCAGGTACAACTACTTACGTTTTATTTAGTGTAGATAAAAGAGAAATGATCGACATGCACCCAAAGTATGCACACAAGTACTTTAAACAACTTACTTAAATAGTCACAATTTATACCCGCCTAGCGGATTAACACCCGGGTGGGACCAATACACTCTAGAACAACTCCCACTAAATTCTCTAGTATACTGGGGAGTGGGGGAAAACTGATCCCATCAACCGCCAATTGGGTCCCGCGGGTAACAGTGTTCCCACTCGGCTATGCACATCTAAACATTTGGCCCTAGCCACTACTACATGTAGTCAATGTAATTCAGTGCTACCAAACATATCAATTGCAGTAAACGGCAAGTAATATCTTTTAAGAACATAGACAGTTAACACAACAGCTGGATAAGTCTCTCCTGGTACGCACCCTAGGGAAGTGTCCCTGAGGAAAAGATGAACGCTGTAACGGTACATCCGGAAAGTAATTGGCTCCTGGCCGTAATAACTTAGGCCACAAGGAGGCGGTGTCCTCCTATGGTAGAATTGCAATACTAGCAGCGTCTATTCCAGCTACCGGTAGCATGATTCCCCAACCCTGTTCTGTGGGGATTGCTGGGTGACCCCACTCACTTGGTGGGGTTAATGCGGGGGTCCCTAGGAGTAGATGGAGAGTGGGGGCCAACCTCCCTCTGCTGTGAGGGTCCTCTCTGCGTCTGATGTTCCTGGTGGGGTACTGTCACTGAGCGAGGTGTGAGCTGGATGGGGTGTCATTATAGACGGGCTCCCAACCCCTTTTTCCACCAAGCGAAGTGACTGGGGGTGACATATTTTGTGCCTCAGTGGAACTAGTTAATGGCCCCATATAATGGGGACATACCTGGCTGTGACTCAGGTTGTAGACGGGGCCTGTGCCGGCTATGCTGTGGGTGATGAATGGGGACAGGTGCCGGCTGTGCTGTGGGTGAGGAATGGGGACAGGTGCAGGCCGGGATGCGGGGGAGCAGGGAAGGTCGGTACCTGGGGTCTGGAGCAAGTTGCAGGCTCCTGCCCATCACTAGGCTGCTGCTGGACTTCTTCTTCGCCGGGGGCGCGCTAGTGCGGGCGCTGCAGTAGCAGCGTTGCCGCACTCAGCCACCTCCTCCGGTTCTGCTGCGCACCACGCTGCTCCCAGGCCGCCGGCTCTCTGTAGTTGCTGCCGCCTATCCTCTTCCACCCGGCACTTCACTCCGGCTCCTTCTTCTGTCCACCCGGCGCTGCAGGTCTCTGTATCTCAGGGCTGCTCAGCGTCTCCCTCCAAGTCCTCTGCTCGCGCCCACGCTGCTCTCTCCAGTCTCCACGCCGTCCTCAGGTCAGACCTCTCTCTTCCTCCTCCGCACACACCAGACCTCACGTGCTGGGACCTTTGACCCCCCGCCAGCCTCTTCGCGCTCACCCCTCCCTCTGCCATACGTTCCCCAGAGCTGTCAATCAGCCTGGGGTTGTTCTTTCGCGTCTTGCACTGCACGGGGGGGAATTAACCCCTAAGGTCCCGCTGCTGGGACTCTATGAAAACGTCTGGGGTGCCACACATGTACTACTGTTTCCGCACCAGATTATATGTGCTTTATTAAACTATTACACTGTCCCATACTTGACAAACTTATAACTGAACTGTATTGTTTAAGCTGTACCTAAAATCAATAAAATCTATTTGCATAAATTCCTCTGGTTTTCCACACGATCCAAGTACCTAAGGTGGAATCTGTATGACGGATATTTGGATTGTGTGGAAAACTAGAGGAATTTATGCAATTATCTTGTGGCCCAAGTTAAGGCCCTATTCTGGTACAGAGGATTCACATAAATAAATTTCCTCATTAACGTATTATAATCACTGTCTAAAAGAATTACTGCACTATGAGAAGTGTGTGTTGTCTATTCTTCTAATTTTTTTGAGGTATATGAGGTCTGTAGGACAATTTCCCACCAATCAAGAGAAAGAACATAGGGCCTTATTCTGGTCTGTGCGTACTTTCCCGAATTCTTACGGATGACGTTTTTTAGCCGTCTGCGCATACGTGGGGAACGCTATGCGCATGTGCCATGCATGGTCTCCGTACTTGTACTCACCAATACCGTACAGAAATGTGCACCGCAATCACTCGGGAAATATGGGCGTATTCTGGGCGTCATTCGGAACTACACAGGGATGTAGTTTCAAAGTGGGCTAAACTGGGCGTAAACATGGGCGTGCACGAGGGAGTGCACACATTCTGGTAGGCGTGCATTCGGACAGCACACCGAATGCACACGAACCAAAAGGCTAGAAATATGCGGTGTTCATAAGCAAGTATTGCTTTGCGGACACCACTCGTTCATGAGCTAGGCAATCGGAACGCCTAATCAGGACGGGCGCACCTCAACCAATGTCAGCTGAACACAATACAATCAACTCTTTACACTTTACTCATTACTCATTAATTACACGCTTGTCAGTGCTTCAATTGGAACCATTGCAGCTTAAATGGACCATTACTAAACACACACATATATGCTGCAGTTTTCACACACTTTTACACTGCAACCAATGGACAGAACTTACTATCACTAATAGAAATAGACATGTCACTTCTACATGTATCAATTAAACCACATATTTGGGGATAAAAATATACATTTATTACAAGAACTTCAAAAATAAAATGGAAACCGTAACAAATTAAAAGGTACCATGCCAGGAATGTACAAAAATAATATATAATAAATAAATGAATTTGTGACATACATAACCACAGCAGAATCATTAGGAAAACATCAGGTGGCTTCACAACAAAAGTATAGCACCAACACTTCAAGTACAGCAGAAAGTAATGGTAGCCGAAAGAGGCCAGCAGGGGAACCAAACAAGACATTCGAAATGAGGGCAAATGTGGGTACCCTCTGCACGGGATTGGACACAGGAAGCTGACACACACAGCTCAATGAAAGATTTGGGAAGACATAAGGGTGGAGATTAATGCGGACACAAGTTCTTTTGCGGGTACGTTTGGAACTGGTAGGCTCCTTGCCACGTGCAGCAGCTCTTCGGCCACGGCCACGTTCGGATGGTGGCCCAGGTGGAGCAGATGCTGGTGAGGGGGGGGATGGTGTTCCCCTCTGCCAGCAGGGAGTGCTGCTGGTGGTAATGCACCAGAAACGGATGACAATAGGACCCTATTGCTGGAAACTAGCTCCACCATAAGCTCATTATGGTGGAGGAGGAGGTCATTTTGGCGCAGGGCTTGATCTGCCAGCACCTGCAGGCTTGCAGCAATTGATTGCTGGGTGGCAGCCATGCCCTGCTGGGCCTCAGCCATAGCCTGCAGGCTCCCAGCTATAATCTGCTGGGTGCTGACCAAACCCTGCATGACCTCCTCGGTCCTACGCATCCGCTCTGATGCTAAGTCTCCCTGCTGGTGAATCTGGCCAAGCACCTGCACCCACCTGTCGTATTCGGGGTCGGCCGGTGGCTGCTGCTGCTGCTGCACGTGCCTGGCACTGGTGGCAGGTGGCACAGACTCTGCCACCTCCTCAAGAGATTCTTGACCAAGCGGTGGGGATGCTGGTGAAAGAGAAAATTTCAATTACAACACATTCCAAGAAAATTAGTACCAACTATTTATGCCATGGCAAATAATTACCTTTAACAAAAGCAGCAAAGACTTCCGCTGGGGCCTCGCTATCCATGGTGTCACCCCCCGGACCTCCTCTACTGCAATGCAGCACTCTGCCATCTCCTCCAGGGGGGTGAGCTTCAGCCGGCCAAGCATGGGGCCAGCCCCAGAGGTGTGGCTGTGTTCCCACCGCTTGGTCAATTTCTTCTTGAGGTTGGTTTTGAAGTCGTGCCACCTGCAATCAAAGTTTACATATTACTACATGTCACTCCTCATGTTTGCTGTAGCACCCATTGCAATCTGCATCTGATTACAACATGTGCTTCAGTACACTAAACTTACATTATATTAAAATCTAAAACCAACCCTTAGAAGATACACTCACACTCACCCTACAATAACTATCGACTAAATGACATGGCAATCATGTCCGTGGCTGCAGGCAACGTGACCGGTTATTTACCAACTCCATCTAACATGTAATGTAAACATTACTGGTCTTGTACTGCTCAAATGTAACACACATGAACTTGCCTCTTCTTAACGTGCTCCGCCTCACGAACTTGTGGAGCTACCGCATTAATTTCCGCAGTTATGTCCTCCCAAATCTTCCATCTCCTTGTGTGTGTCAACCTGTCCTGTGGACACTCGATCCAATCCCGTGCGCGGCGTACCAGGATGGCAAGCTCCTGTGCTTCGAATGCCATGTTTCTGCTGCTTGGTTCCTCTGTTGGCCTCTTTCGGCCACGGCCACCTGTCGCTGTACTTGAAGTGCTGGCCAGGCTACTCTGTTGGGAAGCCACCTGTTGTGTTCCCAATGATTCTGCTGAGGCTGAAGATGGGCCAGCTGCCGATTGGCCTGATGTGGATGGCCCATCTGGCTGCTCTTCTCCCACTGGCTGGTGTGTGTTGAGGGGGACATAGGAGGTGCTGGAGTCCATGCGGGCAAACAGGTCCTGGCACTCCTGGTCTTCCTCAGATTGAGTTCCAGCCATGTTTGCAACAACTTTTTGCCTTTCTAGCAGAACTTTAAATACTATTTCTGTAATTGGCGTACATCAGCGACACCCTGCGTTCCGTGCGGCAGCATCACGTACGGCAGCGTACGCCGTGCTGTTTGTGCGGTGCATAGGCCACGCCCATAGTAGCGGCAATTCGATTGTGCAAAACCTGGCGTACCTTCAAAGTCTAATTTAGGTGAACTGTTGTAAGATTTGCTATAATGGACACCTCCAACGTTATGAAATGATAAATGCTATCTGTGAATGTTCATTAGTATTGTGCTATTGTTGAGATTGTCCTAAAAATGTAAGTAACCCAATCCATTTGGAAATCCAGGCCACAAGTCATGCAATAGTCATCACGGATGTCATGCACAACACATGTGCTAGGCCTATAAATAGTGGTTTGCTGCTAGATTCATTTGTCTCCAGATCTGTATTGTGCCAGGGTCTAAGGTAAGCTCTCCTATGGTCATTGTAGAGATGATATACATTAACAATGTAAGGCTTTTAATGTATGCACCATTGGTTCACTGAGTACAGATTATTGGGACAGCAAAGGCTTGTTAGCATTATTGAAACATGTTACCTGGCCACCATTTTACTCACAGGTGTTAAACCTGTGTGTCACTATATATTGGTGAACTACATGTCCCAGCAATACTTGAAATGTGTCATTTGATTTATTGATCAGTTGATCACACCTATAATACTTCATTAGTGTTTAGTTGTTTTCAAGATATTTGTGTTTAAGAAGGTGTGTGGTGAGGTAATATTATTGTTACATCATTATAGATTATTATGGATATTCGGGACTTCACTGGGCGCCCGTCTATTGTACGTATTGATTCATCTAATGAGACTAATTTTTTGCCATGACCATTCTTTGCATAGGTGCTTCATTATTTATGATCATTTCGTTGTAGGTTGCTGAAGCAATGATGGATTTCATGGCTAATAGCCTAAGGGCACTTGCGGCTCACCCCACTCGTCGGCCAAGGAGGCAAGGACGTGCAAGAATCTTTCGCACATGGGTGACACTCTTTGGGATGCCAGATGATGAGGTACTTACTAGGTACAGGTTACCCCCACATGTAATTCTAGATATACTCTCTTTAATTGAGAGTGATCTAGAACCTCTTCATGGGCTCACGACAGCAATTCCGCCTCCCACTCAGCTGATGGCGGTCTTGCATTTCTGCGCCTCAGGATCATTCCAACAAGTAGTGGCAGTACTTGCTGGAATATCTCAGCCTGCTTTCAGCAGAATCCTGAGGCGTGTGATGTCAGCCATGTTTAGGCGCAAGGGGCACTTCATGGCCATGTCTTTTGCCCAAGAGACCCTTCACCGAAGCCAGCAGGCATTCCATCGAATTGCTGGCTTCCCTAATGTGATAGGGGCTGTGGATGGCACCCATGTACCATTTGTGCCTCCATCACGAAGTGAGAAGATCTATAGGAACCGAAAATTGTTCCACTCACTCAACGTGATGGTGGTATGTGGCCCATCCATGGAAATTCTCTCCTTCAACTCGAAGTTTCCCGGAAGTGCCCATGACTCTCATGTTATCCGACATACCGGGATTTGGAAGAGACTCCAAGAGCTTGAAGGCCGTGATTCGTGGGTTCTGGGTGACTCCGGTTACCCATGTACGCCCTGGCTACTTACGCCGTACAGCTCCCCAGCACCAGGCCCACAGGAGGCATTCAATAGGGCGCATGTTGCCACCAGGCAAGTGGTGGAGTGTTAAAGGGTCGATTTAGAGTGCTCCACCGCACTGGTGGTGACTTACAGTATGCGCCTGAAATGGTGTCGAGGATTGTGGGCTTGTGTGTATGCTTTCATAACATAGCTGTGCGGCGTGAGATACCCTTTGATGAGTGGGAGGTTCCATCTGAGCCGCAAGATCCGCCCCTGCGCCCATCCCGCTCCCCAGAAAGCCGACGTGGATACCAGCTGCGGGACTCGGTGGCCCAGAGATTCTTCAGGTACATTTTTGAATGTTGCACAGACCAACCCAATTTCAGATCAATTACCCCCATCAAGGTTGAAAAGGATTTTAATTTTGTGTCCTCCTAATTAAACATTAGGCAGCATGGCCTCTTAATGCCAATAGCAATAGCACTATGTATTATGTTTGAGGTGTATTGGTTTAAGACCAATATTGCAGGTCACACTTATACCTTGTACATAGATTTGAAAATGTATTTTATGTTTCCATTATTTTAGCTGACCTTATCATCCATGTCTGGTGAGTACATTGAATTTCATACTTTTTTCACCATGTATGTGTGGGATGTGTGGGTGATTATTTTATTTGTAGATGTAATATTGATTATTATATATATATATATATATATATATATATATATATATATATATATATATATATATATATATATATATATATATATATATATATATATATATATATTGATGGGTGTTTCTTTGTAAATATATTTGAAGTAGGAGCTAGGCAGGCAGGCAGGTGTCCAATATAATGGTGTAGTCAGGAGAACTGCTAGTATGTGTATGTGTTTTTTCTCATAAATGTACGCATACACATAAATGCATACAGTATGTAATGCGAAGTACAGCTATGCGATGCCAAGCTATAGCACGCGTTGCTTGGCGGTGCGATGTTTTCCCCGATTGTTGGGCGCATACACAATGTCCATGTCAATATGGATACTAAAGTTAATACCAAATAGTCAAGTTAACAACCAATCACAGGACAGGAAGTATTTTCATGTGCCATTGCTAAAATGGCGGCATACCAGCGTGCACCACCCTTCTCCACTGCGGAGCTGCTCACGCTGGTGGCAGTGATGGAGAGGAGGCTGGGGCAGGCAGGGCCCTATGTCTCCAACCGGGACAAGCGCCGGGCATATGTTGCAGCCCGGCGCCGCATATACGCCCGCACAATGTGCGAAGGACCATCGCCCAGTTGGAGAGGCGATGGTCCGACCTGCGGAGGCGCCAGCCGGAGCGGCTGCAGGCATTGAGGCGGCGACTTCAACGCTGTAAGTATTGACGCAAAATACACATAATTGACAGTGGGCCAGATTCTCTAAGCTTCAAAAGTGATAAAATGGAGAGTAATAAACAGCCAGCCAATCAGCTCCTACCTGACATTTTTCAAATACAGTCTGTGACATGGCAGGTATGAGCTGATTGGCTGCCTGTTTATCACTCTCCATTTTATCACTTTTGCAGCTTAGTGCATCTGGCCCAGTGAATGTTATCATTTTCACATTATTTATTATTAATATTACATGAGGTCATTTGGGTGTTGATGACATAGAAATGCCATATACTATATGTGTGATATATAACACATATATAATGTGGTTATGATATGTACTTGTTATAGTGATTAGAATGTCAAATGACATTCAACCATTTTGTTTGTTTAACCCACAGTGCGGGAGAGAGCCAGACAGGCCCGTGAGGAGGCCCAGGAGGAGGGCCATGAGGAGGCATGAGGAGGCCCAAGAGGAGGCCCAAGAGGAGGGCCAGGAGGTAGAAGTGGAGGGCCAGGTGGAGGTGGAGGTGGAGGAGAAGGAGGCGGGACAGGTGGAGATGGAGGAGGAGGTTGAGGGCCACCATGAATACCTCACCTCCACTACCCCTACACACACCCCTCCCCCTAGCCACTCACCAACCTCCTCTGTCTACCTCCCCCCCCCCCCCCGTGTACCAAGAGCAGGAGGAGCTCGCCCTACCCCTCCCTGATTTCCCACCACCTCCCAATGTGGAGGAAGAAGAGATGGTGGAGCTGCCTGGCAGGGGTAAGTAGACGTAATGCATCATTACTAACTTAGGTACAGTTTGTTATGTCGCACAGCTGATTACATTTTGCTATAATATAGTAAAGAGTAGTCCAAACAAATGGATAACAACAGACACACTTTGGCCTTATAGTGCCATGCTGCAAACGTGGTATCTGGATGCTCATGTAGGTGATGAGTGTTTATTTATGGAGGGTCTTTGTATAGAAGCAACAATAAAACATCAATGGAATATGGGCAGGCCTGATTTATAATGGAGTCCCAAGTGGGCAGTTCCCCTGGGCTCCCCTCTAGCCAGTGGGCCCATGTTGTTGCCATGTATTTTTGAAAGGTATTATGTAGAATGGATTGACCTTAGAAATTGTTTGGTGTATGGAAGCAGATTAGTGCTGCACTTTCACCTATCTGGCAATGTGACAAGGAATCATGAAGTAATGGGTAGAGGGACTAGCCTAGCCTTTTAATGTGGTATCTATTCTATCTATCTCTCTATCTCTCTATCCATGTATCTATCTATCATGCAGTTTAGCTATTAAGCAGTGACATGCAGGTATATATGTATGGCTAAATGTGGCATGTTGTAGTGGGTGTAGCTTTCTAGTAGATTGGTGAGTGTTTTGGCAGGAGAAGTGTGAGTGAGGCTCAAGTGTTGTTGTGATTTTGATAGATACATTGTCAAGTTTATGAGTCACATATTCTGTTGTGTAAGCCAGTGTGTGTGTGTGTGTGTGTGTGTGTGTGTGTGTGTGCCAGCATCATATATTTTCTGCCTTTAGAAACACTATTGGCTATGTAATTGTTTGTATGTATGATTTATCATGCTGTAGGTACTTAGGATTGACTGTACAAGGTGTACCTGAGTAGCATAATTAGGGGGGTATTCAATGTCTGTCGAGCTCCTTATTTTTGTCGAGCTTTGTTGTTTTCTCGACGAGGTTGGTTATTTATGAGGTCGCCTATTCATTGTCTAGTTTTCTCGACTTGTCGAGCAGAGCTCGCCTGATTTGGTTTTCGGTTTGCTCGACTGTCGAGTTGAACATAACTCGACTTGTCGAGTTATTTTGGGTAAAATCTGTCGAGATAATTCCTGCAGCCTATTCAATGTCAAAGAATTCACCTGACCTTGACTGTTTGAAATCACTCTTCCCTCAAATTTAACTCGACAATTATTTCTGTCATGACAAGGGAGTTTCTCTTGTTGCATGTTCATAAATTGTGTTAAATGTATATGCAGGATTGTACTAATGTTTGTAGTGCTTATCTTGACTTCTGTCTTTGTGATATTTTGCTAAATACCTGTATTCCTCTTTTGATTAACTTTACATTTGCTGCATGTTTATATGGTATGCTTTAACCCATTATTCCATTGTCAGCATCAGTTTTCAGCTTGTATTATTACGCATTTGTTTAAATTATTCCATTTGGCATATAAGAAGTATTATCTTTTTTTCTGCTCACCTTTCATGTTCACTGTGCTGCATTTTGCCCATTGAAAGTCTTCTGTATACATGTCTATTTATGTCTACTTCTGGTTTATTCAAACACCTATGTTTAGGTCCCCTGTATCCATTCTGCGGCAGAATTACTAAGCATACAATGTGTGTTTGTTGCCATTCTTTTGTTTACTTCTACAATGCAATGCATTGCAATTTACCTCAGAGCTCTCATTCCTGTACTGTGACTTCAGGGAGATACCAGCATTGTGCAGTCTGCTGATTTGGAAATGTTTTTTATAGGAGAATTTTCATTTTTAACAAGATATCTACTTTTATATAATTGACTATAAAAATGAAGCCTATCTCTGACAATTGCCACTTTCCTCTCTAGGGGAGAACTCGACTTGTCGAGCAGGGGAGAACTCGACTTGTCGAGCTAAATGTTCAGTTAGCAAAATGAGAAAAACAAATACAAATGCTCGACAATTCGGACTGTTACTGGTGGGATTGAAATTACAGTTTGAATAGGCGAGAACTCGACTTGTCAAGCTAAATATTCATGTCGAGCAAAACGAGAAAAACAAATGCTCGACAATTCGGACTGTCACTGGTCGGATTGAATACCCCCCTTAATGTTGAACCCCCTTTAACATGCCCACAGATGACCCAGAAGAAGCCGAGGGTGTCAGAGGGGCCCTCCTAAGGCTGCGGCAGGACCTCCTCAGAATGGCGGCACATGTCCAGGACCTGTGCGACCTCCTGCTGTAACAAGCTTTATTTTATTTTTATTTTTTATGTAAATAAATTTTTCAGTTAAAGTTAGAAGTGGTCTGTGTGTTATTTTATTATTTTACAGTATAAGTATAAATAGTGATGTTTATTTATGTAAGGATGCAAAAGGTATATACAGTAGATAGATGTTTTTATTGCATAGCAGTGATTGAAAGTGAAGGGTAATGTAAACATGTACATAAGTGTGTTGATGTGTATGTGTGAGTTTGAATGTGAAGAAGAATAGATGATGTAATATGCATACATAGCACATGGGCTTCAAGGGGCGAGAAAGAATGTGGTGAACTTAGCATGATGTGAGGGTTAATGTAAAGTGGTTTTAAAGTGTTTAATTATCAATTAGATAAATAATAGATGACCAGGAAAAACAATCCCTTTTCAATGAGGTTGGCTAATTGCCTAAGTGTGTCATGTGATCGATTTCGGGATTCAGATAAGAGTGGTGGTGATTTGTGCGTAAATACACCGCATCGGTGCGTACGGGCAGGTTCCCGTCCGTTCTGACGCGGTAAGACCGTGCATATGCTGTAAGACCGTGCAGAATCTGAGTGTGTCCACCGCACACGCATGGTTTGGATGTCGTCCGTAAACACGCCCTCTTCTTAAAGAGTGAGTACGTCCGAATGCGGAGGACCGGTGGGCGTTTTTACGGACGATGTCCGCACAGCGTGGCGTGCGGATCTCTCCGCAAGAGAGAGGAAATATACGCACCAACCAGAATAAGGGCCATAGTTACATTGTAGATAAGACTGAATAAAGACTTGCGTCCATCTAGTTCAACCTATGTTTATAGTAGCTTATCCCTTGTTATATAGTATGTTCTAATATTTTTAAAGACAGATTATGTTACTTATTCGTACCCATGGATGTTTATAACCAATAAATGTTTATCCAACCTTATTTTAAACGTATTTATTGAGTCAGCCGATACCACTTCTCCTTGAAGAGAGTTCCAAAGTTTGACTGCTCTGACCGTAAAGAATTTTTTTCTTCTAGATGAACAAAATCATTTTTTATCTTTTTTCTTCTAATCTAAACTCGTGCTCTCTTGTCCTAGATTCCTTTCTAGCAGAAAAGAGGGTGTCTGACAGTTCCTTATATCGGCCCCTGATATATTTGTACATGTTGAGCATGTCCCTCTTAATCGTCTCTTCTCAAGTGTAAATAGTCCCAAATTGCTTAATCTCTCCTCGTAGCTTAAATTCTCCATTCCCCATTACATTGAAGTTGTGGACTTTGTATCCCAAGTGGGAGCGCTCTGTTCTCACATTTTTATTCTTTGCACTATATTTGGAAAGGTGGTGGTTTTCCTCTTGATCGGAGCTGCACTCTGTGTTTGGAGCACAGGTGTTACAAATTTTGTTGTATTCAGGTAAATGCAGCATCCTGACCGCCCCATTGAATGGCACAGTGGGTGTGAAACTCGCTGAAACCATTTTCTCCCAGGGTTTGAGCATGCATAGACCACAAACATCAGGGAAGGGGCCAAATTTGGACCCAATTGAATGAGCCTGAATCGGCCCCAATGTCCTTAAACATTAGGGGAGAAATTTAATAGGATGAGAGATTCAGAAAGTGAGAGATTTGGTAAGAAATCTCCAGTTTTTTAAAGCAGCAATCATTTACACTGCAAAGGCAGTTTGCTTTGCAGTGTAAATGATTGCCGCTTTAAAAAACCTGGAGATTTCTTACCAAATCTCTCACTTTCTGAATCTCCCATCATTTTACATTTCACCCATAATCTTTTCAATCATTTCCCAGCTTAGAGAATGCTAAGAAATACAGCATATTTTTCAGAATGTGTTTACTATAAATAATAAAATTCAACATCATTAGAAATAAAAGTAGGGATGTTGGCAAGTAAAGTCATTTGCTGGCAAGTGGTTTTCATACTGAGAGCAACACTTTCATCAATACCTCCTTCCTACACCAACAGCCTCCTGTTGCTTTAAGACACAAGGAGCAGTCAGTAAACCACATAGTATGAATGAGTGTCTGCTCCAAGGGAATTCTGCTTGAAACTACCTTGTCCACCTTGTAGTCAGCTAGAATAATATCCACAGTAGTCCTTGGTTTCGTCAAGGCTAATAAGTGGCTTAACTCAGACATGTCCAAACTATGGCCCTCCAGCTGTTGTGAATCTACACATCCCAGCATGCCTTGCCACAGTTTTGCTATTAGGGAATGCTAAAACTATGGCAAGGCATGCTGGGATGTGTAGTTCCACAACAGCTGGAGGGCCACAGTTTGGACATGCGTGGTTAACTGTTTCCCATAAATGGATCCAAGCATCATGTGATTATAGACTATTAGGATATGTCACAGGTTTATAAAGGCACAGTAGAGAGTAGAAGAGTGTTATATTTAAAAAAAAAAAAAATGAAATGTGAACAAATGAAAGCAAATAAATGGTACTGTAATGGACTGATAGGATGTGTTGTGTATAAATTGTTGCTTGTGCCCAAGATCCATAGCTACAGTAGCTAGATAGACAGTCATTAGGTCGATAACAAAAGATCGACATTGACAAAGTTCTACATTGACAAAGGTATGAAAAAGTTCTAAGAAAAATCATGAAAAACTAATTGTGACCTCTTTATGGGGGTTAATCTAGTTCACTCTTTCTGACAAAACCCTTCTTAGATGGACAAAACCATGTGCACTGCAGGTGGGGCAGATGTTACTTGTGCAGAGAGAGTTAGATTTGGGTGGGGTTTTACTTCAAAGTGAGATCTATATTGCAGTGTAAAAATAAAGCAGTCAGTATTTTCCTTGCACAGAAACAAAATAACTCACCCAAATCTAATTCTCTCTGCACATGTTACTTCTCCCCCCCCTGCAGTGCACATGGTTTTGTCCATCTAAGAAGGATTTTGTCAGAAAGAGTGAACTAGAATAATGCCCTATGTGTCGACCATTGTCATGTTGACCGATTGCTTGTGTCGACTTTTTGGTGTTGAACTATTTATAACTGTCTATCTAGACACTGTTGACCTATCATATTGTGCCCCATTAGAAAGAAGGTTTTTTTTTCATGCATGTTGCATGTTTTTGTATTTTTAAACAAAAAGTTCATCCTAACCAAACTGCATTAAAGGCTTCAGCTAGGTTACAGAACGGGACGAGTTAGGTCTTCTGTATTTCAGCTATTAATGACAGTGTAATGACTTTTCCTTTATATGAAGCAGATAATTTCCTGGGGAAAGAAAACAAACAGCCTTTATGAGGATTTCTGGCCAGTTTCACAGTTGCTGCCTCACAAATGATTACTGGTGAGAGCTTTGGCTTCCATCCCTTATGTCTTGGCTCCATCTCCGCAGAGCAAATTATCAAATCAAACTTTAAAGATGTTTGGTCTGGAAGTCTGTCGATGCAAACTCTGGACTCTACAAAATATATTTATTATAACAACAGATGTAATAAAAACATGAATTTTATTATTAGACGGGAAAAGCTGTTTTTGTGCCAGGAACACAGGCAACATATGTGTCTAATTCCTGCTTCTAAACTGAATGCTGAAGATTGTTTTCAGACAATTCTACTCATGTTAAATCTCCCTTTCAACCCCCCCAGAAATCACCATCTCCTCATGTAATTTTATTTATAGGGTAATTACAATTTTTTTTAAACATAAATATAAAATCACTAGACATTTCCATGAAATACGGGCAAATGCTGAAGGGGATTTTTGAAAATAACTGTCCGAACCGACCCGTCAGAACAATTTGCAAAAACAAAAAAAATTCTTTCAACTTTTTTCCCTGCAATGAAGGAAATAGTCTGGTACTAAGCAGTCATGAATGAGCAGTAAGCCTACAAAGTACCATCAGTGGTGTCATTACCACTTGGGTGGCAAAATATGCAGCTTCTCTTTTTTTTCTTTTTAACAAAGCGTTTTAGAATGAAGACCCGACAATAACAGCTTACAAGTTCTATACATGGCCATCTTAACATTGGCGGTGGGCCTTGGGCAAAACATTAGCGTGGACCCCCCCCCACACACACACACACACACACACACACACACACACCCCACATACCTATGTGCAGCAGGGTCTGTGCTGCTGGGTCTGGGCAGTGGTGGCTGGAAGCTTGTAGTGTTATCTTTCGGGCGGGGGGGGGGGGGGGGGCGGGAAGCACTGCTGATTTTGAAAAGCATGGGCGGACGCTGATTTCTTGAGAAAATTCAGCCAATCAGCATCCGGCCAGTCTTTTCAAAATCAGCTTCCTGCCCCTGCCACCCGGCAAGCTTCCATCCGGCACTGCCTGCCAACCACCACAGCAGCTCCCCGGGGCAGTACAGTCTTCCCCATTGGGGTGGGCCCCTAGAATCATTGGGCCCCTGGGCAACTGCCCATTAAGCCCAATGGGAAAGACGGCACTGATTTTATATATGCATATATGACTGCATTGACATTCTGCATTATATTGCTTGCATTCAAAAGACTGATTACAGTTTTATACACCACTATTTGGAGCAACCAAACTACTTTAAGAATTGTAAGTAAAGAAGATTAACAGTGTGTGTTAAACAATTTTCTGTTTGGTGTGCATGTACACAGTAGTCATGGACGCATTTCATTGAGTTGTGCCTGCAGCTTTGCAGTCAGTGTTATTTCATGATTGCTGGGCTAATTGCTGGATGCAGAATACATGTAACGTAATCCGCGTCCCCTCGCGGGGATCGCTGCACTCGCCATGCTTCGGGCTCGGTGGCTCGCTGCACTCGCCACACTATATAAAATCAACTCCACGCTGACGTGGATAGTGGGGGTATGAAAAGGTCGGGAGGCAACAAGTACACAAAGCAGGCCTGCTTTGTGTACACGTTGCCTAGCAACGCAGCCCAGATGTGATCACACATTATGCGTGACGTCAATTGGTGCACCCGGAAGCGGTAGGTACACAGCGTGGACACCGGGCTGGCTGACCTGTATAAATGTCTGTAAATATGCTCTACATTTTTTGCAGTGTGCCTTCGATGCACTCTCTCCCTGTTTTGGCTGTTGTGGTGGTGGTGGGGCACCAATTCCCTTTCTGGCACAGGGCACCAAAATGTCTAGTAACAGCACTGGGGCTGTGTAAAGGTGCCAATATCATGCAATTTGTGTGGGATTTGCGTGTGATGCGATGCGATCAGGACCTAGTTCAAAAAGCACGGGCTGCACAAACTTTATGTGCTGTGCAATGGGATGCCTGTGGGAGCAGTGAACAATGAACAGCAGGGCCGGCACTAGCCGCTCAGCAGAGCCTGAAAAGCAGGGAGGTGCCGGGCTGTAGAGGCGCACTCCCTGCTCCTCTGACCCTGCTGTTGTGCACTTCTGCTACTGTCCGCGCTGCGCCTGTCAGTGTCAACCTGTATGACAGTGCAGGCAGCGGGTTACAGAGTGGCTCCCCACTCTCTGTCACTGACTGCGCCATCCCCGCCCACTCTTCCTCTCTACCCGGCGCCACTGCCTACGTCCTATGTGAGCAGCAACCTCTCTCCCTCCACCCGCTTCCTACATAGTGTCCGGGGCCCGACCCCCACCTCCTCCTTCCCTACCTATGTGTGCTGCCGGGCTCCCTACCAGGCAGGCACTGAAACAAGAAACCTTCTGCCGCTTCTGCCGCTGCTTTCCCTGCCTGGGTTCACTCAGGTACCCATGTCACTATTTACTAAACACACATATATGCAGTATGCATAGGTGTATATATAGATATTCAGCAGCACTCAGAAGAATAAAATTCACGGACGCCTGTCATCTGATGTATTGTGTAGTGCAGCAGTTCTCAAACTGTGGGTTCTGACCCCAAACTGGGTCCCGACCTCCTCAGCATGGGGTCGTGACTCCATGTTGCTGACCATCAGGCTGATGACTTTTCTAATCTCAGTCAGTGATCCAAGGAGTCTGGAAAATCTGTTGAATTGTCTGTTATTTTAGACTCCTCCCATCATGTTGTGCCTCCACAATGCTGCCATGTATGTGCTGTCTGCTGACTACACATGTTATGTGATGACCTTCTGCGGTAACTTGCTGGGGTCCCATAATTATTGTTATTGTCTGATGGGGTCCCAGAGCAAAATAGTTTGAGGACCACTGGTGTAGTGTGAATATGGGTCACTATGTGAGGTGTAACATGAATATGGATCACTACGTGATGTGTAATGTGAATATGGGTCACTACATGATGTGTATTGTGAATATGGGTCACTATGTGTATTGTGAATATGGGTTTTGAGGTGTTTGGGCAGTAGGGAACAAGTATGGGTTGTAAAAAGGATTGGATCCTTTTAGTAGGATTTGCGCTCGTGGGTAGGAGCAGCCTGATTGGGGAGCTTTAATTGGGTGTATGTGTTGTGCAAGTGCACAACATTGATCAGGCGCTAGGGGGGATGGGGTAAGAAAACAGATAGGGGCAAAACGTGAGACAATTGGGGTAGGGATCACGTGGGAGAATTGCTGAGAATGAGACAAAAAGGTAAAGATAAAGTATAACTGAAACAGCTAAAGAGAAATAAAGATGTAAAGAAGTAATAAATAAATAAATAAAAATAAATATAAAATAAAAATAAAAATAATAATAATAAAAATAATAGTAAAATCAAATAATTGACCAAATAATGTTTACACTCCTTATAGGAGTAAGTAGAAGCAGTCCAGGTTTTAGGGAGGTTAAATAATAGTGCAGGGCAAACTTATTTAACCTCCCTAAAACCTGGACTGCTTCTACTTACTCCTATAAGGAGTGTAAACATTATTTGGTCAATTATTTGATTTTACTATTATTTTTATTATTATTTATTTTTATTATCATTTTTATTTTTATTTTATTTTTATTTTTATATTTATTTATTTTTATTTATTTATTTATTTATTACTTCTTTACATCTTTATTTCTCTTTAGCTGTTTCAGTTATACTTTATCTTTACCTTTTTGTCTCATTCTCAGCAATTAACCCTCCCACGTGATCCCTACCCCAATTGTCTCACGTTTTGCCCCTATCTGTTTTCTTACCCCATCTCCCCCTAGCGCCTGATCAATGTTGTGCACTTGCACAACACATACACCCAAGTAGAGAACAAGTATTGAATTTGAGAGGTGCACCAAATACGCTAGTACCAACTCTACCTCTGTCTGCTGGGGGAGGGGGAGGTGTATTGTAAATTAGATTGTGCTACTGTGTGGTGTATTATGAAACGTGGATACTATTTTGCAGCCATGCTTCTTGTAAGATGAAGCTCTTTGTTTTTTTGGCTGAAAAGGCGCAAATGTACATTTCGCAGGAGGGCCCCCAAACACCCTAGCACCAGCCCTGGTGAACAGTTCTCTTTGCAGGAATTCATGTCAACTATTTCACAACTGTATGAAGCACCAGACAGTAAGCAAGTTCCTGATGATATGAGAGCAAGGGTGATACAGTAAAGACAGGTGTTTTAACACAAGTGCTTTACCAGCTGAATAAATGACTTGTGATGCTACAGCTAAATGGCTCCAGCTGTGACACATTGTAGTGTAGAGCGACCAAGTGTTCAGGGTATAATTGCTCTCTAGCGATAGAGAACGAGAGTGAATGGGAGCTCCTGTTCCATAAGAGTGTCAGCACCGGGCTATAGTATAATAGACTGATGGGGCATACACATGGGGCAATGTTTGCTTATTTTCTAAGTGATCTGTCTAGATCGCTCAGAAATTAAGCACAAATCGATGTGTGTGTACACCCCATAGCGATGGCAATGCACGGTCCCGCGCATCACCATCGCCGGCTCAGATCTTTAGCACATGCAGGCAAAATCTAGTTAAATCGCTTAGCAAGTGCATAATAAACATTTGTTAGCACAGATCGCTTAGCACACATCGCTGTGTGTGTGTGTGAGCGATCTAGACACCAGGAAGTTTAAGGGAAATCACACAGATCGCTAAGCACACATCTGTGACTGCCCAGAAAGCACCTGTCTGATAGCACTGTCAGTAAGAAGTAAATATCAGTAAATGGGATATTGTGACCAGTGTTCCCTCTAAGCTGTGCGCTCGTGCGCGCGCACACAACTCAACGAGTGTGCGCACAGACATGACAACAGAGCGCACAAAGCAGAAGTGGTCCCTTTTTGCAGTTGTGCACTCAATTAATGTGTGTTTCACCCATTAACTGCATTGTGTGCTGTGTTTTGAATGTTTAAATGTTTAATATCATATTGAAGTAAAGTTAACACAAGTGCTGAACATCATTTTCCAGTTATATATAAGTGACGCACAAAAATAAAAATTTCCTTCAAAAGTTGCACAGCCAAAATCTTTTGCGGCACACAGCCTTCGTAAAATTAGAGGGAACATTGATTGTGACTCAAGTGAGAATTTATAACAAACAAGTGTTTTGTGGTAATCAATGTTCTTAACAAAAAAATGAACACCTCCACAGACTGCCTCTGTATATCTAAACCTATATTGTTATTGCAGGCTTAGGCTGAACTCTCTGGGAGAGGGCAACCAGATCGGTGCAGCAGGGGCAGGGCAGCCGGAGGGTGTCATAAAAGAGGCTGGATGGGAAGATCTTTGTTTAGGGGGGCATGGGGGACGCCAGTGGCAATGCGGGGGACTTGCACATTTTTCCGGGGGGGCAGGGAGGACAACCCAGTTTTCGGGAGCCTCCCGGCCACTGCGGGAGGGTAGGCAACCATTGAATAAAATTACTTTTGTGCTGTTAAGTACATTACAAACAATAGACTTATATTGAGATAGCAAATAACACACAGTATATTGACTCTATGATACGTGGCACATTTCTCTAAATATGTCACTCTCAAGGCACATGTAAACTGCATTATAATTGTATTGTTTAGTATAATATACCTATAGATCCCCTACTCTCCTCCGGTGATAAAGTTATAGACTTTTGAGAGAAAAGCAGCAATGTACCATTATACAAATACCCTCTCCACCATTTTCCTTTTTTTTTTGCAAAGTAAAATCACCTTTATTTTATCATTACCAGTTATTTATACAGCACACACATAGGCCCCTCATTCTGATTGACCCGCAAAGCTGCGAAATCTGCGGCGCCCCTGTACGGGAAGAGGTCAGGAAGCTAACATCCGGTGACATCAGCTGCCTGCCCCCAGCACCCACATCACCGGTGAATTTCCATGGAAATGCACAGCGATCAGGGGCAGATTTTCCACAGTCCCTGGGGTGAATTTTCCACAAGTCAACCTAGGTGCCTGTCTAGGGGCCCCATAAAGATATCCTGGCCATTCAAAGCATTCCCAGAGGAGCACTGAGCGACTGCCACATGATAGCATGACATTATATGGACCTGCACACACTCACAAATTTTTTTGATGGGATAAATTTCATTTGGACAAACAAAATGGTTTCATCTTTTGAGGAACGCCCCAAACCGGTATCCGCCTCTGGTTGCTGTCCCAGTGGAGCTTACAATCTATATATTCCCTACAACACATCATTTTGTTGAGAGCCAATGAACCAACCAGTATATTTTTGGATTGTAGGAGGAAACTGGAACTCAATGTTGAGTATTTCTCAGCATTGAGGACACCATTAATTCTGACCAAATCCCCAACTCCGTTTTGTGAAATACAGCCCCAAACTTGCAAGGAACTTCCATCTGGCATCACTGTTGCTGGCAAACATTATTCACCTGCTCACCTGCCCTTTGACAAACAAACTAACTTCTATTACAGGCATAGGGCACATTTACCAAGATGCGATCTGGGCGGAATATTACCGCCCAGGATAGTATTGTAAAATGCAATCACGCTCTGAAAGGAGCCCGTCCCTGCGAAGCGTTAACACGGAAGCCGGGGGAGCTGCGCATACGAGGTTATGCGCTGACCCCACTGACCGCACTGCTACCCGGGCAGTGCGATGTGTGGCCAGAGGCTACAATGGGCTATCACCATCCCAGAATGGTGATAGCCCAGGAATGCGAAGCCGGGCTGCTCGATGTTGAACATCGGGCAGCTTCACATCCCCCATAGAAACCTATGGGGGATGCAGCCGGCGGCGCTGCAGTGGGGATCGCAGCAGGGATCGGAGATTCCTGCTGCGGTCCCCCTTTAACACATTCAGGTGATACTTAATATTTGCGGTTAACCCCCGATTTCTGGGATTTAGTCGCAATTATTACTTGATAAATGGGGCCCATAGACTCAAAAGTTCAGAGCACCTTCTGCCATTGTTCTGCACCCTAGTTCCTATCTTTTTGGGCATAGTTGCTTCGCCTGGCCTTGTTTCTATGTCGAATGTATGACTTTATTTGTGCAATTCTTCCATTAATGGACAGACTTCTCTGAACAGTAGATGGGTGTACCTGGGTCCCATTAGTTTGTGCCAGTTCTGAGCTGATGGCACTGCTAGACATCTTGCGGTTTTGAATGGAAGTAAGCATGATGTCTTTCATCTTCTGTGCTTATTTGGCCGACCACTGCATCTAAGGTCCTCAGCATGGCCTGTTTCTTTGTGCTTCTTCAAAAGAGGGTGTACAGTACATCTTGAAACCACAGTCTGCTTTGAAATCTTTGTCTTGGACAGACCTTGCTGTTGCAGTATAACTGCTGTTGCAATGTCTTGTTGCTGTGCTCAGTTTTGCCATGGTCATGAAACTGTCTATCACAACCTCACCTGTGTAGCAGAGTTTTGCTGTTTCTCACCCAGTTTTAAGTCTCCTAAACAGCTGTTTCTGTTTCAGTTAATGATTGTTTCAACCTATATACTATATACTATATACTATATATATATATATATTATCACCTGTTTGTTATGATTTGTTAATCATATACCTGACTTACCCTGACGAAATCCCTGACTTTGTGAAAGCATACCTAGATGAATTGATGGTGTTTTGAAGGCTTAGAAGCTCACAACAAATATTGGTTTGGTTTAGATTTCTCTACAGTTCAGTTAATTTACATTTTTGTTAATTGACAAAAAAAGAAATGATCACTTCTATTTTTAAAAGCATTCTTATTTGGGTGCCGGAGGATTCACCGACAGTCGGGATTCCGACAGTCATTACCCCGATGTCGGAATCCCGACTACTCCCTCTTGGGGATCCACAACCCCCATAGAGGGGGAACAAAATAGGCAGCGAGCCAATGTGCCTGCAGAGTGGTGAGCGCAGCGAGCCCGCAAGTCGGGCTAATGACTGTCGGAATCCCAACTGTCGGTGTGTTATACCACACCCTTCTTATTTTACCGCATTCTTTGCACAAACTTTTGTATAATACTGTACATATATATATATATATATATATATATATATATATATGATCTAGAAGAGACAAATGTGGGCGCTCCAATAGTGCAAAGATTACCACTTTTTAAAACAATGGAATTTATTTAGAAACTGCACAAGACAAGGGATGGGTAACGTACCATATACAGCGGCTTACACTCGCCGGACACAGCACAGGCAAAGGACGGTGCAAAAGCACCTTACAGGCGTTGGAGAGGTTACACTCAAGGCTCCGGTTGTGCTGGACGCTAGGCCACGCCCCTACGCGTTTCGTCACGCTGGACTTCGTCAGAGGGCTGGCCTAGCGTCAGACACGCACCTCTTAAATAGCACAGCACCAGGTGCATCAAATTACTATCTAATACAAAAGGTATGCTATCTTACAATTGCCTGACATAATTCAAGCATAAACATTAATTTTTAACCATGCATACGGTAGTAATATCCGTGCATTTACTATACATATATATTCAATTAATAAAAAATACATAAAAATACTAATGAATTTAAAATCACATATTTTAAAACATATTTAGCTTTCAACACTTTTCTTAAAAAACAAGACAGCAACAATTAGTGAAAAAATGGTACAAACTCTCATACAAGTAGAATCGTTTCACATAGAGAACCATTAAAAATGTATATATAGAACATTTTTTATACACAGTCAAATCAATAATTTGAGTAAATGATGAAAAAGAAGATATATATAGGACACAAGTAGAATGCAAATATTTCTGTTGTGCGCATAATTTCACTCCTGGAAAGAGAAAGAA
Organism: Crinia signifera; assembly: GCF_055691185.1. Lineage (NCBI taxonomy): Eukaryota > Metazoa > Chordata > Amphibia > Anura > Myobatrachidae > Crinia > Crinia signifera. The sequence goes on from NC_139222.1 coordinate 65,394,757, forward strand.
GAATATAATAATACCAGGACACAGATTGAAGAATACAATCAATACAATCCGTCACAAATATACATTTCACTTCTAGAAATTATAATTCTTTTAAAAACCATAATTAGTGGATACTTTGATCGGCAGATATAATAGATGCGCAGTACACAGAAAAATGCGCAATACCCAGAAAAAAGTACAGCAAACAGAAGGAATCACCTGAGAAAGGGAGTTATCTCCATAGTCTCATTTAACCCTGTCGGACATAGGGTGTCTAAATTATAGATCCAATAAGACTCCTTTCTCATAAGGAGATTCTCTCTATTGCCTCCTCTCACATCTAGTGTCACATGTTCTAAACCCATAAATTTCATACCTGTTGGGTCACCACCCTGGCAGTTTTTAAAATGCCGGGGGACACTATGTGAGGTCAGCCCATTCTTAATGTTTCGAAAATGCTCTAAGATGCGAATTTTGAGCATTCTTTTAGTTTGCCCCACGTATTTTTTCCCGCAGGGACAAACCAAAAGATAAACCACATGGGTACTCAGACAATTCATGAAACCTTTGATGGTAAGTTCTTTGTTCTTTTTACCTTCTACTTTTTTCATTCCCTTAATTGTATGGCAACACATTTTGCATTTACCGCAAGGAAAAAAGCCTTGCGGTGAAGTCATTTGTTTCATAAAGGTTAAACTGGGTGTAGGATCTAATTGCAAGAGACTTGGGGACAACCGATTTTTCAAAGTAGTTGCCCTCTTGAAAATTAGTTCTGGTCTCTCTCCAACTACTTTCTGCAAGAAAGGATCCATTTTTATTACCGGCCAATGTTTAGTCAACACACGTCTGATGTCATTACTTCTGATATTATAAGTTGTAACAAATGGACAAATTAGATCTTTACTTTTGTCTTTCTTTGGCTTATACTTTCTATCTAGGTCCCTGCATTTCTTTATTGCAGCTTGTATAAGACCCTCTGGGTAACCTTTATCTCTAAATCGGGCAGTGTATGTCGACACTTGCCCGTCAAAGATTTCAAGGCTACTGCAGTTACGACGTAGTTGGAGCAGTTGAGAATAAGGGAGATTGTCCTTTCACTTATTCAGATGACAACTATTGTAGTCCAAATAATTATTGGAATCTACCATCTTGAAAAAGGTGGAAGTTTCAATTTCAAATTCATTTGTTACCAGATTCTCAGACACCTTAATGTTCAAATCTAAGTACTCCACAGTGTTTGTTTCGAATTTATACGTAAAAGACAAGTTGTACGTATTGGTATGCAAATATTTCACAAATCTTTCAAATTCCTCCTGGGTGCCAGACCATACTAGTATCAGGTCGTCTATATATCTTTTATAAGTGGTAATCTGATGAATGAATGGATTGTTATTATAGATATGTTCATGTTCCCACTCCCCTAAATACAAATTAGCGAACCCTGGGGCGCAAACGGTCCCCATCGCTGTCCCGCACTGTTGCAAATAATAAGTACCCAAAAATGTAAAGTAATTAAATTTGAGCACAAATTCACAATAAATCGCCTTTTTGCTTCTGTTAAAGTAGGATCCCGGGACAGCACTTGATAAATACATTCCAACCCTTTTTCATGGGGTATCGATGTGTACAAAGAGTCCACATCTATTGTCCCCCAATTGGCATTTTTGTCCCACTCTAATTGGTCCACAAATTGCAGCACTGCAGTAGAATCTTTAATGTAGGATTTTAAACTTGGAACATATTTATTTAAATAGGAATCAACCCACTCCGAGACCCTTGATGTCAAAGAGTCTACCCCGGACACAATTGGGCGTCCTGGGGGGGGGGCGGTTTGGCTTTTGTGGATTTTAGGAAGATGATATATTGTTGCTATCCTTGGTTTATCATTTAACATATAGTTATATTCCTCTTTACAAATACATTTATCAGACAATCCATTGTTCAAAAGGTCTCTCAATTCTTCCAAATATCCTATAGTAGGATCATTGGATAAAACCTGGTATGAAAGAGGATCTGATAGCAACCTAAGCATTTCTTTAACATAGTTATCTCTATCCATCACAACCAAACCACCCCCTTGTTCCGCTTGTTTGAACACAATGTTTTTGTTCTCTAACAACTCCTTCAGTGCTGTATTTTCCTGGCTTGATATATTATGTTCATTAATTCTTATTTGGTCCTGTATTTTATCCAGGTCCTTTTTAACCAATTGAAAAAAATAAATCAATATTTGGACCCCTCGATTCCACGGGGTAAAATGTGTTAGATTTTTTTAAACCTGTCTCATTATGCATTTTCAACCTTATATTCAAGCATAAACATTCATTTTTAACCATGCATACGGTAGTAATATCCGTGCATTTACTATACATATATATTCAATTAATAAAAAATACATAAAAATACTAATGAATTTAAAATCACATATTTGAAAACATATTTAGCTTTCAACACTTTTCTTAAAAAACAACACAGCAACAATTAGACCTCCCTTAACACAAAATAGGTTCCAACCTTTACACTTTACAATCTGTAGCAGAAAATATTAATTTTTTAGACCAGCGCCAGAACCAGGGAGCCAGATTGTTAACAGAGTCCCCAGTCACCTCGAGATGGGGCAAAAGAAAACAAGACGAAGGGGGAAGAGAGGGGGGAAAGGTACCCACCTTCAAAAGGAGAACCCTAAAATAATAAAAAATCTGAAATTTCTGAAGTAAAAGGTATATTTAATTTGTCTAGCACTGTATTGACCGCCCAACAACTAAAATTATTTAAAAAAGGGCTTTCATTCGCCCCATCATCAAAGGTAAATCATTTTGAGTTGTATATAGATTTAAACCTATATATTAGAAGATTAACGCTAAAGCGACATTTTGCAAAAATTGCAGAGGAAAACTCGGATCCCTCATGTATAAGGTTGAAAATGCATAATGAGACAGGTTTAAAAAAATCTAGCACATTTTACCCCGTGGAATCGAGGGGTCCAAATATTGATTTATTTTTTCAATTGGTTAAAAAGGACCTGGATAAAATACAGGACCAAATAAGAATTAATGAACATAATATATCAAGCCAGGAAAATACAGCACTGAAGGAGTCGTTAGAGAACAAAAACATTGTGTTCAAACAAGCGGACAAAGGGGGCGGTTTGGTTGTGATGGATAGAGATAACTATGTTAAAGAAATGCTTAGGTTGCTATCAGATCCTCTTTCATACCAGGTTTTATCCAATGATCCTACTATAGGATATTTGGAAGAATTGAGAGACCTTTTGAACAATGGATTGTCTGATAAATGTATTTGTAAAGAGGAATATGACTATATGTTAAATGATAAACCAAGGATAGCAACAATATATCATCTTCCTAAAATCCACAAAAGCCAAACCGCCCCCCCAGGACGCCCAATTGTGTCCGGGGTAGACTCTTTGACATCAAGGGTCTCGGAGTGGGTTGATTCCTATTTAAATAAATATGTTCCAAGTTTGAAATCCTACATTAAAGATTCTACTGCAGTGCTGCAATTTGTGGACCAATTAGAGTGGGACAAAAATGCCAATTGGGGGACAATAGATGTGGACTCTTTGTACACATCGATACCCCATGAAAAAGGGTTGGAATGTATTTATCAAGTGCTGTCCCGGGATCCTACTTTAACAGAAGCAAAAAGCGATTTATTGTGAAATGTGTAAGATTTGTGCTCAAATTTAATTACTTTACATTTTTGGGTAAAGTACAACAACAGTGCGGGACGGCGATGGGGACCGTTTGCGCCCCAGGGTTCGCTAATTTGTATTTAGGGGAGTGGGAACATGAACATATCTATAATAACAATCCGTTCATTCATCAGATTACCACTTATAAAAGATATATAGACGACCTGATACTAGTATGGTCTGGCACCCAGGAGGAATTTGAAAGATTTGTGAAATATTTGCATACCAATACGTACAACTTGTCTTTTACGTATAAATTCGAAACAAACACTGTGGAGTACTTAGATTTGAACATTAAGGTGTCTGAGAATCTGGTAACAAATGAATTTGAAATTGAAACTTCCACCTTTTTCAAGACGGTAGATTCCAATAATTATTTGGACTACAATAGTTGTCATCTGAATAAGTGGAAGGACAATCTCCCTTATTCTCAACTGCTCCGACTACGTCGTAACTGCAGTAGCCTTGAAATCTTCGACGGGCAAGTGTCGACATACACTGCCCGATTTAGAGATAAAGGTTACCCAGAGGGTCTTATACAAGCTGCAGTAAAGAAATGCAGGGACCTAGATAGAAAGGATCTAATAAAGTATAAGCCAAAGAAAGACAAAAGTAAAGATCTAATTTGTCCATTTGTTACAACTTATAATATCAGAAGTAATGACATCAGACGTGTGTTGACTAAACATTGGCCGGTAATAAAAATGGATCCTTTCTTGCAGAAAGTAGTTGGAGAGAGACCAGAACTAATTTTCAAGAGGGCAACTACTTTGAAAAATCGGTTGTCCCCAAGTCTCTTGCAATTAGATCCTACACCCAGTTTAACCTTTATGAAAAAAATGACTTCACCGCAAGGCTTTTTTCCTTGCGGTAAATGCAAAATGTGTTGCCATACCATTAAGGGAATGAAAAAAGTAGAAGGTAAAAAGAACAAAGAACTTACCATCAAAGGTTTCATGAATTGTCTGAGTACCCATGTGGTTTATCTTTTGGTTTGTCCCTGCGGGAAAAAATACGTGGGGCAAACTAAAAGAATGCTCAAAATTCGCATCTTAGAGCATTTTCGAAACATTAAGAATGGGCTGACCTCACATAGTGTCCCCCGGCATTTTAAAAACTGCCAGGGTGGTGACCCAATGGGTATGAAATTTACGGGTTTAGAACATGTGACACTAGATGTGAGAGGAGGCAATAGAGAGAATCTCCTTATGAGAAAGGAGTCTTATTGGATCTATAATTTAGACACCCTATGTCCGACAGGGTTAAATGAGACTATGGAGATAACTCCCTTTCTCAGGTGATTCTTTCTGTTTGCTGTACTTTTTTCTGGGTATTGCGCATTTTTCTGTGTACTGCGCATCTATTATATCTGCCGATCAAAGTATCCACTAATTATGGTTTTTAAAAGAATTATAATTTCTAGAAGTGAAATGTGGATTGTATTGATTGTATTCTTCAATCTGTGTCCTGGTATTATTACATTCTTCTTTCTCTTTCCAGAAGTGAAATTATGAGCACAACAGAAATATTTGCATTCTACTTGTGTCCTATATGTATCTTCTTTTTCATCATTTACTCAAATTATTGATTTTACTGTGTATAAAAAATGTTCTATATTTACATTTTTAATGGTTCTCTATGTGAAACAATTCTACTTGTATGAGAGTTTGTACCATTTTTTCACTAATTGTTGCTGTGTTGTTTTTTTAAGAAAAGTGTTGAAAGCTAAATATGTTTTAAAATATGTGATTTTAAATTCATTAGTATTTTTATGTATTTTTTATTAATTGAATATATATGTATAGTAAATGCACGGATATTACTACCGTATGCATGGTTAAAAATGAATGTTTATGCTTGAATTATGTCAGGCAATTGTAAGATAGCATACCTTTTGTATTAGATAGTAATTTGATGCACCTGGTGCTGTGCTATTTAAGAGGTGCGTGTCTGACGCTAGGCCAGCCCTCTGACGAAGTCCAGCGTGACGAAATGCGTAGGGGCGTGGCCTAGCGTCCTGCACGACCGGAGCCTTGAGTGTAACCTCTCCAACGCCTGTAAGGTGCTTTTGCACCGTCCTATGCCTGTTCTGTGCGGCGAGTGTAAGCCGCTGTATATGCTACGTTACCCATCCCTTGTCTTGTGCAGTTTCTAAATAAATTCCATTGTTTTAAAAAGTGGTAATCTTTGCACTATTGGAGCGCTCACATTTGTCTCTTCTAGATCAAACAAATCCCATTTTTTGGATCCGGGAGAACCGCTGTGTTCAGTTTGTGGAGCTGCCGGCTTGAATCGAGCAAGTGCATTTAAACAGTGTGGAGCTGTGACTCACCTGTGTCCATCAAGGACCGATTAAGACTGTGTCTTAAGGACTGGTATATAATACCATATCATTTACATTTTTTTTTCTCACTGTATTTTATTTGTATACACATATATATATATACTATATATACATACATATATGTACTGAATTATCACAGATTTTGTCAAATTGATTCCAATATATGATCATACTACCACTGTATTTTTTATGAGCCGTGTTGTGGGCTTTTATTAAATTTTTATATTGTGCAAAAAAGTTGTGTACTTTCACCTTTAAGCGCACTCTGTTCCTGTTCTGTATATATATATATATATAGAGAGAGAGAGAGAGAGAGAGAGAGAGAGAGAAGAGAGAGAGAGAGAGAGAAGAGAGAGAGAGAGAGAGAGAGAGAGAGAGAGAGTTAAGTTTTAAGACCAAGACTACATTTTCAGTTCATATGTAAAATATTTGCATATACTGAAAGATCTATACCAGTGGTCGCCAACCCGTCGCTCGCGAGCTACTCTGAGCAAAACGGGTGGCTCGACCACTGCTCTCCGCCCCAGGTCCGCCTGCTGCTGCCTCCCCCTGCCGCCACTGCCTTCACCCGCACTCCTCCAATGTCTTCTTCTTTCGCCGCTGCATTAGCCCGCACTCCGGAGGAGACAGGCGCTAGAAGTCATATTTGACTTCTAGCGTCTGACAGGGAGGTCCCCCTATCTTTGCATCTCCTTACCTTTCCTCCTGTTTCCGGCAATCAGTCCATGCCCGTGGTTGTGCAATCTCTCTGTTGATGTCCAGGATCCACCCACGAGTGAGGTAAGCCAGCACCACAGTGCACAGTGGCACCAGCAGTACCCTGCTCTGTATCTGTAATCCCTAGCTGCCTGCTTACTCCTCTCCATGGCTCCCCTCCACCTGTAATGCATGGCACCTCACTGCTCACCCCCTACTCCTCCAATGATCAGCTCCCCTCCACCTTCAAAACTTTTCTTCATGCATCCCCTGCACATCACCTCTACCTTCTGTCCCCAGTACCTCGCTTCTGCCTCTGGCCCCCAGTACCTCGCTTCTGCCTCCGGCCCCCAGCACCTCACTTCTGCCTCCGGCCCCCAGCACCTTACTTCTGCCTCCGGCCCCCAGCACCTTACTTCTGCCTCCGGCCCCCAGCACCTCACCTCTGCCCCCAGCACCTCACCTCTGCCCCCAGCACCTCACTTCTGCCTCTGGCCCCCAGCACCTCACCTCTGCCCCCAGCACCTCACTTCTGCCTCTGGCCCCCAGCACCTCACTTCTGCCTCTGGCCCCCAGCACCTCACCTCTGCCCAAGCACCTCACTTCTGCCTCTGGACCCCAGCACCTCACCTCTGCTCCCAGCACCACACTTCTGCCTCTGGCCCCCATCACTTCACCTCTGCCCACCCTGCACCTCATCTCTGCCTCTGGCCCACAGCACCTCACCTCTGCCTCCTTCCCCCAGCACCTCACCTCTGCCTCCTGCCCCCAGCACCTCACTTCTGCCTCTGGCCCCCAGCACCTCACCTCTGCCCCCAGCACCTCACTTCTGCCTCTGACCCCCAGCACCTCACCTCTGCTTCCTGCCCCTTCACTTCACCTCTGGCATCTGCCCCTTGTACTTTACCTCTGCTTTCTACCCCCTGCACCTCACCTCAGTCTCCTGCCCCCAGCTCCTCACCTCTTCCTCCTGCCCCCAGCACCTCACCTCACCTCTGCCTCCTTCCCCCAGCACCTCACCTATGTCTCCTGCCCCCAGCACCTCACTTCTGCCTCTGGCCCCCAGAACCTCACCTCTGCCCCCTGCACCTCACCTCTGCCTCCTTCCCCCAGCATCTCACCTCTGCCTCCTGCCCCCAGCACTTCACCTCTGCCTCCTGACCCCAGCACCTCACCTCTGCCTCCTGCCTCCAGCACCTCACCTTTGCTTCTTGATCCCCTGGCAATGAAAAATAACCCCTGGCAACTAAAATTAAGCCATGGCAGCAAGCATTGACCCCTGGCATAAAGCAGGTAATATACATTTTATTTTATTAAAAGCTTTATTGTGGGACATTGCGGTGTGTGGCATAATGCATTTTGGGGGCTTTCCTGCATCCCACCTGGGCCTGACAGTGTCCTGTGGTGGCACATTGGTGAATAGACGGTGTGTACATGCGCACAGCATCTATTTAGAGAGGCTGGGGGCATGGCCAGCAACTCTCAGAGCGCTGGCCATGCCCCCATAGAGGGAAACATTTTGGACGCTTGCCCACGGCACATGTAGATGTCCCTTCTCCTCTGCCTCCAGTGTTGTGAGGTATGTATGCGGCATATTGGACATTGCAGTGTGTGGCATAATGTGTCAGGGCATTGCGATGTGTAGCATAATGTGTAAAGGACATTTTTTGGTTATTATGCAGATGTTTTTATTTTTTTATTTTAGTAGCTCTTCAGGCGGTTTCTTTTGTCACGAGTAGCTCACGCCCCCAAAAAGGTTGGAGACCACTGATCTATACAGTTGGGTGTCACACATTATTAATATAAAGCTAAACATACCATGTACAATACACAGTGCTGCTTGTGTTACCAATAACCCGTGTTGGTATTTTTTCCCTGTTAGATGTATAAGATGTCTTAAAAGAAGGCATATTATATAAACCTAACTTACATATGAAACCACATGTGCTCAGTCAGCATAGTAAGAGCCGGGAACTCACTGAAGTATTACACATTCTGTAGTCCTCTCTTCCAGCTGTGCATGCAAACTTCACCCCAAGATACCTACATATATAAATGGACAGAATTGCTGAGCACTGAACACTGGAATAAATATGGTTTAACTCTCGCCATTACCTCTGTACTGTGTACAAAGATCCACCTACAGTACATGTAACAGCACTACTGGGGACATGATATGTAACAGCACTACTGGGGACATGATATGTAACAGCACTACTGGGGACATGATATGTAACTGGCACTACTGGGGACATGATACAGTATGTAACAGCACTACTGGGGACATGATATGTAACTGGCACTACTGGGGACATGATATGTAACTGGCACTACTGGGGAAAGGATATGAAACTGGCACTACTGGGGACATGAGATGTAACTGGCACTACTGGGGACATGATATATAACTGGCACTACTGGGGACAAGATATATAACTGGCACTACTGGGGACATGATATGTAACTGGCACTACTGGGGACATGATATGTAACTGCCACTACTGGGGACATGATATGTAAATGCCACTACTAAGGGACATGATATGTAACTGGCACTAAATATCTGCAAGAAGATGATTGCTTGGCATTTAAATTCAGTGCCTGATATAGGACACAAACTTTGTTTCATGTTTTGAAACCTTGTTTTATGCACAAATAAAAATATATTTGTCTGCATTTCATGTGTTTGATGTGTTTGTACAACATAAATGCAACATACCTCAAGATACATCATTGAAATATAAAAATATTCTGAAAAACAGAATAATCCGTTATCCAAAATACTTCTGGTCCCAAGCATTTTGGATAAGGGATATTCAACCTGTATTATATCATGGAACAATGTGATACATTGATAATTATTAGTGGAAAATACATAGAGTACAAGTGGACAATATTTTGGCTGGAGACCATAATATCCCCCTCCCTTTGCTGTTCAGCCTGTGATACATTGTTGTTTTGCATGCGAGTATTACCTCTGGAAAATGTACAAGCTTTGAAACTTGGATTCCTAAGGGGTTTATTTTAGAGATCACTTAATTTATAGTAACAAATAAATTATTCCTGTGTAATACCAAAGCTGTTGCAATGTTATAATCTGTTAATAAGTGATCATACCTGTAGCAGAAATAATGTGGATGAAAATTAAAAAAGGCAGGTTTTTACTATTCCTCTTTTTTGTATTTTGTAAGTTTTCTATTTATGTTAGCTCTTTTATACAGTCTTGACACACATTTATTTATATATATACGCAGTACTATTTTTCTGGAAAAATAGGTCCAGAAACTCCGGGTCTGGGGGTAGATTGATTAAATAAAAATAGAGAGAAAGGGAGAGGGTGAGAAAGGGAGAGGGTGAGAGAGAGAGAGCGAGAGAGCGAAGAGAGAGAGAGAGAGAGAGAGAGAGATGCATATATTGTATTTAGAAACAAAGGCACTCACAGGTGACTTTAACAAAAAAAACTTATCTTATGGAAAGTACATTGTGGCCCAGAACAGGTTCAGGAACCCAGTTCCTGATGACTGAGTTACTGCTGGTTCCTGCTAAAATATAGCACTGTAAATACTGTTTGGTCAGACTAGCTGCTCTTTATAAATGTAAAGCAAAGCTCTATGTAGGGCAAGTACATAACCACAAGGTCATTAGACATCTTGCTATTGATATTTACTAACCCACTGAAATAGTTATAGTATTATTGTAACAGCTGATAAAGTTTACAAATCATAAATGCAGTTTAGTGCATGCTATAAAATTGCAGAGAATAATACTACTTATGTTTCCAAGCTGATAAACAGGTACTCCGGTTTCTTCCCACAATCCAAAAATATACAGGTAGGTTAATTGGCTCCCAACAAAATTAACCCTAGAATGTCTGTGTGTGCGTGTACATATGGTAGGGAATATAGTTGTAAGCTCCACTGGGGCAGGGACTGATGTGAATGTTCTAATATTCTCTGTAAAGTGCTGCGGAATATGTGGGCGCTATATCAATAACGCTACTCATGCCATATTTATAAACTTACCGGGTCAGCAGCCCAAACAGCTCCAGGCACAAATGATCAAATGGAGAGTGCAGTCCTCAGAAATGAACGAAGATATAGAATTATGGACTGAATATCTGAATATGCTATATGTACTTCTAGATCTTCTTTTACAGTCTACAGTAAAGTCTACAGCGTTTACACATCCATTTGATTTATATATATATATATATATATATATATATATTTATTTATTAACAGTTTCTTATATAGCGCACACATATTCCGCAGCGCTTTAATATGTATATTTTAGATATGTATAATCATTATTATTATTGTTGTTTATTTATATGGCACCACAAGGTTTCCGCAGCACCTAACAATACATAAATGAGCAAAAAAAATAATGAATTGCAGTACAAGATAATTTAATTTTTAGTCATGATAATTATTCTAAGAAAAGCACGTGAGGAGAGGATCCTACTCCTGAGAGCTTACATTCCAAAGAATAGATAGATAGATAGATAGATAGATAGATAGATAGAGTAGACAGGATGGGAGAGCACTCCTCATACAATCAGCTTTTCTGGTGCCATCCAAGGAATAATTACGTCTCAGGCAGGAATACAGACTGACTGTATTCCTGCCTGAGACGTAATTATTCCTGAGTGCCACCATCATCGGTCTGGTGTAATATATATATATATATATATATATATATATATATATATATATATATATATATATATATATATATATATACATACATATACACAGTTTGTTTGTAACTTACCTGTATGATTCACATCTGAACAAGCCTGTAATAATGCATCTGGACGTTCAATATTCTTTATCTCATTATTGGATTTTTTTTTAGCATTTTAACAGGTTGTCTCCAAGAATAGGAGACATTGGCACCATTCCATTTTTGTTTTGCATATACATACAGTATATATATATATATATATATATATATATATATATATATATATATATATATATATATATATCTCACTTCTCCGCTCAGATCGAGAAGCTTCCACTCTAGAAACAATCAAAATATAGACTCAAGACTTTCCTGTTCACCCAAGCATTTCACTAATGTCCCTTGTTAAGTTTGTAGTTTGTGCTGTAAAAGGCTAATGCAAGCACTTTGAGTCCTTTTAGGAGAAAAGTGCTATATAAATAAAATGAATAACATTAATAACATTATATATATATATATATATATATATATATATATATATATATATATATACACACACACATAGAGTTAATATGTTTATTTACACGTACTGTATATATACATACACACAGCTATAATTTGTGTTCTATAAATAATACCACTAGGAACCTAGATACTGAATTGGCGAGGGGGTGTTTATGGAGGAGAATGGGGGATTATGTAGTGTTTATTATTCCTGCTTTAATAAAAGTCTCACAAAGAGAAGAGGAGGATGGCTGAGCCGCACAGGCTGATTGATACCTAGGAGCCCCTGCCCCGAGAAGCACAATATTATTATCACCATGCATGGAGCAATAGACATAACAGCAGTGTATCTGAGAGCAGCCCAATGACTTACAGATGAGGGGGCCCGGTCCGTGGGCCAGCTCCTTGCTGGGCGCTAACCGAGCTAAGAATGTGATACCCTGCTGGTCCATATGAGGAATAATGCAGCCCCTTGTGCACAGAATCCTAGGGAGGGGACAGGCACACATACCGCACATAACTGCACAGGAAACGTCTCCAGCATCCCAAATTGGGCTTGTGAAAATACCAAAGAGCCGGCATATATGGACATCAACGCCATAAATCTCTTCAGACAACAGAAGTGACCCTTATAGTATACTATTAATATAAAGCAAATAAAGGCATTATCTATAAATAAGTAGAATATTAATTTATTGTTCAGAACAAAGTAACTGCTTATGGTTAAATGTAACAGTGCAATTATGTCCTTCACATTTAATATGGGCAAAACTAACGCCAGATTAATTCTAATAATCCTAATGATGTGCAATGCTCCCAGGCAGTCCTGCTGGGTTACAAGAGACAGTTATTGATGTTTCTGTTAAATGGAAATATTATTAGGACATTTGCGGCGCCCCAGTCTATTACAGAGTTATAATGCATTGATCCCGGCCAGGACTGGCATCCAGTAACTCCGCTATGGAGTGATGGATCTGACCAGTGTCGCAGAAAGGACCAGTTCTAGGTATTTGCGCTGCATTCGTTACGCTGCGTCCTACCTGGATGCGCTGTCACCCGCAACTGCGCACTGTCAATCCAATGTCGGGGAAACAAGGATTTGGGCGGCACAACATTTACTAACAAATATAAAGTAAATGCTCTTTTTGACGCATTCTATATGTTCTTAAATTATTTTGCAAAGGTTAACAAAAGTTTAAACCCACATATAATAATAACTGGGCGCCTGTCCATAATACAGAGGCAAATAATATTATTAACATTAACCATGTTCTCTCCATAAACTCTGAGTACCGGCTTTCGCCCCCCTGCCCCTCCCATGCCTGGTAAAGGCTCCTGGCATGAAAGATGAGCTTCAGATCATTATCCCTAATCAGCAGAAAGCATGTTGTGTGCCTTTGAAGATCCCACATTTATCTGCAGAACCTGAGTGTTTTCTGTCTGCTAGTATAAACTCTGCGGCCCCCTATACCCTAACAAGAGCCCCCCCCCCCCCCCCCTCTTTATGCAACAAGACCAAGCGCTGACTATTTATCTAATTGAATTTCCTTGAATTTTGCTGAGTGCTTGTAATAAACTCAACACAGATCTGGGTTTCATTTTAAAATGTAATTAAAGGAAACAAACAAGACCTCGTAATCCAGGCAAGGGAGAGGGACATGCACTGCAGAGTATGTACACCCCACTCCTACTACTGATTGTAGTCATTAATGACAAATGTTGGCCAAGTCCTGCACCTTACAGGTTCTCCTGATTCCCAAAGCGCACTCATTAGAGGGGCAACAGTACTAGTTACTAAGATCTGTAGTTTGTAAGCTCTGTAACACTGGGCACTGGGTGTGCTGCGCCGTTCCTGGGAGTACCCACGTTGCAGGTTAGTGGTTAAAGTCAATTAGCTCAATCCAATCAATTTGATTTAATTGACTTATCTCGTCCAGCTAACACGAGCTCTCTATAAATCTGACGATTACACGTATCATGAAGAGCGTGTAACTCCGAATAAGAACAGCTCTGTTACAGGCTTGCAGTGCGAGGAAATGTAATTTATACTTAAAAGTACCTATTTACCCTGGTAGAGACTATAGGCATGGATCGAGTGGCTGAAGGCATCCAGTGGACATAATGTTCCAGATCTTAATATACAGTAATAAGATACACGCCGCCGAATTCTGATTCCTGCCAGATAGCCTTTATCTGTACATGAATAAATGATAGGCGTGTACAGTATGTGTGTCCTGTTATACAAGCAATCGTCCACATCTAATGTGAATAGCAGCAATATGCTCTGTGTATGTATGTATGTATGTATGTGTGTGTGTGTGTGTGTGTGTGTGTGTGTGTGTGTGTACATAGATAGCTTTGAAATCTCTCTCTCTCTCTCTCTCTCTCTCTCTACCTCTCTCTCTTTCTTTCTCTCTCTCTCTCTCACTCTACCTCTCTCTCTCTCTACCACTCTCTACCTCTACCCAACTACTCCAGAAACATCATATAAACTGTGTAGTGTCACTGGTGTTTGTTGAATATTATTGACCTACAAGTCTCCTGTCCTGTCCTGTCAGCGCTATAATGTAGTATACAAGTGTTCATTACCCATATTGGTACTAAACAGAAGAGAGGAGAATACTGTAAATTGTTTATTAAGAAAACACCAATAAACCTGGTATTACTAACAGAAAGATTTATTTAATTGCATCGATCACATTATTTGTATCTAATTTATCTATGGCAATTACAATGATAACGGCAGTGAATTAATTAAATAAATATGTACTATGCACTACAACTATGCTTCATAATATTGTATGCATGTTAAGGTATGTTCAGTATTTCATTAGAAACACAATAGCAATTCCTTAGAAGTCAGGAAGTGAGGTTTATTACGGTGTACTAGGTTCAACAGCGTCAATACGGTGCAATAGCTATAATATGGTACATACGTAGTGCTAATATGATGTTACTATGGTGCATACCTAGTGCTAATATGATGTGACTATGGTGCATACCTAGTGCTAATATGATGTCATTATGGTGCATACCTAGTGCTAATATGATGTCATTATGGTGCTTACCTAGTGCTAATATGATGTCATTATGGTGCATACCTAGTGCTAATATGATGTTACTATGGTGCTTACCTAGTGCTAATATGATGTTATTATGGTGCATACCTAGTGCTAATATGATGTTATTATGGTGCATACTTAGTGCTAATATGATGTTATTATGGTGCTTACCTAGTGCTAATATGATGTTATTATGGTGCATACCTAGTGCTAATATGATGTTATTATGGTGCTTACCTAGTGCTAATATGATGTTATTATGGTGCATACCTAGTGCTAATATGATGTTATTATGGTGCATACCTAGTGCTAATATGATGTTACTATGGTGCATACCTAGTGCTAATATGATGTTATTATGGTGCTTACCTAGTGCTAATATGATGTTATTATGGTGCATACCTAGTGCTAATATAATGTTACTATGGTGCATAACTAGTGCTAATATAATGTTACTATGGTGCATACCTAGTGCTAATATGATGTTACTATGGTGCATACCTAGTGCTAATATGTTACTATGGTGCATACCTAGTGCTAATATGATGTTACTATGGTGCATACCTAGTGCTAATATGTTACTATGGTGCATACCTAGTGCTAATATGTTATTAATATGATGCATTAGTGTGAATGACTGCTCATATACATATTACTTTTTTCATGAATTCAGGTATTTCTGTCCCCATGCAGACACATAAATACCTATTTCGCTGATTTTTCATAATGATAATATGATAAACCTATGACTGCTAGATTGCATCTGAAACAGACATTCAATTCAGCAATGAGTATGGTCCATGCCGTGTAAAATATTTTACCAATACAAAACCAGTGAGAGTGCAGTGTAGGTTGGGGCTGCTGTGCATATCGCAGTGGCTGAGTATGATTTCCTTAGATGGTTGGATGGATAAATTAGACAGATAGATAGATAGATAGATAGATAGATAGATAGATAATCTATATGGACAGACAATATATCTGTCAATTTATACCACATATATTGTCTCTCATCAATCTCACAGTTTATTTGCACTATCTCTTCCTACCGATAAATATCGATCTAGATAAACGGTGTAAATAAGTTGTGAGGTCGTTTGATGATCTCTCTTTCTCTCTCTCCCTTATCAATTTCTAGCTATCATGCCATTTCGCTCTATCTCACTGTTTACTTATCCATATCTATCTATCTATCTATCTATCTATCTATCTATCTATCTATCTATCTTTGCCACTGGTCTGGGAGAGCTGCTAACCAAGATCTCAGCTTCATATTTCCCTACAATAAGTTATATTATACTTCTAGAGATGTCTGGAACAGTATGCAGTAAGTGCTGCTGGAGGCACCGGGCCTGCATGGGTTAAGGCTGTGAGAAAGGACCCAGGACAGTGAGCCTGGGCCGGGCTATAAGTGAGCACAGTCTCCCAGAGGTAGCTTCTCTGTTTGATCCTGCCGAGCCTGGCGCCTAGCATAACATAACTTGTCTGCCTTATTAAATGCTCTGACTTCTGCTGAAGGATTGCCTGGTGATTCAATGCAATGTTCCGCCACAGCCCTGGCCATTGTAATGAATTAACCATTACTCAGCTAAGTGGAGCAGGTCCCACTGCTGAATGGAATTACTAATGAACCTCTCTGCGCTTTTGCTTTGATGCACAGAAATTGGGTTGCTAGTGTGCACTAATAATTATTTTTATTAATTGTTTTGACAGGAAATTCCTGATGTTTAACTTAACCACATTAGTAAAGTAAGGATCTGCTGCTCTGCTCATTTGATGGTCATTGACAGACGTCTAGACCGCTGAGCTGACAATCTAAAGAAGACAGACATTTAATGCCAATAACACTTCTTAGTACTCATCCGTGAGAAGTAATTCATGGGCTGAGAGTTATTAGATAAATGTTAATGGTGTTATTGTGGATATAGGTAACACGTGTTTTGTATTACTCCGTGGTAGTGCTCTCTTTAACTATAAGGAAACCTGATTTCAGTGGACAATATTTAGGATACGATGCTGTTTATCAGCAGTGATGGAGGCAATAACATGGAGTTAATTCCTCTTATAAGGCTACATAGTCATCATTTGCAATCATGTACTGTAATCTCTCACTGAGCAGCCATTAAACTCCACAGCCAGAACTTCATTAACTTTTTCTTTTCTTTTCCTCTTTCTGCCTTGATGCTTTTTTTTTTTCTTGCTTTTTTTTTGACGAGGAGGAAGGGGGAGTTTGTTGGGCCAATAGAAATCCATCTAGGTGACGTTTACAGGGGTCGGAGTCTACCATTGGTGGGCGGCGCCATGAAAGCGAAGTAAAAAGAGTTTATTAGGTGCGGAGTGGAGTGAGTGTGGAAGCACAATGCTGGCAGTAACCCACTGTGCCAACGATCAGGGGCACCCAGACTGGTGAAGTTGGATAAGCCAGGAGCAGTACATCCATTCTGAAGTACTTTTCCTCCAATGCAGACTGTGCTACAGTATGTGATGTGGAATAAGCAGCAGCAATCTCCCTGTGATGTGTAAGACCAGCAGCATCTTCTCTCCTTAGGGGGCATTGTACCCCCCTGGTGGGGTATACTGTGACAGCACCTCCCCTGCTTGGACAGCTCCTCTCCGGCAGAAGAACTCCGTGTCCCCCCCCTCTCTCACACTCACAGACACACACTCTCACTCTCCTGGGACCAGGGACAGCTCCTCACCATCTTCGGGCACCCAGTGTCTAGTCATTTTATGGCCGATTTTTATTGCCCCTTTTCCTCTGATCATGAATCTTGACCAAGATGGGTCCCCGGGGCCAAAGCACAAACAGCCGGAGGCTAGCCAGACTGAGTTGCCGGTGGCCAGCAGCAGCCCAGAAGTGGCTAGTGTCTGGAAGAGCCCAGCATTGTCGTTCAGTGTGGAGTCCTTGATCTCCCATAGGAAGCCCAGCAAGGCCCAGTCCTCGGAAACAGGGGGTGATGAAGAGCAGCAGCAGCAGCCGCCTGTATTTAGCTCTCGGACATTAGGTGCAGAGAGAGATGCGTCTCCTCTTGGTGGACACTTGGATGACACCTGTAAGCCAGACCCCGAGAGCACTGGAGATCATGGGGGTAACTCCTGGTACCAGGGACCACCCTACTCCTCACCCCCAAGTAAGTAGCAACTGGCAGCTTTACTGGTCAATTGAAAAATCTGCACTTATAGAACAGATTCTTTTTTGTATTTATTTTTTTGGTTTGTTTTGCTGTTTTTGGACGGAACCCTTTTTCTACACATTATGTACATACACAACTTCCCATTCCTAAGCTCCAGCATTCAGGTCTGCAGCTAGATGTGCACAATGTCCCGTGGTTATGTAAACATGAATTGTACTGCTTGTATCCAGTCTATTTATGACGATATATGTATGATAAACATCGCACCGCATCTCACATCAATGTCAGATATATATATATATATATATATACATATACACATACATATATACACATACATATATACACATACATACACACATATACACACACACATACATACATACATACATACACACACACACACACACACACACACACACACACACAAATCCAACAGGTGGCACTCAGTTCCCCCCAAAAAGTAGTCAGAGACGTGTAATATCATATATATATATATATATATATATATATATATATATATATATATATATATATATATATTCGTTGTAGAACTGGCACTCTGCAGACACAGGATGATGATGACGGTGCCTATATATATATACACACACACACACACACACACACACACACACACACACACACACACTTTTTTGGTATTCATTTACAATATATCGAAGAGTACCATACTAATACATGTAATAAGCTGAACAAACGTAGCTTTAAACTTGATAGGATCTGGATAACTATGAAGAAATATAAACGCTGCCTAATAATAAAGTCTACAGTTACAAAACTAGATTTCGGTTCAATTGTATCTGATGTGAATGTGATTATCTCCTGTAGCAGATATAATATAAGCGGTAAGTTATTGTAAGTTTATCTGTATTCAGTTCGGTAATAATTCCTAATATCTGTGACAGTGTTGCTAACACTCGGGTTAAGTCATCATCACACAATGTTCCACTTGACACACACAACACGTCCTAAGTCTAATTTTCTGCCTAATATAACATACAGGCAGGGGGGCAATTCTCTTTGAGCATATGTTGAAAAGCTGTAAAACGATAGCACTGATCATTTAATATGTGCATCTTAGTGAAAAGCTAAATATCATTTAAAGGACATTTATTTTAACATTATATTTGCCACTGATTTCACAATCTACTTATTGCGCTTATACTATTAGCAGTTGCTGTAAAGGGGGAGACAAAGTTCTCCCTGCAACTCTGTTTTGCTGGCACAGTTTGATGATCCTGCCTGCATCAATTACTAGTTCACAATGCATCATATTTTCCCAATGGCTTGCACTGGAATTCACTATGAGTCAATGGCAAAAAAAACCCCACGGATCTGGGGTTTGTGGCTTAAATGTATAAATTATGTTCTATGCTTAAAGAATGAACACAGTTCAGAGAGACTGAGGCAGAGGAACATTGGTGCGATGGGGTTAACAGGACCCACAAATATTCATGTTCCATCTTTCTTTTTTCTTTCAAAAAAGATATTTGTGGAGAAGGAAATGCTAACTTTGAATAACTGTCTTTGTTAACAGGACTCTATAGCATCTTCTGACTTCCCATATCAAAGCAAATGTTGTGCAGTTTAGATAAGTCAATTGAGATCAAGAGGGTTCTGTTTTCAAAATAATTACTCTCCCTTCATGCTCTCTAACAAAGAGAACTTATTCAAAGGCAGGCATTTATAATGTTTTATAACATTTTCTGTGGTCATTCTATCAGCACAGCAAACGAAAGTAAAACCACTTGCAATAACTATACTACTATTATTATTATTATTATTATTATTATTATTATTATTATTATTATTATTACTACTACTACTAGTATTAGTAATTTATAAAAATAAATGATTGTTTCAGTATCAGCTACTTGATTTATATTATTATTTATTCCACAGAGGATAACATCAAAATATCACAAATTAAAAATATAAGTAACATGAAAATAAATACATACTGCAACAGATGTTAGGAGCTGGAATCCCATCAACTATCCATCAATTTGGGCCAACAGTGTTAAAGTATGCCAAAGTATAGTTCAGTCCAACATGTATGGTGTTTAAGGAATATTGCTTTCCGAAAAACCCATATAATTAACAGACACACATGGAAGAGTGAAATCTACTATCAGGCTGCTTTGCTGGCCAATAGAAAAGTGAGAATAGAGCGTTTTGTTTGAAAGCCTCATTAAAGGGAAGATTACATTTGGGAAAAGATCAGATCATTTCCTAAACTTTGCTGCCAAAGGGGTAAAACACAGAAAACTTTTTTTTTCTTCTTTATTTATTTTGTCTTTTATCATCTGAGCTATATTTTTTTCCTGTCAGATAAAGGGACCCTGGGGACTTGAATGTTTGCAATGATTTTCTGCTTAGTTATTACAAGGTGTGTCTTTAAATCACTGGGATGTCTAAGCAGAAAATGTGATACTTTCACATCATTTACAGCTAAACACCTTTTATTTCAATGCTAAAACAGTCTCCAATGCATTACACTGTAAATTAACTTTAGGTCATAAAACTTCATGGAAGGAGATTTCGAGCACAGCTTTAGGATTTACAACAAACCATTTAATGAACTGGATATATTATCTGTTTCCTTTTGGGTAAATAAGGAAAAAGGAGAATAGAATTTTGCAACATTTTTAAAATATTTTCTTTGCAGCCTGAAATTGTAGTACTGGGGTGCCACAGCAAAGCTTCGAAAGTGCAGGATATTTTTAATTTAAAGCGAGGGCAAGAAAAGTAAGGGAGGGGGGTAGGGGATACCCTGAGGCCTGGAAGGACACCACATGAATCTTCTACAATCAATTCTCTTTGCTTCATGCTGTTTTCGTTGTGCCTGTTCAATAAAAGTTGTTTTTGAAAAGGAACCGTACTTCACAGCCCTTTTCTCCCAGATCACATTGACCTGTATTCAATTCATAACCCGGGAACTACATTTTCACTTTGATCTAAAAAGCCAGGGCTGCAGAATGAGACCTGTGTTTCGTTTGGTTTGTAATGTGAGTTATCAGAGCAGTCAGACAGACAGTGCCACTCAAGGACCACTTACAAAATGTCATTTGTGGAAATAGATTGCAAGCACTTTAGTACAAGTACCTCTTTTCTGTTCATAGCATATAGGACATCACTATTTATTGCACTGCTCTTCTGTTTATGTAAGGTTCAGCAAAAAAATCCATTTCCTGTTGACTATAAAATATGGCTAATTAGAAGTCTATAAATCCATATTTTTTTTTTAAAGAAAACGAGCTGAAAATATGTGCAGATGTTTAAAAAAATGTGCATAATATTAGGATCATTATACAGCTACAGGCATTATTGTGTAAGTTGAAGTGGATGTCGCCAAATGATCTCACTTCTGGTTCTGGAGTTCTGTGCATGGCAATAGTTTGACAGTAGTATTTAGATTGGAGTGAATCAGAAGTTTAATAGTTTAGGGGGGGGGGGGGTATTTATTAAGGCTTGGAGATAACATTATTAGATGTAAAGTACCAGCCAATCAGCTCCAACTGTCATTTTCCAAACACAGGGGTCTAAGTACTAACACTTGAGGAGAGATTAAATGGAGAGAGATAAAGGGTGAAATTTACTAAGATGTGAAATACATGTCACAGGTCATGTTGCTATGGACAACCAATCACATTCTGTCTACTATCTTCTGGAGGGTGTTAAATAAATAAGAAGTAGCTTCTGATTGGTTGCCCATAGCAACATGACCTGTGAAGTGTATTTCACACCTTAGTAAATTTCACCCAAAGTATCAGCCAACCAGCTCCTAAGTGCCACATTACACGTTGCATTGGAAAAAACAGGAGCTGGTTCGTTAGCACTTTATCCCCATCCACTTTATCTCTCTCCATGCCTTAGTAAATAGACCCCACGTCTGGAAAATGTAAGGCAGAAACTGATTAGCTGGTACTCTGTCTCTCACAATTTAATTTGTCCTCAAGCTTAAAGTTAGGGCCAGATGTATCAAGCTTCGCTTCAAAAAGTGATAGCCAGCCAATCAGCCCCTAACTGCCATGTTAGAGACTGGGTTTAAATGGCATTTAGGAGCTGGTTGTTTATCACTCTCCACTTGATCACTTTTTGAAGCTTAGTACATCTGGCCTTTAGTCTTACATTTTACTCACAGGCAAACGCTCATTGATCATTTTCGTGGTCATGGCGAGAAACAGTAGTGATCCTCTTTACTTTTATGGGCAAAGTACAATATATGACCTGATTGTGCAACAAAACACATAATATCTCATTTATATCTGTATCTTTAATAAATAAACATTGCCGTTATAAAATACGGACTAAGCACACTTGATCGAGTGCAACATTTCCAAATTTCTGTATACAATTTTACATTATGCATATCGTTTTTGAAATACATATTTTAGATTATTATGGGGAATATGCTATACCTTTAAGACTAAAGATATGAAAATTGGGCATTTCTTTAAAAAAAAATTATATCTGTAATAATGAAATAAGTGGTGACTTGGAGAATGTCCCAAGAACTAAGCACTTAGACATTTTTACAATTTAATGCCAAAACCCAAGATATTTATATTTCATTATTTCATGTTAAAATGTATATTTGGGAAGGTTAATTTTGTTACATTTAGGTACAGTGAAGAAAAGGCTAGCTCCAGATATGGGGCTTCAGCTCAATCCAAAATAAATAGGGGAGACACACCAATTGCCCCATAAACTGCCAAACATCTCCAGCCAGGACTCACTTGCAGTTGGTGTGGTTCCCCTATTTGAATCTTGGGCTGCACCGCTGGTTCTCATGCTAATGTTGGGGAACGTATTAGTGCAATGTTTAGGTCTTGTGTTAGTTCTGGAATATGGACTTTGGCTAATGTTACAATTAGGGTTGTAACTAAAATTATAAGTTGCTGTCATTTTATTAATATAGCAGTTTTTCACACCACCCCCTTAATTTGTCAGATACCGTGAATCATTAAAAAAAATCCTATTACCTAAATATAGTAAATAATTAAGACTTTTTTTTAATTATATATTCTTTGGCAAATACAGTATGCCACTTTATTACAGCACTGGTAATCCCACATGAAATGATCCCTTTAAAATTCATATTTTAATAATATTAGTAATATTCAAAGTAGCTTCTAAATATTGCAGATTCACAGTAGACACATGGATGAGAGACAGCAACACATTATAATTTATTTATTTATTTATTAACAGTTTCTTACTTAGCGCACACATATTCCGCAGCGCTTTACAGAGAATTTTTGAACATTCACATCAGTCCCTGCCCCAGTGGAGGTTACAATCTATATTCCCTACCACATGCGCACACACACACACACACACACACACACACACAGACACACACAGACACACACAGACATTCTAGGGTTCATTTGTTGGGAGCCAATTTGCCTACCAGTATATTTTTGGATTGTGGGAGGAAACCAGAGTACCCGGAGGAAACCCACGCAAGTACAGGGAGAATATACAAACTCCATACAGTTAGGGCCATGGTGCGAATCAAACCCATGACCTCAGCGCTGTGAGGCAGTAATGCTAACCATTACACCATCCATACTGCTACTGCCCATAAAAGACATTAGAGGTTTTCATAGATGGTAAATTATCTTACATCCAGTGGAAGGATGTATTCAATATGAGGGCAACAGTTTGTATTTGGGCTGGAACAGTGGTTTAAAAGTTCATCTTCGTATATTGGGTACAGAAACATGGTCCAATGTGATTTCTTCCTACACAGTATAAATATAGATTCCTTGTAAATGATCCCAATAAAAACCATCTGGACAATTGCCAATAAACATAAAATAAAATTCTGTATCTGATCCAATAAACTAGAACAGTTACTCACAACACAAAGGCCAACCACTTCTCATCACAAGAGACCCTTTGTTAGAGTGTTTGTCTCGGACCCTCTGTTTAAACCAATAATTGTGGCATACTTGTGTTTTCCAGGCATGCCATGTAGTAAGGTGGGAGGTATGGGTAGACTTCCAAAAAAATGAAACATTGTTTACATTACATAAAAAAAACTTTCAAACTTTCATAACTTATGTTTAAATTACTATTTTACACACAATGGCTTATTCTCTTTCAATCTGTAAAGAAATAATATGGCACTAAAATAATATTGATGAAAACGACATGTTGAATTTTACGTAATAAAGAAAGGTAGGGAACCTAGGTTTTTGTCAAAGGAATGTAGTAAAACTCTACATAGGCATGTTTAGATGTTTATTGCTGCCAGAGAGCCTGCCAAACATTACGTTAAACTGTGTTCCCCTTGGCAGCAGAAAGGTTAACAACAGCAAGGCACAGTTGGTTTCTTTGATCAATTACAGCCAACTAAATAAATCAGTTTATTACTGTGCAAAATACTGCACCTCAAAGGTCGTGATACTGTACAGAATCAGTACAGATTGGTTGATAATGTCAGGATTTTCCAGACACTAGATAAACCAGATACTGTATGCTTTGAATAATACATCCACTTAGTGTTGTTAAAGAGATACTCGTTTTCATGATCAACTTTTTCCAATTTCAACAGTAATAAAAAAAACCCAGACAAGCCAAATTTTAGGGCCTCAGATGGAGTAAAAAGTGGGCGCAGATAAAGAACCAGCCACCAACTGTCATTTTTCAAACATGGCCCTTAACATGACATTTCGGAGCTGACTGGCTGGGACGGATTCAGTATTGAATCCCGGCGGTCGGGATCCCGGCGTTCAGAATCCCGACGCCAGAATCCCGATAGCCGAAATGCCGACAAGGGGGGACGTGGATCGCCCCCCCTTGCGGGCTCGCTGCGCTCGGCACACTAATTTATTCTCCCTCCAGGGGTGTCGTGGACACCCCAGGAGGGAGAAAGTGTCGGCATTTCGGCGGTCGGGATTCCGGCGTCGGGATTCTGAACGCCGGGATCCCGACCGCCGGGACTTATTCAGATCTGATCGCAGTACAAATATGTTCTCAAAATGGGCAAAACCATGTGCACTGCAGGTGGGGCAGATGTAACATGTGCTGAGAGAGGTAAATTTGGGTGGGGTGTGTTGAAACTGAAATCTAAATTGCAGTGTACAAATATGCAGCCAGTATTTACCCTGCACAGAAACAAAATAACTCACAAATCTAACTCTCTCTATACATGTTACATCTGCCCCACCTGCAGTGCACATGGTTTTGCCCATTTTGAGAATAAATTTGTACTGCAACAATCAGATCTGAAAGAGGGCCTTTATCTCTTTCCACGGCTTAGTAAATAGAAGCCTGCGTCCTCACTGAACTGTTAAGTCCTCATACACACTAGTTTTACATGTTTTTTTTTTAAACCGTAGTATTTATTGCATTTAGCAACAGTTATGTATATAGCACACACATATTCTGCAGTGCTAGTACCTTCAGTCCCTGAACCAAGTAGTGAAGAGATGGACCAGTGGAGAAGTTTCCCACAGCGACCAATCAGCCAAGTACATCATAAAAAATTATAGGTAGACAGTGATCTACTGTTCTACAGCTTGATACAACACCCCCTATATAATTTTACCTCAGAAAAATACAACCTCAGTGCAACATAAGTAAAAACACTGGTGGGTATAGCAATACTGGATTCTAGATTCAGGCCTATTTACACCCATTGAAAGTGTATGTAAAAAAAAACAAAAAAGAACAAGAGCATTAGTCTTTACTTTGATTTGGACCCATCCAGACAGACAAGGAACACTGCTAAAGACCTGTCACTCTCCAGCATGCTATGGCAATGAATCAGAACCAGCTTTATTGGCCAGGTATACTTGCGGATACTAGGAATTTGTTTTCGATTTGCTGTGCAGCAGCCAGGTGGGTAACGAGTAAACAGCATACAGTATAAACAATATAAACAGGTGGGGGAACATGTACAGTCATACAGAAAGTTATTCCGAGGGGACACCATGTTAGATTATGTGCAAAGGGTTATGGCGCGACTAGACAGTGGGTGTTCATGAGTTCACGTGTCAACAGGTGAACCGCTTGAGGAACACCATAAATAACGGTACTTCCTCATCTTTGCAGCCACCGTTTACGCTACTAAACCTAAGTACTGTATGGCGAGAGGACTGCGAACAGCAAGGGTTATTATTGGGGAGGATCAGGTTAGGAATCACCACCACCCTGGGTCCATGCCACCACCCTGAGTCGACGCCACCCTCCTGTGTCCACGCCACCATCTATTACCTTTAGTACGAAAATAATATCTTCGCAAGATCAAATAAATAATTTCTGACTCCATACATGGCAGTTCAGCTGCCACAGTATTAATTACAGCCACAGGTGACATTTTTCTTAAAAAAAAAAAAAAGAAAGACAGTCCATTTTATTTATAGTTAAGTATTTGAGTGTGTGTGTGCGTGTGTGTGTGATAGGTAGACAGATATTCTGGACAATTTCCCTGTGGTGCATTATCTTGAGGTGCAGTCACTGGAAAGAAGTATTGTCGCTTGTTACAATAGTGATGGACTGATCATGACAGTTTTACCCTACACAAGATGGATGATGTATTACAGTGTTTCATCCATAACTGGTAAATGTTTGATATGTTTGTTTATAGAAACAGTATTCATTTACCCAATTTAAATGAATGCAGGTAAATTTTCAGGGGCTATCCAGTTAGCCATGATAAGCCAACACGTGCCGTGGGTTACCAGTTATTTTATTTTGTCTTTCTCAGACAGGCAAAACCAAATCCCCAAAAGCCACCCCATGCCAAAACGGTGCCGCGGCCTGCAAAAACACACAGGTTTCACCGAACCTGTGTGCTGTCCTGAGAAAATTATTTAACAGGCGATCCTAATTGGATAGGCAGTAAAAAAAACATATATCAGTAAAACATTGGGAAAAAATGAACAATAAAATCAGCATTTTACTCATACAATTGTTATTCTATTTATTTTTTTGCAGCTAATTGCATATTTTGCATATTTGCAGATAGAGAAAAAATACTATTTTGACAAGCTCAGACTCACTAAAAGTGAATTGGAAGGTAAAATACAGATCTGGATAATGGGCTGATGTGACACTTCTCAGAACCATCCTCAGAACTACTGCAGAAATATAATAAGATTTTTTTAGGAAATTCTACCTTGGAAAAAAAAACCGTTGAGTGCGCAATAAAGCACGTATTTTTCTTCTATTCTGCCATTACAAGACTCTTAGTGCCGCTTGCCATACTACATCTATCTATTATTTGGACATCTTAGTCCTACTTGAGGGCACCAGCAGATTCCAACACCAATGCATTTATAAAGAATTTTCCACGCTTTATAGAAACAGAAGACATGAATTTTGTGATTGCTGGCAGCGTCTGGATTAGATTTAAACAGACATGAGGTTGATATCCTCGGAGGTGTTGGTACTCTTACAATGATTGCCTTTAGAAAAAGCTTACACACTAAAACAATGGAGGACAGGCGGTACTGCTAGACAATTCTACAAAGCAGCTTCCAGGTATATTTATCACAAAATTTTAGTGCAGACGTTATAGTTATTTTTTTACCTAAAATTGCAACATGAGAATGAATATTGTTACACAAATGTTTTTATTGGCTGGAAATGGGGTCCAAACTGGTGATAGTGCAAAGCTAAAGGAGCCCATTTTTTCAAGGGAAATTGGAAGCGATATGTCGCAGGTGCTAAACAAACACCTGCAATGTAATGCTGTTGGTCCAATTCTGATTTATCTTATGTGCTGCACATAAGTTCTCCAGGATACGATCTGATGCACAAGGGAACACGCATCGGATCCGATTAGATGTCAAACACCTCGAATTTGGCCAGTTTTCATATAATTCCGACGGATCGACCCAATATATTGGATGGAAACTGTCCAATTCGGACCTGTGTAGGGGAACCTTAACACATTGCTTCCTGGTTGAAAAAATTAACAAAATAGTAGCTCATAGCCTACTATAGGGCAACGCCATCTGAAGAAGTCATTACCTATTGGGGCCAAGTTCAGTAATTATATATCACAGAGAAAAACTTTCACAAAATATTTTTTTTTCTTTTTGGGAGGATTGGTATAAAGAGAAAGAAACCTTTATATAAGGGGACCAAGCCCTGTTTATGTAAGCAGAGTGTAAGCTGTGATCCTATCTTGGCACGAGGTGATCCCCTAAAAGAGGCCCATCTATTACCACACAAGGGAGATAGAGGGATTCACCGAACCCATCTAGCGCCGTGGGACCCCTATATTATATATAGATATCTATATATATATATATATAGATATATCTATATCTATCTATCTATCTATATATATATATATATATATATATATATATATATATATAGATAGACTATGTTTATGGACTACTACACCATTTGTATTTTTTCTGTTTTCATTTGCATGTGACCACATGAAATAATACTGGAAAGGATACAGTCCAGGAGCACCAAGTTGGTATAATATAATTTATTCATAATATCCACAGTAGAGCGCTGTCCTCCCAAAAAGAAAAAAAAAATATTTTGTGAAAGTTTTTCTCTGTGATATATACTTACATTTAACCAGGTTGATAACTCCTGGTAGAGGAGGCCAGCAGCACTTTTGATTGCGCAACAGAAATTCAAACCCTTTTGTTTTGTATACTGGATTCCAAGTTCAGTAATGTTTGGTAAAGGAGCCCACACACGCACCGATGCCGGCGGTGCAATGCTATGCGATGGGGTTCCGCGCTCCCGCGGCACCTCATCGCACAGTACAAAAAGTATGTGCTGCACATACTTTTTGTACTAGCTTTTTCTAGCATAGCATCGCATGCACATTGCATGCACATCGCATGCACAAGGCATACGATGCTATGTGTGCTAGTTAAGCCCACAACGCACGCCGGGAACGGTGCGTGTGTGGGCTCCTTTACTCTAACAGCAGTTATTTTTGCAAGGAGAAAAGAAGACTTTTTCTTGGTTTGATTTTATGGTTCACAAATGTGTCATAATAATACGAAATAAAGTTTAAAATATAACTTTTTATTACATCAATTTTAATAATAAACACTTAAACATGTAGACAAATACAAAAACAAAACAGAAAACAGACGGGCAACCATCCAGTCGGAGACATGTATCGGTTCTGCTCAAGTCTTCAGTTTTTTATTATTTTATTTAAAAAAATAAAAATTATTATATGCATTCAATTGTTTCAAACAGCTGAGCATCCCCTATATTTTCACAGAGGCACCCCCTCACTAGGAGCAGCAGGCTGCTAATTCACAATTTTGGTAATGGGCGGTAAATGTGATGCAGGACGATAATATTAGAACCTGGCCTAACACTCACATAAGAGTAAAAAAAACAAGGTGACAGGTGGTACGTGGCGCACTGCAGCCCAGAGTTACAATCCCCGAAGTTACACCCTTACTTCAAAATACAAATCGAACAAACCATTTGGGATATAAACAATAGGCGCAAATAATATACTCTCAAGTTACAATACTTCCAGACTTCTCTTTCCGGTGTGTTGGGGTCGTTTTTCAAACAGGTGTCAGTTGAGAGGTCGTGAAAACGAAAAAAATAAACAAAAATATATATTATGTGGTTGTCTTTAAATTAAACCTGAAAAAACAGGTCAAATAGAATGACAGTAGGTGTAGGCTTCAGGAGGCGTACCAAGACTCACGTTGGTTGAGGTAATGTCCCTCGTATCAAGGTTTCTTTGGTATAGTCTCGAGGAGCCCCACAGAGAATTTTCAATCGTGCTCGGAAATGAGGAAAAATATATATATAGTATCTTGTGTTTTATAAGACAACTATACGTGATTTCAAAACAGTTGTGGCGGAAAGTGTGGCTATCTGAGGCGTACCAAAACTCACGTTGGTTAAGGTAATATCCCTCGCATCAAGGTTTCTTTGGTATGGTCCCAGGTAACCGCACTCTTCGTTTTTTCAATACGTGACTCCCCAAGATATGTGAAGCCAAGATATTTTCAACCGTGCAATAAAAGGAGATACAAATATAGTATCCAATATTAAACCGTGGCTAGAATTTTTAGTGAGTGAGGAGCTGAAAAGGATATAAAACTTTAACAGCGTACCTCACTTACGTTATAAAACAGTGAAAAACACACGTAAAGGTTTCTTTTAAGAAGGTTTCTTTTTAAGAAAAGGGCGTACCCCTACTCACGGTGAGGTCTTGGATTTTCAAACCTATAAAGGTTTCTTTCTATCTCCTCCTTGTAATTCCACCAGGTTAAAAGATATTTAGGACCTGGTGTGGATCATTATCAGCCTGATATCTCCAGTATTCCAATACATGTAGAATATAAGGGAGAACTTGGTATAGTAAAGTATGGCAGGTACACTTAGTTAGATGGTTTGAACACCATATAGACTATATTTGCGCACCTTACTCACCCCTTTTAGTGGGGGGTAAACACCCGTAGCAGTTTCTTTATCCAAAAGAGGGGGAACTTAGATTTTTCTCAAAATGGACCAAGACTCCAGGTAAGTAAAAGACTCACTCACTCACTAAAAATTCTAGCCACGGTTTAATATTGGATACTATATTTGTATCTCCTTTTATTGCACGGTTGAAAATATCTTGGCTTCACATATCTTGGGGAGTCACGTATTGAAAAAACGAAGAGTGCGGTTACCTGGGACCATACCAAAGAAACCTTGATGCGAGGGATATTACCTTAACCAACGTGAGTTTTGGTACGCCTCAGATAGCCACACTTTCCGCCACAACTGTTTTGAAATCACGTATAGTTGTCTTATAAAACACAAGATACTATATATATATTTTTCCTCATTTCCGAGCACGATTGAAAATTCTCTGTGGGGCTCCTCGAGACTATACCAAAGAAACCTTGATACGAGGGACATTACCTCAACCAATGTGAGTCTTGGTACGCCTCCTGAAGCCTACACCTACTGTCATTCTATTTGACCTGTTTTTTCAGGTTTAATTTAAAGACAACCACATAATATATATTTTTGTTTATTTTTTTCGTTTTCACGACCTCTCAACTGACACCTGTTTGAAAAACGACCCCAACACACCGGAAAGAGAAGTCTGGAAGTATTGTAACTTGAGAGTATATTATTTGCGCCTATTGTTTATATCCCAAATGGTTTGTTCGACTCACATAAGAGTAACCCATGCCACCCTGGTCCACACAGGACGTGGGTGCAGGACAGCACTTATTGAGGGAAAAGGACCCGGAGGTGGAGATGTTGGGTGTCAAGAGAACCCAAGCTGGGTTGAATTCAAAAATTTTTTTTTTTTTTATTACATTTCTTTTTTCTAATGAGTAGATAGATGGAGTAAGAAAGGCAGGGCTAAATGCTTTAGGGGAACCACCTTATAATAATAAAAAATAAATTGCTGCATTGGGACTGCCATATTCTCACAATCCTGTCTTAAATAACAATTTGTTAAATATATATATTCAGCACTTTGGAATCCTGGTATCCACATCCGGTTTAGCTCCTGCTTGCCTGATTTTCCTGTTACCCTGTTTTGTGGAAACTTGGGGTAATCAATTCCCCCTAAAACCAACTCACCTGACTTGGAATACACCGACATCTTGCAGAAGACACTTTTGAATAAAAGTTGTTTTTTAAAAAAAAACATTTTATTGTAACTCATTGAAGTATTATTTGTGATTGTCATTTGAGGCGCACTCTGAACTCCCTTCTATCTTATATATATATATATAGCTATTTTTGTGCAGGCTCCAGCAGGAACTGAGGCCCTTATTCTAGTTCACTCTTTCTGACAAAATATTTCTTAGATGGACAAAACCATGTGCACTGCAGGTGAGGCAGGTGTAAAACCCCACCCAAATCTAATTATCTCTGCACAAGTAACACCTACCTCACCTGCAGTTTTTGTCTGAAAGAGTGAACTAGAATAAGGGCCTCAGTTCCTGCTGGAGCCTGCACAAAAATAGCCCTGTAATATAAATATATACAGTGCGGGCGGCACTCGGAGACTCCACAAAATCAGAATTAGAGCTTGAAAAACGGGTACTTTTATTGCCAACTCAACGTTTCAGGGATCGTGCCCCCCTACAATTTCAAGCTCTACTTCTGATTTTGTGCAGTCTCTGAGTGCCGCCCGCACTGTCCCTACATATCATTGGAGACACAGTTAAGTTGCACCAGAGCAAGCTAGCCCAGGGGGCCAGAGTATCGTTGTTGCTATATATATATATATATATATATATATATATATATATATATATAAATATAATCGGTACATCTGTCAGACCACACTTAGGTCTACAGTCATTAGGTCGACCCCACTAGGTCGACTGGCAGGAAGGTCGACCTGACTTAAGGTCGACATGGGCCAAGGTCGACATGACTTAAGGTCGAATTTGCATAAAGGTCGACATGAGGAAGGTCAACTGGTCATAAGGTCAACATGGGTTTTTCACTGTTTTTTTACCCGAATGTCGACACAGTCGACATGGACACAGTTGGCAATGAGAATCGGACCCTCGCATCTCTCGCTTCGCTCGCAATGCTTCGGGCATGGTGGCACGCTTCGCTCGCCACAGCTTTAATAACCTCCTCCACGCCCTAGTGGATGGTAGGGCATGAAATACCGCCTGTCGGCACATGTCGGCTCAAAAAACAGTGAAAAACCCATGTCGACCTTATGACCAGTCGACCTTCCTCATGTCGACCTTTATGCAAATTCGACCTTAAGTCATGTCGACCTTGGCCCATGTCGACCTTAAGTCAGGTCGACCTTCCTGCCAGTCGACCTAGTGGGGTCGACCTAATGACTGTAGACCTAAGTTCATTCTAATAGATGACCGCGTCCCATATATATATATATATATCTGTTCTATTTCTTTTGATAATTAACAATGATTATTTAAGACGCATGAATTGTTGTCAGTTACATAACATTAAACTTTCTATGCTGTTCTTCCTCTCGGTAGGACATGCAAGCCCTCCACCATGCACTTTGAGGAAGCACAAAAATAACAGAAAGCCCAGAACTCCGTTCACCACTTCTCAGTTGTTGGCCCTGGAGAGGAAATTTAGACAGAAGCAATACCTCTCCATTGCTGAGCGAGCCGAGTTTTCCAGCTCTTTAAACCTCACAGAGACACAGGTGAAGATCTGGTTTCAGAACAGACGAGCCAAAGCCAAACGGCTTCAGGAGGCCGAATTGGAGAAGCTGAAAATGGCTGCCAAGCCACTTCTACCCTCTTTTGCGTTACCATTTCCCTTTAATGCTCAGTTGGGGTCTGCAGCAGCATACGGCGCTCCTAATGCCTTCCAGAGACCTGCACTGCCCATGCCTGGACTCTTCACCACACCAGTCACATATGGAATGTATTACTTGTCTTAAAGGTGTGCAAATCACTTACTATACAGACAGCCGTTGTAAAGCATACTGACTAAGGGAGGAGGGAGGTATGAAGGAGCATGGGATATCTACGGCTATATTTGTTGGCTGACTGATCATTTAGAATGTAAGACTTTGCAGGCAATGCTGGATATGCTGCAGTCACATTACACCCCTGTTTTCCTGGTGGGGTCAACATTGTTATTCAACCAAGTTTATGTCAATGACGTTACAGAAAGCACTTTACTTTTAGGTGCCTTTTTTTATTACATCAGTGACCGTCAGTGCTGCATCGGAAACATTTGTTTTGGGAATAAATCGCTATATATATATATATATATATATATATATATATATATATATATATATATATATATTCATGTAAAGGTTTAAAAAAATTGCTTGCAGTGAATGGTGTTGGTGCTGCAGCCCAGGTGTAGAATACTGTAGATGCACTAATCACATACTATAGTGACCTATTCTATATATGCCCATTCCTTTCTAAACTTAACTCTCAGCCTTTCCTGTTGTAGCAACAATTTCATCCGCACATTCATGTTCTTGACTATTTTTTGACGATTAAACTTGATTTGATGGACACACGTCACTGGTTCACTGATCTAGAGGCACTAAAGAAATGCTTAACAAGACATTATCATTGTTCAATATCCATGTAAAAATATTTTGTCAGTAAAGTAAAAAAAAAAAAAAAGTAAACAAATCACTGAAGAATAATCACGTAAACAATCTAGAGATGGATCCAAGTGTGAAAAACTTCATTTAAGGTCAGAATTATACTCTTTGAGGAGTAATAATATATATTTGATAAATTTTGTGGTATAAACAAAATGTATCATGCAACATTTTAGGGTGCGTTTAATATCACACCTAGACCAATTGTGAACGTACTTTTCTTCACCACATCTGGTCAATTTCTGCATTCTCTGCAGGTAAATAAACAGCTTTTATATGCATATGTAGCCTGCTAGTGCTGATTGTAAATCAAGTATAAGAAGCTACATATGTGGTGGCCCTGTTTCATTGTTTTATGTACTTTCTCACATTAATCACAGTTCTGATCAGAACCCTAAAAGTGCCTTGAGTCCTGTTGGATAAAAACACTATAGAAATACAATTATTTATGATGTCTCAGGTGTGAAAACTGTAGGCTTATATAAAGCTTAGCTTATACTGCTCAGAATATATAGCTCAGTACCCTAATACTGAGACTTCACTGGAATGGATAGCTGCTCTGTTTGGGCAGCAGGGATTTTATAGGGGGACAAGAAGAGTGAGATAAACAGCAAGAGGGGGAATGTGAGGAGCGGGAGATTAATTACCAGGCATGGGAGAGTGTAAAATGATCTGCCAGCTAGAAGATGATTGGGAAATAAAATACAGCAAGGAGGTGCTGTTCCACTGTCCCATACAATTAGGAATCTTTTCTGAAATGGGAACAGCTTGGAGGGATAGGACTCATGTAGTAAATAGCGGTGCGCCTTAAGCCCAACATCTGCACACAAGCTTGCCAATGAGGGCAGGAACAGAGCAGCGGCCATGCTGCATTCAACAACATGGCCCTCGCTAATGATATCCCTTATTGGCTTAGTGCATGTAGGGCTGACGGGGATTTGGTTGATGACCCATAGGTACACATTAGACCAGGCATGTCCATGAATCTTAATAGCCATGTCCCAGTCACTTCCCAGGAATGCACAGCACATTTCTTTTACATTTCAGATACCGTAGGGTAGATGTCGCACACCTTGAGGAGAGAGAAGGTGAACAAAGATAAAGAACCAACCAATCAGCTTCTAACTGTCATTTTAAAGGCTGTGTTTGAAAAATGACAGTTAGAAGCTGGTGTGTTGGTACTTTATCTCTCTCCACTTTATCTTCCCAAGCTTTGATAAATCTCCCTTAATGCTCAGTCACAACCTCCGCTCAGTGTACACACACAAGGATTTCCAATGATATGAGTGAGCATGATCATCCATGGACATCCCAGCATGCCTTGCCATAGTTTTAGTATTTCCTAATAGCAAAACTGTGGCAAGGCATGATGGGAATTGTAGTTTCACAACAGCTGGAGGGCCAGTTTCGACATGCCTGCATAAGACCATGTGCCCAATATGTCGGTCTGATCTGCTGGATCATTCAACATATCATCTAGTGTGTACCCAGCTTTACATCAAAGGATGTAGTGGGCTGTATGCTGCTTGAGTGCTAGACATACCTTCTCCATTGAATTTTCACAACCTCCACAATGGATGATCATGCTCACTCATATCATTGGAAATCCTTGTGTGTGTGTACACTGAGCGGAGGTTGTGACTGAGCATTAAGGGAGATTTATCAAAGCTTGGGAAGATAAAGTGGAGAGAGATAAAGTACCAACACACCAGCTTCTAACTGTCATTTTTCAAACACAGCCTTTAAAATGACAGTTAGAAGCTGATTGGTTGGTTCTTTATCTTTGTTCACCTTCTCTCTCCTCAAGGTGTGCGACATCTACCCTACGGTATCTGAAATGTAAAAGAAATGTGCTGTGCATTCCTGGGAAGTGACTGGGACATGGCTATTAAGATTCATGGAGATGGTCCATTTTCTGGGTATGGAGTATCCCACTTGTACACGTGGGAAAGGGCTGGTACTAGCATTAGCAGAAATTCACAGACGTAACTACGCAATAAATATTCAAGCAGTTGCAGCAGCAAAAAAACTCTTAATCAGTACTTTAGAGTTTGGAAGGGTCGAGTCCATGGTTGATTCTACTTCAGTTTTCCAGTAATGCATGATGTGCGTTGTGACACTGCATGCCATCAAGCGCTGTAGTTAAGTGTAATATGAGTTATCAGCCGTGCCCCCCCCCCAACTTATTCATTGATGGCCTGGCTTGTGGCACTGACAATTTAACAGGAATACTTATACATACCAAAGATCTGCAACAAATAGTGTTCCAAAATAGCGCTGTAGTCTCCTCTTTAGAGATATGTAAATCTCAATCACCACAGGGATGGAATTGAATCTCCCTCCTTCCGTCCAGTCGTTCTTAAAGACAACCACAACTGACCTGGGTAAAGTTCCCTATGTACCCGTAATGGTTTCTTTAAGTTTCCACAACCTCTGCCTGCATGAGTGACGATGTCAGATAAGTACGATCATCAGGACCCCTGATGATCGTACTTATCTGACATCGTCACTCATGCAGGCAGAGGTTGTGGAAACTTAAAGAAACCATTACGGGCACATAGGGAACTTTACCCAGGTCAGTTGTGGTTGTCTTTAAGAACGACTGGACGGAAGGAGGGAGATTCAATTCCATCCCTGTGGTGATTGAGATTTACATATCTCTAAAGAGGAGACTACAGCGCTATTTTGGAACACTATTTGTTGTGGATTGTATATGTATTGAGGTTTGGGAACCTCAAGGTGTATCCATAGGCTGCAGTAGTCTGGGCGCAGTCATTATTTTCATATCTTTGTGTCGATACCAAAGATCTGATTTAGTGTTTAGTGTCAAGAGAGAATCTAAGTACAAATGTAGAAATCATGGTGTTCTTTGAGAAAAGTGGTGCATTTAAAATGTGCTGTCAAACAAATTTAGGGTTGGGGGGATGTTTCTAGTCTAACTTGAAATGAACTCTACATTGCAGTACAGCAATAAAGCCTATCAAGCGCTAACTGATTTCACTATGACAGACAAATAATAAAGAATGCAGAAGCTCTATGTCTCAGACTGTAAATTACAAAAACAAAATCCAATAATAACCACAAGGCAAGTCATTTACGAATTGTACAGCCAACCACAATTATTGTCTCCAATATAATAAATCTATGAATTGCGAAATGTAATATTTTTCATGCACTTAATTTTTCATAACATATTAACTCACATACATAGCCAAATGTTAGTGGCACAAATCATCTACATGTGCTAGTTAGTAATGTGAAATTAGCTGAAGGCCAGATTCAGAGGTATACACAAACCCGATGTTTAGGTCTATCTCCAATGTTTTCAGATCTTAGCACGTGTAGGATCTGTACTTCTTGTATTGGGCCAGATGAACTAAGCTTCAAAAGCAATAAAATGGAGAGTGATAAACAGCAAGTCAATCAGCTCCTATCTGCCATCTCACAGGCTTTGTTTGAAAAATGTCAGGTAGGAGCTAATTGGCTGGCTGTTTATCACTCTCCATTTTATCACTTTTGAAGCATAGTGCATCTGGCCCATTGTCTGCAGCAACAGTTATAGTACTCCTTATGATCAACACACCAGCATTGCAGAAAATGGGGGCGCATCCGATGAGTTTCCTGGACGTTCCTTCACTGGCCTAAGCTGCGTGTAAACAATGTCCATCCTAACTAACCGAAGGGCTTCTCAGATGACCGATGTTCACGCATAGGGCGGTATTCAATGAGCCTGATTCGCCATGTTTTTATGGCGAATTTGTGCTGTTTGGCGAATTTTTGACAAAAAAACGGTGAATCACCCTATTCAATGACCAGATGGCGAATACATTTGAAGGTTTTTTTCGCCATGATTCACCGAGTAGCAATCGCTATCTTTTTATGGTGAAGTGGAATGTGAACTTTTAACCCCTTCCCGCCGCAGCCTGTTTTTGCCTTCCTGACAGAGCCCTTTTTTTCAAATCTGACAGGTATCACTTAAGTGGGGATAACTTTTTTTTGCTTTTACTTATCCCAGTGATTTTGAGATTGTTTTCTCGTGACACATTGTACTTCAAGTTAGTGATAAATTTTGGTCGATACAGTCTGTTTTTTTTTGTGAAAAATACCAAAATGTTGTAAAAAAAATGGAAAATTTTGCAATTTTCAAAATGTTAAATTTTCTGCTTGTGAGACAAATAATCATACCACTCAAAATAGTTATTAACTAACATAGACCATATGTCTACTTTATGTTGCCATCATTATTTCAACCTCCTTTTAATTTTTTTGGACACTAGGGGGCTTAAAATATGAATAGCAAATTCTCAAATTTTCAAGAAAATTTCAAACACTGATTTTTTTAGGGACCAGTTCAGTTCTGATGTGACTTTGAGGGACTTGTATGTGAGACACCCCATAAATGATGCCATTTCAAAAACTGCACCCCTCACAGTATTCAAAACAGCATTTTGGAAGTTTGTTAACCCTTTAGGTGTTTCACAGGAATTAAAACAAAGTGTAGGTGAAATTTCAAAATTTCATTTTTTTTGCAGATTTGCAATTTTAATACATTTTTCTAAGGAACACAGTAGATTTTACTAGAGAAATGTGACTAAAAATTGATTCCCCCAATTCTTTTGTTTTCATAAATATCCTATATGTGGCCCTAGTGTGCACGTTGACCAAACCACAGGCTTCATAATAGAAGGAGCACCTACTTGATTTTGGAGCCTCCTTTTTATGAGATTATTTTTTAGGCACCATGTAGGTTTCTAGGCACCATAAGATGCTAAAAGTTAGGAACCCCCCCACAAGTGACCCCATTTTGCAAACTACACCCCTCATGGAATTCATCTAGGGGTATAATGTACATTTCAAACCACCAGGGGTTTCACCAATTGTGGTACAACTGGGCAGTGAAAATGAAAAATTAAATTTTTTACACAAAAATGCAGTTCTGGCTCAAAATTTTTCATTTTCACAAGGAATGAAGGAGACAAAGCACCCCAAAATCTGTGCCCCAATTTCTCCCGAGTACGGCAATGCCTCACATGTGACCAAAAAATACCAGTTGGGCGCATGGCAGGACTCAGAAGGGAAGGAGTGATTTTTGGATTTGGCAGCACAGATTTTGGTGGAATGAATGGTGGGTGCCATGTTGCATTAGCAAGACTCCCAAAGCACCAATACAGTGGAACCCCCCCACAAGTCACCCCATTTTGCAAAGTACACCCCTCAGGGAATTCATCTAGGGGTATAGTGTACATTTCAAACCCCCAGGGGTTTCACCAATTTTGATACAACTGGGCAGTGAAAATGAAAAATTACATTTCTTTACACAAAAATGCAGTTCTGGCTCAAAATTTTTCATTTTCACAAGGAATGAAGGAGACAAAGCACCCCAAAATCTGTGCCCCAATTTCTCCCGAGTACGGCAATGCCTCACATGTGACCAAAAAATACCAGTTGGGCGCATGGCAGGACTCAGAAGGGAAGGAGTGATTTTTGGATTTGGCAGCACAGATTTTGGTGGAATGAATGGTGGGTGCCATGTTGCATTAGCAAGACTCCCAAAGCACCAATACAGTGGAACCCCCCCACAAGTCACCCCATTTTGCAAAGTACACCCCTCAGGGAATTCATCTAGGGGTATAGTGTACATTTCAAACCCCCAGGGGTTTCACCAATTTTGATACAACTGGGCAGTGAAAATGAAAAATTAAATTTTTTTACACAAAAATGCAGTTCTGGCTCAAAATTTTTCATTTTCACAAGGAATGAAGGAGACAAAGCACCCCAAAATCTGTGCCCCAATTTCTCCCGAGTACGGCAATGCCTCACATGTGACCAAAAAATACCATTTGGGTGCATGGCAGGACTCAGAAGGGAAGGAGTGATTTTTGTATTTTGCAGCTCAGATTCTGGTGGAATTTTGGTGGGTGCTATGTCGCATTAGCAAGACCCCCAAAGCACCAATACAGTGGAAGCCCCCCACAAGTGACCCCATTTTGCAAACTACACCCCTCAGGGAATTCATCTAGGGGTATAGTGTACATTTCAAACCCCCAGGGGTTTCACCAATTTTGATACAACTGGGCTGTGCAAATGAAAAATTACATTTTTTTACACAAAAATGCAGTTCTGGCTCAAAATTTTTCATTTTCATAAGGTATGAAGGAGAAAAAGCACCCCAAAATCTATGCCCCAATTTCTCCCGAGTACGGCAATGCTTCATGTGTGACCAAAAAATACCATTTGGGTGCATGGCAGGACTCAGAAGGGAAGGAGTGATTTTTGTATTTTGCAGCTCAGATTCTGGTGGAATTTTGGTGGGTGCTATGTCGCATTAGCAAGACCCCCAAAGCACCAATACAGTGGAAGCCCCCCACAAGTGACCCCATTTTGCAAACTACACCCCTCTGGGAATTCATCTAGGGGTATAATGTACATTTCAAACCCCCAGGGGTTTCACCAATTGTGGTACAACTGGGCAGTGAAAATGAAAAATTAAATTTTTTACACAAAAATGCAGTTCTGGCTCAAAATTTTTCATTTTCACAAGGAATGAAGGAGACAAAGCACCCCAAAATCTGTGCCCCAATTTCTCCCGAGTACGGCAATGCCTCACATGTGACCAAAAAATACCATTTGGGTGCATGGCAGGACTCAGAAGGGAAGGAGTGATTTTTGTATTTTGCAGCTCAGATTCTGGTGGAATTTTGGTGGGTGCTATGTCACATTAGCAAGACCCCCAAAGCACCAATACAGTGGAAGCCCCCCACAAGTGACCCCATTTTGCAAACTACACCCCTCTGGGAATTCATCTAGGGGTATAATGTACATTTCAAACCCCCAGGGGTTTCACCAATTGTGGTACAACTGGGCATTGAAAATGAAAAATTCAATTTTTTACACAAAAATGCAGTTCTGGCTCAAAATTTTTCATTTTCACAAGGAATGAAGGAGACAAAGCACCCCAAAATCTGTGCCCCAATTTCTCCCGAGTACGGCAATGCTTCATGTGTGACCAAAAAATGGCAGGACTCAGAAGGGAAGGAGTGATATTTGGATTTTGCAGCACAGATTCTGGTGGAATGTTGGTGGGTGCTATGTCGCATTAGCAAGACCCCCAAAGCACCAATACAGTGGAACCCCCCCACAAGTGACCCCATTTTGCAAACTACACCCCTCAGGGAATTCATCTAGGGGTATAGTGTACATTTCAAACCCCCAGGGGTTTCACCAATTTTGATACAACTGGGCTGTGCAAATGAAAAATTACATTTTTTTACACAAAAATGCAGTTCTGGCTCAAAATTTTTCATTTTCACAAGGAATGAAGGAGACAAAGCACCCCAAAATCTGTGCCCCAATTTCTCCCGAGTACGGCAATGCTTCATGTGTGACCAAAAAATACCATTTGGGTGCATGGCAGGACTCAGAAGGGAAGGAGTGATTTTTGTATTTTGCAGCTCAGATTCTGGTGGAATTTTGGTGGGTGCTATGTCGCATTAGCAAGACCCCCAAAGCACCAATACAGTGGAAGCCCCCCACAAGTGACCCCATTTTGCAAACTACACCCCTCTGGGAATTCATCTAGGGGTATAATGTACATTTCAAACCCCCAGGGGTTTCACCAATTGTGGTACAACTGGGCATTGAAAATGAAAAATTCAATTTTTTACACAAAAATGCAGTTCTGGCTCAAAATTTTTCATTTTCACAAGGAATGAAGGAGACAAAGCACCCCAAAATCTGTGCCCCAATTTCTCCCGAGTACGGCAATGCTTCATTTGTGACCAAAAAATGGCAGGACTCAGAAGGGAAGGAGTGATATTTGGATTTTGCAGCACAGATTCTGGTGGAATGTTGGTGGGTGCTATGTCGCATTAGCAAGACCCCCAAAGCACCAATACAGTGGAAACCCCCCACAAGTGACCCCATTTTGCAAACTACACCCCTCAGGGAATTCATCTAGGGGTATAGTGTACATTTCAAACCCCCAGGGGTTTCACCAATTTTGATACAACTGGGCTGTGCAAATGAAAAATTACATTTTTTTACACAAAAATGCAGTTCTGGCTCAAAATTTTTCATTTTCATAAGGTATGAAGGAGAAAAAGCACCCCAAAATCTGTGCCCCAATTTCTCCCGAGTACGGCAATGCCTCACATGTGACCAAAAAATACCAGTTGGGTGCATGGCAGGACTCAGAAGGGAAGGAGTGATTTTTGGATTTTGCGGCTCAGATTCTGGTGGAATGAATGGTGGGTGCTATGTGGCATTAGCAAGACCCCCGAAGCACGGTGAAATGATGAACCTAATAATCCATAGATGTGTGGTATATTTTAAAACACTCCTTTATACATAGGCCGGGTTTCTCGGGGCAAGTGTCACACTGGAAAATAGTTTGCTTTCTTATTCCCTTTTTATAGCAAACTTTGCACCTTTTTTGTGTCCTGCCCTTTTTTCCAGTGAAGGGGATTTCATCAGGAAAATGCTGCCCTGGTACAATACGGGGGCCAGTACTAGAAGTACTGGGGCCCTCTGCCTGCTGGTTCCCAAATATTAGGCTCTTTATGACTTCCTCTTGAAAGTGCATAAATGTCCCCCTCTGGCTGGTAGAACGGAATAGCACGTAAGCGTTATACAGTGCCATCTGGATGATATACACGGCCAGCTTCTTGTACCAGATTTTTGTTTTCCGCAGGGCACTGTACGGCTTCAGTACCTGATCTGAAAGATCCACTCCGCCCATGTACTTATTGTAATCCATGATACAATTAGGTTTTGAGGTGTGGGTACTGGTACCTCGTACAGGGACGGAGGTGGTACTGTCTCCGTGAATTATTGTCAGTATAAGGACATCCCTCTTGTCCTTATATTTGACCAACAACATATTTTCGGTGGATTGTGCCCTGCTTTCACCCCTTCTCATTACTTTGGCAATGTGCGTTTTTGGGAGGCCTCTTTGGTTCTTGCGCACAGTACCGCAAGCTGCTGTACCTCTTGAACCAAGAGCCTTAAACAGGGGGATGCTAGTGTAAAAGTTATCCACATAGAGGTGATAACCTTTATCCAGGAAGGGGTGCACTAAATCCCAGACAATTTTTCCACTAACACCTAAGAGGGAGGGGGGGCATTCTTGCGGTTCAATTCTTGAATCCTTCTCCCTTCATATACCCTAAACCTGTGAGTGTACCCTGAGGTGCTTTCACACAGCTTATACATTTTTATGCCATACCTTGCCCTCTTACTGGGAAGGTACTGGCGGAATTTAACCCTTCCTTTAAAATGTATAAGGGACTCGTCTATGCAAATGAATTTATCTGGGATGTACATCTCTGGAAATTTGGCACTGAAATGATCAATGACCGGCCTGACTTTGAATAGCCGGTCAAAGGTGGGATCATCTCTGGGTGGGCACTGTGCATTATCGTTGTAATGCAAAAATTTAAGGATTAACTCAAAACGAGTCCGGGTCATGGCCATACGGTAAAGTGGGGTGCTGTACAGAACATCTGTACTCCAATATTGCCTAATTTCTGGCTTTTTTACTATGCCCATATGAAACACCAGACCCCAAAACGTCATCATCTCTACTGCATCTACAGGGGTCCACCTAGCAAATGATGACGTGGGGTTTTGAGCAATAAACTGCTGGGCATATAAATTAGTTTGGTCCACCATTAAATTTATAAAATCATCAGAGAAAAATAATTTGAAAAAGTCAATTTCTCTGAGACCTGTGGAATCAAATTGGATTCCTGGGATGGCCAAAAACTCAGGAACCTGGGGCTCAAAATTGTCTGGTGGTGGGGTCCATACGAGATCAATTATTGGGGGGGGTCTCAGCTGCTCTACGGGGGCGTCTTTGAGGGGGTCCCTCATCACTTGAGGAGGAAGAGGAGCTTAAGATGAATCCTTCAAATTCCCCGCTTGCCTCACTGGCTGTGTCAGAGTCAGAGGCAAGAATGGCATATGCCTCCTCCGCTGAATACATTCTTCTGGATGACTGGGATGACATTTTTATTTTTGTGTTTCTGGTAGTGAAATGTTTCAACACGTGTATAGTGTAGGGGGGGTACAAACTTTATTTCAACCCGGGGGGGGGGGGGGGGGGGGGGGTATGTAGTGTGTATGTAGTGCAGAAAAAAAAAAAAAGGTCCTGCGCCAAAAATTGAGCACAGATGTTGGTCAGTAACGTC
This sequence comes from Crinia signifera, assembly GCF_055691185.1. Taxonomy (NCBI): domain Eukaryota; kingdom Metazoa; phylum Chordata; class Amphibia; order Anura; family Myobatrachidae; genus Crinia; species Crinia signifera. The sequence continues at coordinate 65,439,139 of NC_139222.1, forward strand.
ACTGAACAGCGCTCAAAGGCAACAGGAATTTGATCAAAAAAAAAAAAAATAGATCAACCCTGTGCCGAAAAAGCTGATCAGTGATGTACGTCACTGATCAGCGCACAGTGGCCACAGGACACCCACAAAATCACAGTGTGTGTAAAAAAAAAAATTAAAAAAAGACCCCACAGCACCCTCAAAAAAAAAAAAAAAAAAGGTGATCAGTGATGCGACACTGATTACCAGTGAGGGGCAGCAGGTGCACAACCTTTGGTGCAACTGACAGTGCAACTGGCAACAACTGACAGGTATATATAAAAAAAAAACCCTGCACCCCCAAAAAGTTGCTGATCAGCACAGATATACTGATCAGCACAAAAGGGGGGGTAGCAGACACAAAATATAGCACTCTCTATCACTCTATGTCACTATCTCTCTCTATCTCTCTCTATCTCTCTCTATCTCTCTCTATCTCTCACTATCTCTCACTATCTCTCACTATCTCTCACTATCTATCACTCTATGACACTGCAGCAGCAGCACTGACAGTTATATATATAAAAAAAAACCCTGCACCCCCAAAAAGTTGCTGTTCAGCACAGATATACTGATCAGCACAAAAGGGGGGGTAGCAGATACAAAATATAGCACTCTCTATCACTCTCTGTCACTATCTCTCTCTATCTCTCTATCTCTCACTATCTATCACTCTATGACACTGCAGCAGCAGCACTGCACCCCCAAAAAGTTGCTGATCAGTTAATTTATACTGATCAGCACAAAAGGGGGGGCAGCAGTCAGTTGCACACGCAGCACAGCTGTATATATATATATATATAAAAAAACCCAGCACCCCCAAAAAGTTGCTGATCAGCACAGATATACTGATCAGCACAACAGGGGGGGGGGGCAGCAGACACAAAATATAGCACACTCTGTCACTATCTCTCTCTATCTCTCTATCTATAACTCTATCACACTGCAGCAGCAGCAGCAGCACAACACAGGAAGTCACAAGAAGTCAGATCCAGGAAGCATCCAGCACGCTACAAGCAGTGATCAGGTGATCAGGTAAGTATTTGCAAGGATCAGGTCAGTATATCACGGCAGATAGGCACGGTGACCGCACTGCACGCAATTCCAGACCGGAATGGCGTCTGCAGTGCAGTCACCGTTAGTTTAAATCACCCTCCATGGCTGTGATTGGTCCGTCGGTCCGACGAACCAATCACGGCCTTTGGGGGCGGGTGGGGTGAGGTGGGGTGACACCAGTGTCACCCTTACACCCCGTGGTGATTGGTGCTGTACTTTACAGCACCAATCACCACCGATCCCTGTGTCACCGGCGAACGTTATTCGCCGGTACACAGAAAACGCTGTAATTGGCTGTTCACATTTGAACAGCCAATCACAGCGATCGCCGACGGGGGGGAGGCATCGCCACCCCCCCTGGGCATGCAGGGACATGTCTGCTGTCAGGGACAGCATACATGTTTAAACTGTCACCGCGTCTATAGACGCGGTGACAGTTTAAAGCCATGACGTACATTTATGCCATGCGTCGGGAAGTACATCCCGGCCATGACGTAAATGTACGTCAAATGTCGGGAAGGGGTTAAAATAAAGTGTTTTGTTTTTTTACATTTGGTGTCAGCGGAGTCGAGCCGCTCATTACATATTCATATATTCACTGCACCCGATCGTTACGATCGGGTATAGTGAATATACGGTCCCCTGCTGGCATCCCCGGGGGGCAGCCTGTGCTGCCTGGCACCCGGGGAGCCCACCTACCCCCCACAAAGTTCTGGGGCAGGCAGAGAGACTTCTATCTCTTTGCCTGCCACCGTCCTCAGGCTCCCTGCGGCAATCGCCGCAGGAGCTCATATTCGCCAGTCAGGGGCAGCGAGCCCCTGACACGTTGAATACCGGAGCCCGCCGGCTCCGGAACGTGGCGAATGTGCAGCGAATCCTAAAAAGGATTCGCTGCACCTCGCAGGTATTCTCATTGAATACCGCCCATAGTGATCCAATACAGCGGATCACGGAAGTTGGCATCTATTTACATAAGATGCCTCCTGCAGTATTTTTGGCCAATCCGGGCTTGCCACACCATCGCCGTGCCATCTTGTATCAGCTAATAATAGGTGGAGAGGCAGACGGCGGAGGAAGAGCAATGAAGAGCTCCTGAAGATAGAAGATACCTTGAAGTCCCAGATGGGCGGGGGCTACCGGGTTAAGCAAAAGAGCATAAAGGGTGCCACCCACTGGGTACAGAATGAAGAAAGAAAGCAACTCTTTATCGGGGGAGAGGGGGCAGAAAAAAAATGGAAAGCCGGTCTTGTAAAATATATATATATATATAAATATATATATATATATATATATATATATATATATATATATATATATATATATATATATATATAAAAATATATATATATATATATAAATATATATATATATATATATATATAAAAATATATATATATATATAAAAATATATATATATATAAAATATATATATATATATATATATATATATATATATATAGTAGGATGGATAGAGAGCGCCAGAGGTTTCCACCACCTTAAGTGCAGTAAATTAGATGTATCAGATATACAAATTATCAAAACTTTTCTTGAAAAATTGACATATTTTATTAAAACGTTTATAAGAAAACGTGTGGTGTCTCAGTTCTTTTGAAGACGGTAACAACCCTTTACAACCCGGGTTGTTACCGTCTTCAAAAGAACTGAGACACCACACGTTTTCTTATAAACGTTTTAATAAAATATGTCAATTTTTCAAGAAAAGTTTTGATCATTTGTATATCTGATACATCTAATTTACTGCACTTAAGGTGGTGGAAACCTCTGGCGCTCTCTATCCATCCTACTATCCATACCTATTTGTCTCCCACTAACAGGGGGGTCTTTTTAGAACAGCAGCCTTCTGTGTGGCGCGACTAGAGTCACTCCTAGTTGTGTATTTGTGTATATATATATATATATATATATATATATATATATATATTTATATCTCTTTGTAGATTCTGCACTCACGGCCGACTTTTGAAAATTGAGGGGGTGCTCCTTTAAGGCAACACAGTGTGTCCCAATAATATATACAGGATGGGAAAGATCCCAATAAGGGCACTCACCAGGATTCACGTAATGACAATTTCTTTATTGGTGATCCATTACCAGTTAGGTTATGTAGGTCTACGTTTCGGCCACTAGAGGGCCTTTCTCAAGACACCACAGCTTTTGACGTCCACACAGCTCAGAGGTCAGGATACACTGACTCTGTTCCTCCAGACATTGTCGGATTATTACTCAATTTCCTATAAGTGTAAACCAGGTTGTGTACGGTTCAAGGGATGTATGACATGTATGTCACACTTCGGAAGACGCATAAAAATAAAACATTGCCTAACCCAGGGGTTCCCAAACTTTTTTGAATCACGGCACCCTAGCATATCAGAATTTTTTTGCGGCACCCCTAGGCCCAAAAACATTGAATTAGATTGTGTTTATATGCGATTCTTAGGGTCAGTTATGTGCTAATGGGCAGGATTTGCTTCTGTTTGTACACATTTTATGATTGGCAGCCTCCAGCACTGGTTTTGCCCATAAATAATTAACCATAAATAAATTGAATTGGTCCTGGACCACCAACCTGGGGCACCCCTGCAAGTGTCCCGAGGCACCCCAGGGAGCCACGGCACACAGTTTGGGAACCACTGGCCTAACCTGTACGTCAGCGTCTGTAATCTATATTTTGGTGTGCCCGTGTGGATCCTATTAGGTGGAGATGACCACCAGACCATTTCGTGACCGCATGGCCAACCACCGGTACACCATCCGACTTGCACTCGAGACCGGTAAAACGGATAAACCAGTGGCCAAACACTGCATGGAATTTGGACACCAGGTGGCATCTATAAAATCAATGCTGATCGACCACATCCCTCTACCCCCAAGGGGTGTTGACAGAGTAAAGGCTCTGAAACAAAGGGAAGCCCAGTGGATCTATAATCTAGACACTGTGGCCCCAAGGGGTCTAAACGAAAATAATCCCCTAAATTGCTTTCTATGAGACGCTCTATACAAAGATTCTTTGTCTTGTGACGGCTACATGATTATATGGTGAATTACACCAACGATATATAAAAAATGCAATAGCAACCTAGATGGACTGTACAGTCATAAAGTAGGATTGGAGCAAAAATAAGGTCATATGGACCTATTTAATCATCATAATAATGAGAGATTCATGTCCAATTTTATGTGTTATTCTTTTTCTTTCTTTTATTATTTCTTTCATGTATATATGTATATAAAACACAAAAAAACGTAATCACTATAAGATGGTACCTACACATTGTTACTGCTTATACTCTGTGAACTGACCTCTGACCCCACTCCCTTATATGTAAGACATTGTATTCCTTTTATATCTAAACATAGTTGCCATTAATCAGGGCACCCTAATGATACATAGTGCATGATAAAATATATAAGCCCTTAATCCATAACCAACTGGTGTATATAGGAAAGCAATATAACATCCCAATTATGAATATCTGAACACACGATAACTAGTCTGATCTGCTTTTGCATAGCTGGAACGCACAGCCATATGTGAGCTGCTATAGCAGCAATAGAACATCTCAGTGACACGCACGCCCATTTTTTTGGCCGCAATTACTGCCCAGATCACGCCAGTTTAAAGGATTTACAATACTGTAAACCCCTAGCTATCATGCTCAGAGGGGAAAACGCTATATCCACCACCAATGGTCGTGGTGTAGAGCGTCCTATAACGACTATACACCACTGTTTTACCCGGTGGAACGCACGCCATTTTGGATTTTTCAGCTCGGCTTATTTAAACCTATCAGAGGTGCCGTGATTATCATGTGATATATCCAATATGTAACTGTGGGGCTTCCGTCACCTCCCTACACAGCTGCATTAGATTCTACTATCTACCAGTGCTATATAAGGGAGCTGGAGGAACAGAGTCAGTGTATCCTGACCTCTGAGCTGTGTGGACGTCAAAAGCTGTGGTGTCTTGAGAAAGGCCCTCTAGTGGCCGAAACGTAGACCTACATAACCTAACTGGTAATGGATCACCATTAAAAGAACAAAATAAATTGTCATTACGTGAATCCTGGTGAGTGCCCTTATTGGGATCTTTCCCATCCTATATTTCCACATATACACATATATATATATATATATATATATATATATATATATATATATATATATATATATATATATATATATATATACATATATATACACATATATACATATAGGAGTCCAAATCAGCCGGCACTCAGTGTGTTCTCAATATAATAGGCCCCGGTGCCTGGACATAAGCAAATACAAATCCAATGGAGACAGCACTCAGGAGGCGGTTGTAAGTGAAGCAGAAAACGTCTGTATTAAAAGACTAGCTTTCGGGGTGTGACCCCCTTCATCAGGTACAGACAACAACAGTGACATATAACACTCACCTCTAAATAGTCACCATCAGCCTCGACCGCCCCCGCACGCTGCCAGCAGTTCCGGCGCACACACAGGAAGTGCGCGTCATCAAGTATCCGGCCAGTAGTGGATGTGGTTGCCTGGCAACCGAAGCAGCTTGCGTTTCACAGAACAAAGTGAAGACGCATAATCAGGAAGGAGCCGCTTGCAGGCGGCGAGGGGGGTCCAGGCTGTGGAAAACAAGGCACATTGTCAATACATATAAAAAAAAACCATAAAAACGGAAAGCAAATAACAAAGAAAAACATATATAAAAGAAACATATATATAAAAAAATATATATAAAAACGTATATGCAAAAATGTACATGCGCATAAGCAGATACACATATACACAAAATTACATATATAAGACAAAAAGCTATTTACAACAAGCATAGTTACATGATGGCATTCCAATTAATCTTATCATTTAGACCTCGTGGACGAGTTACATCCAATCTAAGAATCCATTGGGATTCAAGTCTCAAGATTTGTCTGGCACGATCACCTCTGCGCAAGGATTCTTTAATGTGATCGATTATAAAGTACTTGAGGGATGCCAAAGGGTGACACAACGTTTTAAAGTGGCGCGCCACAGGCTGGTCGATGTTCCTGCCACGTAGTGACAGGTCGATCGCCGATCTGTGTTGCCCCATACGCACTCTGAAGGGGCAAGTGGTCTGGCCCACATAGTAAAGCCCACAGGGGCACACTATAATATATACCACGAATGCAGTACAGCATGACACTACATGGAGGATTTGATATTCCTTATCAATATGTGGATGTTTAAAACTTTTGCAGGTGATCATGTGATTACAAGTGATGCAATTTAAACAGCTATAACAACCAGCAGCTTTAAAGGTGGAGTCCCAGTGCGAATACATCTGCACGAGATGTGAGCGAACGTCCGCCCTGGAAGCCCAGGTCACTGATCTAGAGCGGACCGTTCAGCGACTGAGGGATATTTCCAATCTTGAGCAAAGCCTTAATAGAACGGTGGAGGAGTTGCAGATGGGGTCACTGGTAGAGGAGGAGGAGGATCAGGTAGCCAGCTGGGTCACGGTTAGAAGGGGAAACAAGAGGGACAGGAGGGACAGGAACGACATCTCGGATCTATCACACCCGAACAAATTTGCCCGGTTGGACGAAGTTTCGGGGGAGGATGGAGACGAAATGACGGAGCTGGAGGAGACGGCTCCCTCTAGCAACCAGAGGAGCGGTCCCTCTAGCTCAAATGGGATTACAGTTAGTGAGGTACCAAGGCAGATAGTGGTGGTAGGGGATTCCATCATTAGGAGAACAGACAGGGCAATCTGCTATCGGGACCGCGATCGCCGCACGGTCTGTTGCCTCCCGGGTGCTCGGGTACGGCACATCGCGGACCGAGTCGACAGATTGTTGGGAGGGGCTGGGAGCAACCCGGCGGTCTTGGTGCACATCGGCACCAACGACAAAGTCAATGGTAGGTGGGATGTCCTCAAGAAAGAGTATAGGGAATTAGGTAAGAAATTAAAGGCGAGGACATCTAGGGTAATTTTCTCGGAAATATTACCAGTGCCACGCGCTAGCTCAGGGAGGCAGAGGGAGATCAGGGAGGTAAATGTGTGGCTTAAGGATTGGTGTAGGAAAGAGGGATTCGTGTTCATGGAACACTGGGCGGACTTCTCGGTCAGGCGCCATCTTTTTTGCCGTGATGGATTGCACCTGAACGAGGAGGGGGCTGCGGTGCTGGGGGGAAGGATGGTTAGAGGGTTGGAGGAGATTTTAAACTAGGCGACGGGGGGGGGGGGGGGTGGGGGCAGCAAGACATTATGGGACCATCAGGGAGAGACGCCGGACTGGGATCAGGAATCATATGGGGGAAGGAGATGGGGGGGGGGACGGAGACATAGACAAAGCCCTGGGACATAACAAGGGTAAAATCGGGGGTAACTCTCAGGGTGCATCAGGAATGTCATGTAATAAAATGTTATGTTGTAACAGTCACGTTACCCCATTACAGTTCTTAGGTACAGATGATCTTAGTATACGGGAAGGAGGGAATGACAGAGGAAGAATTCCCGGAACTATGGAGAGGGCAGGCAGTGTGCATGGTGGGGAGGCCTGTAGAGAGTCTATTGAAGGGGAGAGGGGAAAGGGGAAGCTAGTAAAGAATTCAAATGGGTCCTGGGGTGAAACTAATCACAATATTAGAGCCATATCTAAAAATAAACATAAATTAAAATGCTTACTGGCTAATGCAAGAAGCTTAGTGAGTAAAATCGGGGAGCTTGAAACGGTGATCAGTAGGGATGACTACGACATCATTGGTATTACAGAAACATGGTGTAATGAGTCGCATGACTGGGCATTAAACATGGAGGGATATACACTCTACAGGAAAGACAGGGAAAATAGAAGGGGCGGGGTGTGTGCCTATATGTAAATAATAACTTAACATCATGTGAGAAAAATATGAGCACAGACCTGGAAGACGACAACTCAGAGACAGTGTGGGCAGAGATAACCGACAATAATAAGAAACCAAAAAACAAATTTATAATAGGGGTATGCTATAGACCACCAAATATAAATGAAAGGGAAGAGTCTCTTCTCTTAAACCAAATCAAACAAGCATCAAATCAGGGTCAGGTATTAATTATGGGGGATTTTAATTTACCCGACATTGATTGGGAAAACGAAACAGGTAAATCAGCAAGAAGCAATGGGTTCTTAAGCTTACTTAAAGACCAGTTTATTACACAAACGGTAGAAACTCCAACTCGTGATGAGGCGCTCTTGGACTTAGTATTAACAAATAACACAGACTTAGTTTCAAACACAAAAGTAATTGAACAATTAGGGAATAGTGATCACAATATGGTTTCACTGGAAATCAACTTCAGTAAATTACATCAAAAAGGATCTGCAAAAATACTAAACTTCAGAAAAGCGAACTTTGAATTATTCAGGGAAGCCCTTACAGGAATTGGGTGGGAAACGGTTATGGAGGGAAAAAATGCAGAGGAAATGTGGGATACTCTAAAAAAGGTGCTTGATTCACTAACTATTGAATACATTCCTAAAGTAATTAAAGGTAAATTCAACAAAAAAAAGCCACCATGGTTGGACAAAGAAGTAAGGTCAGCTATCAACAATAAAACCAGAGCCTTTAAATTCTATAAAAATAACTTGAATGAGGAGGCGTTCGCAAAATACAAAGAATCAAACAAAACTTGTAAAGGGGTAATCAAAGCAGCTAAAATATTATATGAAGAGTGCATAGCCACTGAAAGCAAAACCAACCCAAAGAAGTTTTTTAAATACATAAATAGTAAACGTTTAATTAAGGAAAACATAGGCCCACTAACTGATACTAGTGGAAAAAGTGTTACTGAGGACAAGGGAAAAGCAAAACTGTTAAATGAGTTCTTCTCATCAGTATTTACTAAGGGAGAGCAGACTGTGGAACGAACATTTACCACAAACGGGACAAATAAGCCAGATCTCATTGTGGATTTCACGCCGAAGGAAATAATACTGAGGCTAAGCAAACTCAAAACAAATAAGTCACCAGGGCCAGATGGGATTCATCCGAGGGTATTAATGGAATTAAGGGATGAACTAGCTACCCCCCTACATTATATCTTTAGCAAGTCACTATCGTCAGGTATAGTACCAAAAGATTGGAGAATAGCAGAGGTAGTGCCAATATTCAAAAAAGGAAAAAAGGAAGATCCCGCTAATTACAGACCCGTTAGTTTAACATCAATTGTGGGTAAACTATTTGAAGGATTTTTAAGGGATGGTATCCAGGAATATTTAGATCATCACCGTCTACTCAGTACTAACCAACATGGGTTCGTGAAAAATCGTTCATGCCAAACTAATCTACTAGGGTTCTATGAAGAGGTTAGCAAAAACCTCGATAATGGAAATGCTGTAGATGTGATTTTCCTAGAAATCGCTAAAGCATTTGATACTGTCCCACACAAGAGATTGATTAATAAAATGGAGAACCTAGGATTGGGTGAAAATATCTGCAGATGGGTAGGGAATTGGCTATGTAATAGAGAACAAAGAGTGGTTGTGAATGGTGCCGTATCAGATATGATACCGGTACTAAGTGGAGTGCCCCAGGGCTCGGTTTTGGGGCCCATTTTGTTTAACATTTTTATTAACGATATTGGGATAGGGTTACTCAGCAATGTATCCATCTTTGCGGACGATACAAAACTTAGCAAAGTCATCAAATCACCAGAAGATGTCACCATGCTTCAAAATGATCTTGCAATTCTAGATGAGTGGGCTAAAAAATGGAAGATGAGGTTCAATGTAGATAAATGTAAGGTTATGCACCTTGGGAGACACAACCAGTGTGCAAGTTACAACCTTAGCGGAGAGGAACTGGGTAATTCCATACTTGAAAAGGATCTAGGAGTCCAAATAGACAGCAATCTAGGATGTAGTGCCCATTGTAATGTAGCTACAAAAAAGGCCAACAAAATTCTGGCATGTATTAAGAGGGGAATGGAAACTAGGGACTCAAGGGTAATTATGCCACTATATAAAGCATTGGTGAGACCTCACCTAGAGTATGGAGTACAGTTCTGGGCCCCACACTATAAAAAGGACATCATAGAATTAGAAAAAGTCCAAAGGCGAGCAACAAAGCTTATTAGGGGAATGGAGAATTTAAGCTACGGGGAGAGATTAAGCAATTTGGGACTATTTACATTAGAAAAGAGACGTTTAAGGGGGGACATGCTCAACATGTACAAGTATATCAAGGGCCAATATAAGGAACTGTCACACACCCTATTTTCTACTAGAAAGGAATCTAGGACGCGAGGGCATGAGTATAGATTAGAAGAAAAAAGATTTCAGCTAGTAGAAAGAATTTCTTTACGGTCAGAACAGTCAAACTCTGGAACTCTCTTCCCAGAGAGGTGGTAATGGCTGGCTCATTAAATGCGTTCAAGGCAAAGTTGGACAAACATTTACTGGAGAAAAACATCCATGGGTACAAATAAGAAATATAATTTGTCTGTAAAATACCAGAACCTACCAAATCAGCAATGGATATCTATACCAGGTTGAACTAGATGGACGCAAGTCTTTTTTCAGCCTTACCTACTATGTAACTATATTCGGGGCACGTGGAATACCCATCCCGGTAATTTCAGTTTTAACCAACCTATCCCGCAAATTCGGGCCACGCTTGAAAGCAGCCATAGGCCGAGAAGCACGGAACCCAGGTAATTCTAAATCAGTTTTAACAATCGGCCAGAGTGATTTAGTCGCATAACTGAGGACAGGGCTGGCTGTGGAGAATGTACTGGTCCACGGGATGACATCCTCAGTGGAGCGTTTTTTGGGCTCAAGCAGTGTCTGGCGTGGCATCTGCATGACCTGCATTTTCTGAGCGGCTAAGAGGGCAGGATCATAACCTCTAATCAGATATTTACCAATCAGATGGTCCAGCCGATCTGAGAGGACATCACGATCACTGACCAGTCTTGCCACCCTGATCATTTGAGATAGTGGAAGGCCACGCTTAAGTGCGGGTGGATGGTGACTGCTGGACATTAAAAATAGCTTTTTGTCTTATATATGTAATTTTGTGTATATGTGTATCTGCTTATGCACATGTACATTTTTGCATATACGTTTTTATATAAATTTTTTTATATATATGTTTCTTTTATATATGTTTTTCTTTGTTATTTGCTTTCCGTTTTTATGTTTTTTTTATATGTATTGACAATGTGCCTTGTTTTCCACAGCCTGGACCCCCCTCGCCGCCTGCAAGCGGCTCCTTCCTGATTATGAGTCTTCACTTTGTTCTGTGAAACACAAGCTGCTTCGGTTGCCAGGCAACCACATCCACTACTGGCCGGATACTTGATGACGCGCACTTCCTGTGTGTGCGCCGGAACTGCTGGCAGCGTGCGGGGGCGGTCGAGGCTGATGGTGACTATTTAGAGGTGAGTGTTATATGTCACTGTTGTTGTCTGTACCTGATGAAGGGGGTCACACCCTGAAAGCTAGTCTTTTAATACAGACGTTTTCTGCTTCACTTACAACCGCCTCCTGAGTGCTGTCTCCATTGGATTTGTATTTGCTTATGTCCGGGCACCGGGGCCTATTATATTGAGAACACACTGAGTGCCGGCTGATTTGGACTCCTGTATTGTTATATCTCTGCTCCAGTAAAGATATTGATGTTGCAAGGCACCTACCGTTAAAGTTTTTTTGTTCTTGTTATTTATCTACAACCATATAACTGGGTCCTCTATTGCCACCTGTGGGAACCCTATTTGCATTACCTTCATGATGGACGCCGCGGACCCATCTATGTCTCAGGATGCCCCTGGTTGCCAAAACATCTCTGGTGTACAGGATGAACTATTTAGGTTCACTGAGGCTGAAATTACTGAGATACTGTTTGATGTCGACACTGATGCCGACACTGAGGAAAACATGCCTAATATTGAAGAATTACATCGCCATCTATTCAAGTTGCACCGGCGGAGAATTGATTTCTTATTACATGGCACCACACTCTCCGATTATTATTGTGCAAAACGTATCCCACGTGGTTTCAGGGTTCATAATTCACCCACTATAGGATGCCAGAACCCTGAGTTCGTCCGCAAGTGGGTAGGAATCCTGAACCGCTGTGCACTTGATTTCATGGTGCTTGTAATAGATGAGGCTGGCCATGAGCTCCGGGCTACTAAAGACAAAATTGCTGATTTCTGCACCCACCATACTACCATACTGGATGATCCAGCTAATCTTAGCTAAGTTGGATGACCAATGCCTTTCTTATAAAAAAGAATTACTCAAATTCAAACGTGACAAAAAAGCGACTGTGGATATGGACTATGAGACCAACAGAGTCTATACCTGGCTATCTGGACAAACCTCTAACACTAAACCTGACTCGAGAGGACGTCGCCGCAGACCATGGCAACAACGAGGTGGCCGTAATACCAACACAGGTTTAGGCCCCACCCCTGTCAGCGACAGTGATTTTCAATTTTCCGAGTCGGATGAGGCCTCTGGTTCTCAGGGCGGCCCTTTGGAACGGGGCGCCGTGGCTTCCAGCAGCACCACAAAAGGCCGGCCACCCACAGGGGTGGACAAAACAAGAGAAATCAGGCGCAATCCACAGCGGCTGAAAGGCACCAAGAAGTATTAATCTTCAATCTGTCTAAACGTGTTCTGTCTACTACCGAGATCGCTGTCCTTAACCGAGGGTTGTCATTCGTCCCCACCAATGCATTTGATGAGTTCAGTTGGCGAGGTGATCAATATTGCTTGATGCGCAAATTACGCCTTAAAGAGCATTTTCAGCATGCCCCTCCTTCAGCTGCTAAAGACCCTGTTACTATGTTTACTGCCTCTCTCTCGCATTCATCTTTTGACCCTCCTTCGTCTAACGCCTCTATCAAGACGTTTGGACGCCTGCTGGACCAGTCTGTGTCCAGATTTCAGGCTGCACCAGGTCGGGTGCGAAAAAATCTGTCCCATGAGGAATCTCTAGCTTTGAAGCAACTCAGTCAGTATGATGATATCCTCATAAGGCCTGCGGACAAAGGTGGTGCCATTGTTATTTTGGACATTGGCGAGTATAGAGTTGAGGTTTACAGACAGCTGTCAGATGTGGCTGTGTATGAGAAGTTACGCCATGATCCTACCGTTCTTTTTCAAAAGGAACTGTTAACCATTCTTACCATGGCGGTCAATGAGGGGGCATTGACAGATAAAGCGCATAAAAACCTATATAAGGACTCTCCAACTGTCCCTGTGCTCTATATTCTGCCTGTTAAAGTCGAGTTGCATACACGCCATTTTAGGATAGTATGGCCGCCATTTTGGTTCGCAGAGTTGCGCAAATAAAGTTTCCATACCCGAGTCTATGTGACAAAGTGGACCAGAAGCGCAGCCATACTATTACACATAAATTCATAATAACATACTGACACTAAATAAAATATAGTTAAAGGTTTAGAGCACCACACATAGCTTAGTTAGCATTGCATACATCCGTCTGTATAATGTTTAGTACCGTTACGTTCCGTTTCTTATGCGCAGTATTCCGGTCATTGCGAATAAATCGCAATCCATACGGCCCGATAGTTATGGACAAAAATCCATATTCCCAAGACAGTTTCTGTTAAAAAGTGTATAACAAAGGAATCTAGTTGTAACCGGTTCTACTGCTATTTACAACCCCTGACGACGATACCAACTTACAAAGGACTCCAAAGTTCACCTTCCCCCTGCACTTTTGCCCCAATCACAGAGGACTTGACATACGAACCCTGACCAATAGGAATGGCCTTTGACCTCCCCCTTCTGACCCTATAAGATAGATGACCCAGGGCGGCCCCGGTCACTTCGGCACATCTTCCTTTCCCTGACCTTCGACCGGGCTATAGTTCAACCCTGAACGATAGCGAGCTCCGACCGGACTGCGCTGCGCATATTTGATGAGACGGTAAACGGTTGCATTCACTGTACTTTCTTTTATTATATTGTGGGGCTGATTGTATCCTGTATCTGTTTTTCTTCCCCTAGCAGAGCCTGATTATTATACTCATTGTTAGACTATTGTATTACTTGTTATACCTGTATTTTCTATTCCTGTAACCCCCTGTTGTCCATTAGGGACTCAAATACATCCTTTTACGGAGTTTCTATCTCCTTACTTCTATACCGTGGTTGTGTCTGTTATTCGCATATAGCGATAAGGTATATTACGGACACTGTCCAAAGGTATAATCGCAGATTAGTGTCAGAGTACTGCGAAAGGATCTCTTATTAAGGTATTGGTTCTTTGGTGTATAATATACAATAAAAGGTACGCTACGCTGTGCTACGTTTTGTTCGCACATAGCTAGGTATAAAAGGTACGCAGGTCACGGACATACTACGTAACCTGAGCTTTTCACTTATTGTTTCTTTGGTCATATTTAATCGCCATTAACTGGGGGCTGCGTCCGGCCGTTTCACATTCTAGAGCTCAGTACCAGGCGCGCGGCTTGACCTATACCAGCAAAAGGGTGGAAGTATTTATTATCCATTGCTGGATAGGCCAGGTCCGCGACGGTGCGGGGTTCGAGAAGTGCTAGCGTTGAACCCGAAGTACAATAAGTGAAATTCAAGGAAACATTAAGCCACATGTTTTAAAGCATATCTAAGTGTTTAGTAAACTGTACTTCTGCCTGCCACAAGTAGTTTAACGGGGTATAGTGTCTTGAGTTGCTTGTTCATTACAGTATATGTGCCACGTGCGATAAAGTTCGCACACGTGGAGACAAAGGCCTGTGTTTTATTATAGTACATAGAGGATCCCCTCTGTGCAAAACTATAACTTTAGTGTTAGTTACTGCAGGGCCAGGGACTCCGCCACGTGGCGATAAGTTCCGGGCCTTTTTCAGTAACGTAAAGTGTCTATTGTGTATTACGCAAGGTGCGCGCGCACATGCTCACATCGGGGAAATTTTCGCATCTTTGTACGTGATTTATGGATTAAGTGCGGGATTCATTTTGCATCTTGATACGTAACTTTCGGACGAAGTTAAGGGATTTATTCCACATTTAGGCGCAATTACTGCGTATAGCGAAACCCGAGCGCAACCTTGCAAATACACTGTAGAACACGTGGGTGGCCGATTCATTGGCGGCCTGTGAACAGGTTTAACAAAACACACGTGGCTGTTCACTGGCACTGCACATGCAGCACACATAGGAACTCAAAGGTGAACAGTATTGAATCACTAGCTTTATTTAAAACAGTATAGTAATATACTGTGGATAAGGCGGTGATTAATAAGAGAAAATAAGTTTTTCTTTTTATTCATTTTCTCATAAACAAGCAACTCAAGCATTATTTTAATAGATTCCTATAGCTATTTAAAAGGGATTTATACCTGCATAAGTACCTAGTGAGAAGCTACCAGCCTGGGAAGATTTTTCTGTACAGAAATATTTCAAGTTTAAGCATAAGACCAAGGTGTAACTAGCATCCAGTGTGAAACAAAACTGAGGTGAACGGGTGTGTGACGGCACGACTCAAGCGCAGTGTAGTCCAGTGTAGGACAGTCCAGTGTAGGACAGGGTGCACGTGACGACGTGCCCATAGGAACTGCCCCTTCCGTGGAACTACCTATTTTGATCCACTGGGAGGGTACAAGAAGCTAAATCGGAACCCAGTGATCCGATCAGCTGCTTTAGAAATACCAGTTTTTGGGGGTACAGGAAAAACAAGTTTTGCTGTGTCCTGGAAAAACTGCCGCACCTTGCAAGTTGGCTAGTAGTTCGCTACTAGTTGAAAGACTTGGTGATTGAGTATTATTGCCTCGTACCCTTCGCGCCTCACTTGATTGTGGGAACGTTCTAGGTCGCTGAGAAGTGAGTGTTTGGGGAGCTCTCAAGAAGTAATAACCCACCGGTGTCTACTAGCTGTGAACGTTTATTCCTGTAATTATGGGTAATAACGGGTCACGCAGTGATAACGTGTCAGTTAGGGAGGAAGCTAGTCGACCTAAAGGGTCGGCAGCCTTCATTTTGTGCTGTAAGCACGGTGAATGAGCAGTTGTTTACCAAAAGAAATGGAAAAAGATGACACAAGGCAGCAAGTTAGAATTTCCCAGTGTTGGTAGCTTTGATCCAGAAATCTTATCGGCAGTAAAAGATGAAATAGGTCTACTCTCCAGTCGTAAGAAGAGAGTGAGGCACATAGAAATTCTTAAATTGTGGCAGAAGGAAGGACAGGAACAATGGGGAATCAGATGTCTGGCAATACCAGATACAATCAGCCACAATAAGAATGCAGCCGCTACCGCTCCCCCACCCCCATATGTGCCGAAGGGGTTAATAACTAATAAGCAAGACATGAGTAATAATGTAACAGTTGCTAACTTGTATCCTGTCTTATCCCCTTATAAGGAAACCCGAGAAGAAAACGAGCAGCTCTTGGCACTGGCCGTCTCCCATGCAATTAACATGATTGAAGGAAAGGCTGAACCAGCAAAACCTGCTGCTGGGGCCCCTACACAGGGAGAGGAGACGGCTGATGCCAACAGCTTAGTCATGGACTCAGGTAAGATAGCACCACACAGCACAGATACAGACGACTCCCCACCAGGTCCCAGTAATGCGGAAGTAGTACAAACATACCCTGTACGCACACTGGAGGTTCCCTATGGTAAGGCAGACAGAGAGGGTGTGATACCTACCAGAAAGATGACCATGCTAAACCCATGGACACGGTTAGAGCTGCGATCCATCATTACAGATTTCCCTGATCCTAGGAAAGATCTGGCCCTAAGCCAGAAATTTGTAAGGGATCTGGGAAACTCTGATGAACCCACCAACAAGGATTGGAGAATCATGTTGAGGGCCTGTCTCCCTACCCACATAGACATCCCGAAATTCATTCAGGATAGTGGATTGAAAGTGGACAGGGAGATAAATGATGAGATCAACCAGGAAAATATACGCCTAATCAACTTACAATTGGGAGTATATTTTCCTGCGGCAGTGGAATATAGCAAGATTTTCACCATCAAGCAAAAGGATGGTGAAACCACTGGTGATTATTTCACCAGGGCCTTGAAAACGGTATCAAAATACACTGGTGTCTCCGAGCCTAAGGACAACCCCCACCTGAGGGAGATGATTGTCTCTGTGCTGGTGGAAGGGCTTAAAGAAAATCTGAGAGCCAGAGTCCAAACATCTTTCCCAAATTGGCGTGGAATGACAGTAGATGCCCTACGGGAATCTGCCATGGACCACGACCGTAACATTAAGAAACACAGAGAGCTGCAAACCGATAAATTAATGATGGTTAGCATCCAAGCTTTCAGTAAGGCCCCTAACAAGACCTCATATCACCAGAACACCAGAGACACAGGTAGAAAGCAAATAATTTGCTACAAATGCAATAGAGAGGGACACATTGCAAATCAATGCAAATCAGGAAACACCAGGAGTTACAGAACACATAGGCGAGACTGGGAATCTCACCAGGGTGAGACACGGAGATACCCAGCCCCTAGACAATGGGAGGAGACACACATGTCACGCAACATGCCTCCTCCCCATCTGATGGCTGACACGGTACTAAGGGCAACCCAGGTAAGACAATAGGAAACAGGTCATACCTGTATCCTACAGCCAGTTAGATTAACACAACACCTTAGAGAGGAACCTCAGGTAAAGGTTGATATAGCTGGAGTAAGGCAAACCTTTTTGGTTGATACAGGGGCGGCCAGATCTGTTCTCAACACACCTCTTCACTTGGGTTTCACTGACCAATCAGTAGCAGCAATTGGGGTAACAGGAAAAATACAACATTACCCACTGACGAAACCAGCGGAGGTTACAATCGGGCCTCTGCATACCAAACATTCTTTCCTGTTGGCTGCAGCGGCCCCGACTAACCTCCTGGGTAGAGATTTACTATGTAAAATGGGATGTGTCATCTATTGCACCCCTGATGGGGTATTTCTGGACACTCCTAGAAATCTTACACAAGAAGTGCAAGATATGCTGGATAGTCCTCAGAGGCTAATGTTGTATTCCACTGTTATAGAGTCGAATCCATCTAGAGTAGCTGAAATTACAGCACAAATACCGAGTTCCCTTTGGACTAAAGATGGACAGGATGCTGGGCTGATGGCAAATGTAGCTCCAGTAGAGATCCGCTTAAAAGAAGGCAGGATAGCCCCAAAAATACCACAATACCCTTTAAAACCTGAAGTCGAACTAGGAGTATACCCAGTGATCCAACGATTGCTCCAACAGGAAATCCTAGTTAGAACTTTCAGCACGGCCAATAGTCCCATCTTTCCTGTGAAAAAGAGTGGGGGGAGGGGCTACAGACTAGTGCAGGATCTAAGAGGGGTAAACAAAGTAGTTGAGAGCCAATTCCCCGTAGTGCCAAACCCAGCTGTCATCCTGATGCAAATACCACCTCACTGTACTCATTTCACAGTCATTGATTTGTGTTCTGCGTTTTTCTCTGTCCCTTTACACCCTGACAGCCAGTATCTGTTCGCCTTTACCTACAGAGGAGTACAGTATACCTGGACACGACTCCCCCAGGGATTCATAGACAGCCCCAGCATCTTCTCCCAACCCATGAGTGGTTCGATACTAATACAATATGTCGATGACTTATTGTTGTGTTCTGAGTCACTGGAGTCATCAGTGGATGACACTAGACAACTGCTGATGCATCTCTCAGAGACAGGACATAAAGGGGGAAATTTACTAAAGGCAATTTGTAAAAAAAATAGGTGTATTTGTATCCAGAAATACACTTATTTTTGACATTTACTATCCCAAAAATACGGAAATTCGTATTCGTATTGAATTGCCATATTTTCGGGATAGTAAATGTCAAAAATAAGTGTATTTCTGGATACAAATACACCTATTTTTTTTACAAATTGCCTTTAGTAAATTTCCCCCAAAGTATCAAAGGATAAGCTACAATTATGCCAGACCAGGGTTAAGTATCTGGGCCACTGCCTTACCCAAGGGCTGAGACACCTCACCGACGACCGAATCCAAGCGATTCAAAACATGGTACTGCCACAGACCCAGCACCAGATCCGTACGTTCCTAGGCATGTGTGGATACTGTCACAATTGGATCCCAGGATTCTCTATTCTGGCATTACCACTACAAGAGATGGTTTCCTCAACTAAGCCAGACCGGGTCTCTCATACTGAGGAATCTGAGCTGGCTTTCGAGGAACTAAAGGTGAGCCTAACAAAGGCCCCAGCACTGGGAATGCCAGATTATGGGAAACCCTTTGAACTGTACGGAACTGAATCAGCTGGGTGTGCGGCAGGAGTACTTGTTCAAAAGCATGGTGATGCCAATCGACCAGTAGCGTACTACAGTGGCCAACTGGACACAGTAGCACGCTCACTCCCAACTTGCTTACGAAGTGTGGCTGCAATAGCACAACTAGTAAACAAGAGTGAGGATGTGGTGTTGGGACACGATTTAACTGTTCATGCTCCCCATGCTGTCTCTGCCCTCCTAAATTCTGCCCAAACACGTCATGTGTCCTCAGCGCGGTTTACCAAGTGGGAACTGGCGCTGATGGCTCCAGTAAATATTACCATCAAAAGATGCAACACACTAAACCCAGCCACATTCCTTCCTCATGTGCCCTCCAAGGCACAAAGGGTGGAGGGTGATGGGAATGTTGCTGAATATGGTAAGGCAGAGTTTGGTGAGGGTGGGGACAAACATGGTTGCATGACCTACCTGAATCAGACCTTTACAGCACGTGTGAGGTAGACATAACCTTATTCACTGATGGTAGCTGTCATAGACAAACGGACACGGGAGAGGTGTGCACAGGCTACGCGGTAGTAGATGGAGAAGGTATTGTGGAAGCTGAACCCTTAGGACCACCTCACTCAGCACAAGTAGCAGAACTGGTGGCACTGACCAGAGCATGTGAACTGGCCAAAGGAAAATCAGTTAACATATATACCGACTCCAGATATGCTTTCGGAGTAATACATGATTTTGGAGCCCTATGGCGCCTCCGAAATTTCATGATGGCGGCTGGCACACCAGTGGCGCATGCGACATACATTAGAAGACTTCTGGGAGCTTTCCAGCTTCCAGACAGAGTGGCTGTTATCAAGTGCAAAGCACACACATCAGAGAAGGACCCGGTGTCCCTTGGTAACAGCCGCGCTGATGAGGCAGCGAAAAGGGCCGCATGCCCTGTAAATATTCTCACCCATCCTACAAAACTCTGTACACTGAACATAGTATCCACATCCAAACTGATAGACATGCAGAATTTGTGTTCCCCACAGGAAAGAACAGTATGGAAGTCGAAGGGATGTGGCCAAGAGTCCACCGGACTTTGGAGAGATGGACACGGGAAACCAGTGGCCCCCAGGGCATACCTTCCTAGTCTAGCCGAGGCAGCCCATGGGCTGACGCATCTTGGGAAGGAAGGTATGTGCAAGCTGGTAAAGGCCTACTGGTGTGCACCAGGGTTCACTTCTCAAGCAGGTAGAGTGGCAAGGTCATGCCTCACCTGTTTGAGGAAGAACATTGGAAAAGCCATCCCAACAGAGCCATCCCACATCCCTCCTACAGAAGGCCCTTTCCAGGTAATACAAATCGACTTCATACAGTTACCACCCTGTAGAAATTTGAAATATGTATTAGTATGTGTTGACATGTTTTCCAGCTGGGTGGAGGCTTTCCCCGCTGCCTCCAACACTGCTACCTTTACAGCAAAGAAAATATGTCAAGAGTTTGTCTGTAGATATGGTATCCCAAAGGTCATTGAGAGTGACAGAGGCACTCATTTCACAGGAGAGGTCTTCCAAATCATGTGTAAACTCCTGGGGATTAATAGTAAACTTCATACTCCATATCGTCCCCAGGCGAGCGCCAAAGTTGAGAGAATGAACGGTACTATTAAGAACAAATTGGGTAAAGTTATGGCTGAAACAGGGTTGTTATGGCCAGAGGCACTGCCTATTGTGCTGTATAGCATTAGGACCACTCCCAGGGCTCCGCTCAACTTGTCCCCCTTCGAGATATTGTTTGGTCGGCAGCCACACGTCATGATAGACCCACAGGATGATCTCAAGTGTAACAATGAGCTAACTGTACAGTATATCCTAAAGCTAAACAAACAGCTAAGGAAACAACAATAGGAGCTGAATTTATTAACACCTGATATGCCTATCGAAAATTGTCATAATCTTAAACCAGGAGACTTTGTTATGATCCGAAATTTTTTACGCTCAAGTTGTTTGATAGACCGTTGGGAAGGACCGTACCAAGTTTTGTTGACCAGCACTACATCAATTAAAGTCGCAGAGAGAGAGACTTGGATACATTCGTCCCACTGCAAGAAAGCCAGTAACCCAGAGTTCCCGTGTGCAGAGAGCGAGAGAGAAGAAGTGTCGCTAGAAGCATTGTTCCGGGAAGACTGAAAGGCAGCCAAGGCCAAGCAACCTGAGCGAGCAAAGGTCAAAGAGCAGAGCAAATAAAAGTCCCCTGGTAGAGATGATGGAAGGACTACAAGCAACAGGTTCACAGTTATACATCTATTTCCTTGTTTTCTTCCTTTTTCCTCTTCCTCATTCAAGGATACTCGGTGGCTGCCACACTCTAGAGCGTTCGGAGCGGAGTTTGACAGTGTAATAATGGACCCAGATATGGGTGAAGTAGAATCACTAAACCAGCTTGATACTTTACCCATAACAGGAGAAGGTAAAAGGTATGAGGAAAACGTAGTTCAAGGGCTATGTGATGAGTTATTGTCTGGTGAGTACTGTGTCTGTAGATATTGTCAACCGAAAATGGAAGAAGAATGCATCCAGCGATGTCAGTCAACAAGTAAGGCAACTACAGGCCGACATCCCTTAAGTGATGATTACCACTCACTAGTGGGTAAGGTATTAAACCAAACAGAATGCTGGGTGTGTTCACAAGTACTACATAAAAGGAGTAGTGTAGGCCTAGTCCCATACCCGCTTAATATCTCTGAGATAAGCGTATTAAATAAAGGGAGGCCACTGGATAAGAGATACCTGTATACCAGGTCCCCTAGTCTTAGATTACACCCATACCAAGTGGATAAGTCCCTGGTATGTATGAACTTCTCTAGTTCCAGAATGATTGGTACTTGGGAAGTGACATGGCACAACCAGACAATAAGTTACTCCCAGCGTCCAGATGGAGAGCCTATTGATAAGGAATTATTGTTAAAGATCCGCACCAGTGGGAGACACTATAAATATGTCTACACTGTGAAGAAAAGTAAAATGATGGCCGGCAGAGTATCAGCCAGCTACTGTAATATGACCCTACAGCCAGAGACCTGTGAGGAACAAGTCAGGGAGCAGGGGACGGGAATGTTCTTATGGATAATGTGTGACAAAATCATGAAATACTCTGTCCCTTATTTTCTCCCTGACGATGTTTATTATATTTGTGGTAGAAGGGCATACAAATGGCTCTCCATGAACTACGTTGGAATTTGTTATTTAGGTAGAGTGTTACCTGAAGTGATGAAATGGTAAGCATACACAGAAGTGTACCTCCTCCTTACACTCATACCCATTATGACCAAATCCATAAAAGGGATTTAACAATCAAGAAAGAACCCCTAGCTTCTGAATTGATACACGAGTCATTCGGTATCCAACTCCTCATTGCATTAGATATCACCCATACCGCCAGAGGAGTCATAAATTTTAAGTATATCCAAGCATTAGCCAGCTTGGTAGATAACATCACTGAGATTTATGATGACACCTTTAGATACACTGGGAAAGAGTTACAAGCGTATAAAAGAGAGCTAGTCCAACATCGGATGGTGTTGAACTATCTGACAGCTATGACAGGAGGATATTGTGTCACCCTCTCTACACAGTTTGGGGTGAAATGTTGTACATATATCACCAACAATACTGAAGACCCAGAAGAAATCATCGATCATCGGATGGATGAGATTCTTCAGCTTAAATGGGAATTTAGAAGGGAACACAATATCAGCCTGGCAGAAATAGGTAACAAAGTTAGCGAGTGGACCTCCTGGTTGAATCCAATGCACTGGTTCTCTGGTTTAGGAGAATGGGCGCAAGGAATCATAGCAAACATAGGAAAACTCCTTCTCTGTATCTGTGGTGCCATCATAGTCTTTGTGCTATTGTTCAAATGTTTAAAGGTGGTGACCCGGGGAAAGACAAAACGTACTGAAATCATGAGTGTAAGAACGAGAGATGTAGAGGAAGACCAGGGTTTGGTATATGACCCTAGAATCGAAACCACCACCCTTTAAAGGAACCATATTCGTGAAAGTGTATATGTTGTAACCTCCCTTGTTTTTATTTTTATCCCAAAAATTGTACATTATCCTTCGTCACCCTGAGTAGATTGTTCGATAAATGAGGCCCATCGTTTATCCATGATCCAGGATCGGCCAAAGAGCAGATGGTTTACTCCCCTTATATGTTTAATTCACGGATCCCAATTTCTCTGTTAGGATTATGAATTTCTGTATTGTTATGTAAAATGTTTTGTACTGTGACAGTTTTATATTTACTGTCAAAGGGTGGACTGTTAAAGTCGAGTTGCATACACGCCATTTTAGGATAGTATGGCCGCCATTTTGGTTCGCAGAGTTGCGCAAATAAAGTTTCCATACCCGAGTCTGTGTGACAAAGTGGACCAGAAGCGCAGCCATACTATTACACATAAATTCATAATAACATACTGACACTAAATAAAATATAGTTAAAGGTTTAGAGCACCACACATAGCTTAGTTAGCATTGCATACATCCGTCTGTATAATGTTTAGTACCGTTACGTTCCGTTTCTTATGCGCAGTATTCCGGTCATTGCGAATAAATCGCAATCCATACGGCCCGATAGTTATGGACAAAAATCCATATTCCCAAGACAGTTTCTGTTAAAAAGTGTATAACAAAGGAATCTAGTTGTAACCGGTTCTACTGCTATTTACAACCCCTGACGACGATACCAACTTACAAAGGACTCCAAAGTTCACCTTCCCCCTGCACTTTTGCCCCAATCACAGAGGACTTGACATACGAACCCTGACCAATAGGAATGGCCTTTGACCTCCCCCTTCTGACCCTATAAGATAGGTGACCCAGGGCGGCCTCGGTCACTTCGGCACATCTTCCTTTCCCTGACCTTCGACCGGGCTATAGTTCAACCCTGAACGATAGCGAGCTCCGACCGGACTGCGCTGCGCATATTTGATGAGACGGTAAACGGTTGCATTCACTGTACTTTCTTTTATTATATTGTGGGGCTGATTGTATCCTGTATCTGTTTTTCTTCCCCTAGCAGAGCCTGATTATTATACTCATTGTTAGACTATTGTATTACTTGTTATACCTGTATTTTCTATTCCTGTAACCCCCTGTTGTCCATTAGGGACTCAAATACATCCTTTTACGGAGTTTCTATCTCCTTACTTCTATACCGTGGTTGTGTCTGTTATTCGCATATAGCGATAAGGTATATTACGGACACTGTCCAAAGGTATAATCGCAGATTAGTGTCAGAGTACTGCGAAAGGATCTCTTATTAAGGTATTGGTTCTTTGGTGTATAATATACAATAAAGGTACGCTACGCTGTGCTACGTTTTGTTCGCACGTAGCTAGGTATAAAAGGTACGCAGGTCACGGACATACTACGTAACCTGAGCTTTTCACTTATTGTTTCTTTGGTCATATTTAATCGCCATTAACATGCCCAAACTGCATAAGGACCCTATTAAGCCACCCGGCCGCCCCATCATCGCGGCCAGGGACTCTCTTTACCAACTTGTGGCTCAATTATTAGATCATTTGTTACAACCCCTCTTGTTAAGTAAACAAGCGTTCTTGAAAGACACTACTAGTTTTTTTAATTTGTTGGCGGGCATTGGTCCTGTTCCAACCAATACCATCATGTGTTGTCTTGACGTTAACAGCCTGTATACCTCCATCCCTCATGTTGGGGGTCTGCAGGCTGTGCGTCATTTTTTGTCTGAATTCCTGGATCCTAATGTCTTTTCTCATGATTTATTTTTGCAACTGCTTACTCTCACCCTAGAGAGGAACTACTTTCTCTTTGATGGCCATTTTTTGATTTGCAGAAGCGGGGATGCGCCATGGGTTCTGCCGTGGCGCCATCCTACGCGAACATTTTTATGTTTAGCCAAGAGGAGGAGGTGTTCCTTAATAGGCCAGAGATTAGGCGTCACTTACTCCTGTACACCCGCTACATAGATGATATTTTCATCATGTGGACGGGTGTACAGGAGGAATTTGATGATCTCATGTCTTTTGCAAATTCACGTGACTCTCCGATACGTTACACTTACGAATGCAGCACCACATTGGCGCATTTCCTTGATGTGGAGATTACCATCCATAATAACAACATCAGCACTGATGTGTTTTACAAAGATGTATCACGCAACACATTTTTCATGTCCAGCAGTCACCATCCACCCGCACTTAAGCGTGGCCTTCCACTATCTCAAATGATCAGGGTGGCAAGACTGGTCAGTGATCGTGATGTCCTCTCAGATCGGCTGGACCATCTGATTGGTAAATATCTGATTAGACGTTATGATCCTGCCCTCTTAGCTGCTCAGAAAATGCAGGTCATGCAGATGCCACGCCAGACACTGCTTGAGCCCAAAAAACGATCCACTGAGGATGTCATCCCGTGGACCAGTACATTCTCCACAGCCAGCCCTGTCCTCAGTTATGCGACTAAATCACTCTGGCCGATTGTTAAAACTGATTTAGAATTACCTGGGTTCCGTGCTTCTCGGCCTATGGCTGCTTTCAAGCGTGGCTAGGTTGGTCAAAACTGAAATTACCGGGATGGGTATTCCACGTGCCCCGAATACCACCTTTAAAGCTGCTGGTTGTTATAGCTGTTTAAATTGCGTCACTTGTAATCACATGATCACCTGCAAAAGTTTTAAACATCCACATATTGATAAGGAATATCAAATCCGCCATGTAGTGTCATGCCGTACTGCATTCGTGGTATATATTATAGTGTGCCCCTGTGGGCTTTACTATGTGGGCCAGACCACTTGCCCCTTCAGAGTGCGTATGGGGCAACACAGATCGGCGATCGACCTGTCAATACGTGGCAGGAACATCGACCAGCCTGTGGCGCGCCACTTTAAAACGTTGTGTCACCCTTTGGCATCCCTCAAGTACTTTATAATCGATCACATTAAAGAATCCTTGCGCAGAGGTGATCCCGCCAGACAACTCTTGAGACTTGAATCCCAATGGATTCTTAGATTGGATGTAACTCATCCACGAGGTCTAAATGATAAGATTAATTGGAATGCCATCATGTAACTATGCTTGTTGTAAATAGCTTTTTGTCTTATATATGTAATTTTGTGTATATGTGTATCTGTGTATCTGCTTATGCGCATGTACATTTTTGCATATACGTTGTTATATATATTTTTTTATATATATGTTTCTTTTATATATGTTTTTCTTTGTTATTTGCTTTCCGTTTTTATGTTTTTTTTTTATATGTATTGACAATGTGCCTTGTTTTCCACAGCCTGGACCCCCCTCGCCGCCTGCAAGCGGCTCCTTCCTGATTATGCGTCTTCACTTTGTTTGTCAGAGGGCGTGGCTACTACGTGCGCTCTATGGGTTTAAGTAGGCCAAGAAGTGTCAGTCACTTAGGGACTGTTAGCGGCAATTGGCTGCCGGGTGTGAGTGGGCGTGATAGAAGAGGGCCTAAGTGAAACCACTCCCCTGGATATTGGAGGTGGCCTGACCGTCAAAGGATAATAAGCCCGCAGCGTCAAATGACTCGGCCGACATGTCCGCAACAAGCGGACATGATTGGACGGGGTGTAATAAGCGTCATATGACGCGGCGTGCCTGTATGTAGCGTCAAACGACGCAAGACTAGTGCGGCGTCGCGTATACGCCGTCATATGATGCGGCAAGTGTCACACACAGCCGGGAATGCGCACAGCGTCAGATGACGCGGCTGGAGTGCTGATATGACAGCAATCAGACGGGGCAAGGATGGGCGTAAACCAATATACGTGCATACAGCACGTCATACAATCCACCCGATGTAAACAAAGCACTTGTGGGATGAACCGCCCACAGGTGCAATAAACCAATGTACTGTATGCGGACGCAAATGCCCACATAAAAAATGCCACTATGGGAAATGTATATGATGTGAAAAAAAGTGACACTAATATGGGCCACTACTTAAAATGTAGGCATAAATGAACTACACTATAGATGGTAATTTTTAGCTATAGGGACTATGATTTTAATGGTCTTATTTTAATGTCGACTCATGATGTCAACTAAAACTAGAGAACCTATTTTTTATATAAAAAAGGGCTATAAAAAAGCCTATGTATACCAGCCACATGAAAAAAGATAAAATTTAGATAAAAAAAAAAAAAAATCGCACCATGGCCCTTATTTAGATCTGATAGCAGTACACATTTGTTCACAAAATGAGCCAAACCATGTGCACTGCAGGTGGGGAAGATGTAACATTTATAGAGAGAGTTAGATTTGTGTGAGTTATTTTGTTTCTGTGCAGGGTAAATACTGGCTGCATTATTTTTACACTGCAATTTAGATTTCAGTTTCAACACACCCCACCCAAATGTAACTCTCTCTGCACATGTTATATCTGCCCCACCTGCAGTGCACATGGTTTGGCCCATTTTGAGAACAAATGTGTACTGCGATCAGATCTGAATAAGGGCCCATGTGTGAGCAATTTAGCCACAGCTTTACAAAATGTACAGGGAAAACACAGAAATATAAATACATTGGTATATCAAATATGCATCGTATATGAAGAAAATATAAAAAGTATACATCTTAATTACCTTTGCATACACAAAGTCTTCATTATCATAAGTGGATTATATTCCACAGATATACTATATGCATATCACCAAACCAAAATGGCAATAAAAACGGAATAAATGAGAAAAAAACGTACAAAAAACACAAGACAGGAAAACAGCGGCACAATGTAAGGGCCCCTCATTGGTTGATGAATGGGGTTATCTCGTAACCCTCATTCAATCCCCCCGGGGCCAGTGTGTTAAGTCGGAGGATCCATGTGGTTTCACGTTTAAGTAGCAACTTATCATGGTCCCCACCCCTTTTACTGTTGTGGACCAATTCGATGCCCTTAAAGGTGAGAGATTTTGGGTCGCAGTTGTGGACTTCTTTAAAGTGCCTAGGCACGCTGTGGTTGAGCACCCCATGTTTAATGTTACGGAGGTGCTCAAGAATTCTAATCTTGAGACACCTCTTGGTCTTGCCCACATATTTTAACCCACAGCCACCAGTTAAGAGGTAGATCACAGAGGTAGAGTTACAATTGATAAATTCATTCACTTTTAGGTCAGTCCCATCAATGTGTGGTCCCTTTTTCACATACTGACATACCTTGCAATGTGTACAAGGGAAACACCCCTTGATAGCGAGAAAGGTTTCCGACGGACCCCTTA
Source organism: Crinia signifera (assembly GCF_055691185.1). Lineage (NCBI taxonomy): Eukaryota > Metazoa > Chordata > Amphibia > Anura > Myobatrachidae > Crinia > Crinia signifera. The sequence continues at coordinate 65,467,736 of NC_139222.1, forward strand.
CGTCAATGTTCTCTAGTTGACTCTTAGAGACTTGTTGTTTAATAGTTCTAGCCCTACGGAAGACCATCTTGGGTACCTCAGAAATATGCCCCTTCAGTATGGGGTCAAGTTGGAGTACTCCCCAATGTTTTTTGAAAATACCCCTAAGTTCTTTTTCGTGGGTATTAAATTGGGTAATGAACATCGCCTCATTGCTGGAATTCTGATGGAGGGATTGTTCAGCCCTTTTAGGTTGAAAGAGCCGATTTCTATCAAGAGCACGTGCCCGTTGAAGTGCACTATGAATGATACCCAAGGGGTAACACTTCTCAGTGAACCTTCTAACGTACACCAAGGCTTGTTCCTCAAAGACCGAGGAACAAGCCTTGGTGTACGTTAGAAGGTTCACTGAGAAGGGTTACCCCTTGGGTATCATTCATAGTGCACTTCAACGGGCACGCCTCTTCCTAGATCTCTATTTCTCTGTGGATTCCAGAGACTACACCCTATAGAGAGAAGCAGCTACAGGTTGAAAAACTGACTTTGGTGCCGACCTTCCCTCATTTGATTTATTGGGGAACTTCTATTTACTGGTGATTTGTTTGATACACACTTGGCGCAGGGGTTCACGCCTGTTCTATATATATATATATATATATATATATATATATATATATATATATATATATATATATATATATATATATATATATATATATATAGTCACGATAATGAAGTAGCACTCCTTGAAATCAATGAAGTTCAGGTGCACGCCACAACTCTGCCCGCGGCAGGTAAACCCAATCCCAGCGTAGAGGCGGCACACAGGTCGGCAATATAAATAGACACGGACCCTGTAGTAGGACCTTCTACAGGGTCCGTGTCTATTTATATTGCCGACCTGTGTGCCGCCTCTACGCTGGGATTATATATATATATATATATATATATATATATATATATGTAGCAGGACGGCACTCCAGAGGGTATAGGTTTCGTCGGTGCCAGGTCTATAGATAGGAAATGCAGTACACTTACCCCCCCGGGTAAGTGTAATGTAATATATATATATATATATATATATATATATATATATATATATATATATATATATATATACATATACATATATATATATATATATATACAGGTTGAGTATCCCGTATCCAAAATGCTCGGGACCAGGAGAATTTTGGATAACGGATTATTCCGTATTACGGAATATTTTAATATTTCAATGATGTATTTTGAAGTATCTTGCATTTATGCTGTATAAACACATAATATACACACAAATATATTTTATTACCACATAAAATACACACAAACATATTTTAATTGTTCAAAAAACAAGGTTTCAAAACGTGAAACAAAATGTGTGTACTATCTCAGCACTGAATTTGAATGCCAAGCAATCATTGTCTTGCACATATATAGTGCCAGTTACATATCATGTCCCCAGTGATGCTGTTACATATGTCCCCAGTGAGTCTTTAGCAAAAAAAAAAATTTTTTTCACTTTCTGGAATGTCCGTATTTCGGAATAATTCGGATAACGGATATTCGGATACGGGATACTCGACCTGTATATATATATATATATATATATATATATATATATATATATATATATATATATATATATATATATATATATATATATATATATATATATATATATATATATAGTACCTAGAGGAGGCACTCCCATGCAGTGGCAAACGCAGGATTTTCAGAAGGGGGTTTCCAGAGGGGCGGAGCAAAGCACAGATGGACACTTAGGTGCCCCCAGTATACGCCGGGTCAGTTAAAGTGTTATAGATAGACCAAATGTATATAAATAATAATAATAATAATAATACAATTTTCTGGTGGGAGGACAGTTTGCTTGACTGCAGATATCTCCAGTTCCCGGAAAAAATTCTTAGATTTTAATGGAATTAAAAACTAGAAAATCCCACCTACCAAATGGTATTGGGGACGGCTCAGAGTTCAGGAGGCAGAGCAATCTGCCAACGAGAATATAAAACTACATACCAGGTGTGTGGAGCTGGAGCAGTAACCAGCTGCTGGAAGGCTGATATCTCTGGTTGTGGGAACAGTAGAGACAAGCTACTAGTGTCCATCAAAGGGGGAGAGTCCCAGCTTTTGGAATATACCCTCAGAAAAACTCTAAGTCAGACAGAACCTGAAATATCTGACTGGGAAGAGCAATTAACAGGCTTGGATGGGGACCACTGCTTTGAAGTCAGATATCTCCGGTTCCCAAGAGCCGATTTTTAAAATTCTTGTACCTGTGGAAAGAGGGGACCCTCAGCTCTTAGCCCAGGGCCCTTAGACTCCTGGGGGGTTTCTGGGTACTCAGAAACCCCCCCTGCGTGCGCTACTGCCATGGGCTGTGGCAAAGGTACAGGTATGACGGGTAATCAGCAGACAACGGTGCCTTCCCAAAGCAGATATAATTCTGCTGTGTATAGTCTCCCGGAGGCGGCACTCGTACAAAATAACGACACCAGACTGTGGCTTTCTTTAGACCGACGTTTCAAGGCCGTCTGGCCTTTTTATCAAGGTGCAAAAAAGAGATACATACAAATACAAATATACAACTTAAATACCTGTGGATCTTGTTCACGTCTCCCGCCGCAGCCCAGCCGGGCGTCTAACAGTGACGTCACCGACGTCACGTTGCGTCAGGGGCGTGAAGGATCACCTGTGTCCAGAAAGAAATGCATTAACCAGTGAAAAAACGTAGAAAAAATCACCATGGTGATACATGTAAACAACAATAAAAGACGGCATAATAAAAGGCAGATAACACCGGCATGCTGAAACTTTACGAGAAAGGATCATAAGAAAAATAGATGGCCGGAGCTCTTTATATAAAGCCGCTGAAAAGCGGTATGCATAGAAATAGGCACAATCACACAATAATCAGCAACCTGGAAAAAATTACATTACATATAACACGATAAACCTAAATACTCATTAAGTCCCCTAGGGGCGAGGGTATCGAGTCGGTCAATCCACCTACATTCTGCGCGAAGCAGCAATGATGACCGATCACCGCCACGTTTTAAGGGAGGAATATGATCAATAATGCGGTATCGTAGTGTTGTGATGTCGGGCCTGCGCGAAGTGACGCGCAACAGGCTGTTCACTACTACCGGAGATGAGAGCTGCTTTGATGGCAGACCTGTGGGCTGCTGCCCTTTCCTTAAAGGCGCAGTCTGTCTTGCCCACATAGTGTCTGCCGCAGGTACGCGAAATGAGATATATGACATATTTCGTGGAACATGTCACCCGGTGTCTGATGGAAAACCTTTTCCCAGAGTAGGGATGGTGAAAAAATTCCCCAACCACCATGAAATTACAGGTGGCACAACCACAACACTTAAAACAACCCAATCTGGGTTTGCCCAAAAAGGTTGGTCTGGTGGGTGGGAAATTAACATCATTTTTAACCAGGAGGTCTTGCAAATTGCGGCCCCTGGTGTACGCACACATAATGGTTTTGTTGTTTAATGATGACAGTGCGGGGTCGGTTTTAACAATCGGCCAGTGTGCTTTGGCACAATGACTGATAGCTGAGCTTTTTTGGTGGTATGCATTGACCCAAATCAATTTATCTTTGCTTTTGTCAGGTTTGGGCGGTGAAGGCAAGGAGTGATCAGGCCTGGGTAATGCCAGGACTTTGGCTTTGATGTTATCTAATTCCAAAGGGTCATATCCCCGATCAATGAATTTGCAAATCATGGAATCGAGGGCTGGTACTAATTCCTCTGGTTCACTGGTGATTCTATATGCACGCAGCATTTGTGAATAAGGAAGGCCTTTTTTAAGGGGGGCAGGATGATTGCTACTGGCCAGCAGCATGTTGTTGCGGTCAGTGCTTTTAGAAAATAATGACGTTGAAAAATGACCATTAACAATTTTAATATCTACGTCCAAGTATTGGACGTGCGATGGATGGATATTAAATGTAAATTTTACTGGGGAATCCGTAAGGTTATGGTTGTTAATGAGATCAGAGAGTGTCTGTGAACCTCCTGACCAACAAATCAGGAGGTCATCGATATACCGGGTATATTTTACATATTTGTATTTGTATGTATCTCTTTTTTGCACCTTGATAAAAAGGCCAGACGGCCTTGAAACGTCGGTCTAAAGAAAGCCACAGTCTGGTGTCGTTATTTTGTACGAGTGCCGCCTCCGGGAGACTATACACAGCAGAATTATATCTGCTTTGGGAAGGCACCGTTGTCCGCTGATTACCCGTCATACCTGTACCTTTGCCACAGCCCATGGGAGTGCCTCCTCTAGGTACACTATAGATTCCAGCGTTCCTCATCGTTGGTTTGGAAGGCACCCTTCTGGCTACTCACCCATATTTTGGGTCACGTTCATATACCTGCAAGGGATCGTTTTAACCTGTTTGTTTGCACGTGCGCACTGCCTGGGATTTCTCTGCACGGTGTTGTGGCAGGCGCTTTTGACGGGACTACCAGATAACGCACGCATTTGCATTGGTCAACATGCACAATGATTTACCTGTCGACACTGGAGCAGAGCCCTCCCAAACTAGAGTGGAGTTAACATTAGGCTCCATTTTCAGCTATTCGGATACCGACTACGAACGGGTCCTATTCATCATGATGCGGCTTCTACCCCACCACTGGATAATTTACAGATTTTCCATGAATGGTCCAATTTGAAAAGAAAGGAAACTGATCTATACTATCATGGTTTAACCCTGTCAAACTATGTTCGAGAAAAGAAAATCCCGAGGGGATTTAGAGTCAAGAACGTCCCAACTAAAGGACGACACAATATTCCTTTCTGCAAGGTCTGGACGTCAATCTTAAATAAATGCTCTTTTGACCTAATGATCGCAGTTATTGAAGAGGTCACTAGAGAACTGGCCATAGTCCGGGACAAACTGACATTATTTGAGACGACACATAAAAATTCGCTTGTGTCGGACACTTCCAATGACTGGCTAGAAAAGTTGACGTCCCAGGTCGACAAATACAAAAAAGAACTGATTCAATACAAAAAAAACAAGAAAGATCGTGTCGACGTAGACTATGAGAAGCATTTGGTCTACCCGTGGCTAACTGGAGGGGATTTGACCAATCCACGCCCGTTCAGAAGACGTCCCCGCACCCGCTACAACAGAGCAGGTCTGGACACTGAATCTTCTGGGGCCGATGCCTCTTCTAACAGCGGACAGGACACAGGTCCTGGTAACCATCGGGCTCTCCCTTTAGGGATACGTTCCCGAGACCATTCCGCCCCAGCAGGAGAAAATTCACTAGGCGGGGGCAACAGAACAAAAGGACGAGGCGTCAAAACTCGCTACCAGCCGTCCCGCATACTGAAGAAGTAATCTTCAATTTATCCACCAGAGTCTTGAATCCCACAGAAGTACAGGTACTGTCTAAGGGATTGAATTTCGTTCCTACAAATAAACCTGACCCGTTCATGATCAAAATTGAACAACTGAAGTTGATACGCCTACTTAAATTGAGAGAATTTTTCCAGGACAAAGCCACCCGTGATGTGCCACCTTTAATAACATCATTTCCAGATAAATTAAAGAAAAAATCCAAATTCGAGCCTGTGTCGCTTAATCCATCGATTAAAACATTTGGAAGAATTCTTGAGCATGACACCCGGAATATATTGAATAAACCCCATCCTGGACACTCAAACTTCAGCTTGGCTGAATGGAAGGCAGTAACGTCCTTAAGTAATGATTCGAGCATAGTAATAAGACAAGCCGATAAGGGCGGTGGAATTGTTGTGTTAAACACGAGTGATTATGTCTCTGAGCTGGACAGTCAATTGAGTGACAAGTTAACCTATGCTCCGCTCCCCAAGGACCCTACTCCAGAGTACAAGGGGGAACTGGATAAGATTTTACATCAGGCTTGTCTTAATTCAATTATCGACAATCTTACTAAAGAGGTGCTCACCACAACGCACCCCATTACGCCCTTATTGTATTCCCTGCCCAAAATACACAAGAATGCGCAAGTGCCCCCCGGTTGCCCGATAATTTCGGCACGGGGGTCGTTATATCAGTGTGTATCCATTTACTTGGACTCGTTTTTACAACCTTGTGTACAGGCAGAGGACTCTTACCTTAAGGACACCAATGCTTTACTCAGTAAATTGGCTGCCATCCAGGAGATTCCACAGGATTGTGTATTGGGTACCATAGATGTGACCAGCTTATATACCTGCATCCCACATGATGCAGGTATAGCAGCGGTGCAGTCACTCATCACTGATAATGTTTTGTACACCGGCCCCAACATCCAGTTTTTCTTGCAGCTTTTGAATCTAACGTTAAAACGTAATTATTTTTTGTTTAATAACAAATATTATTTACAGTTACGCGGCTGTGCGATGGGGTCCTCCGTGGCCCCTTCGCTAGCCAATTCATTTATGTTTATCATTGAAAAGCAGCTGTTTTTGTCTAATCCATCAACCAGGGGTGCTCTCATCCTGTATACCCGGTATATCGATGACCTCCTGATTTGTTGGTCAGGAGGTTCACAGACACTCTCTGATCTCATTAACAACCATAACCTTACGGATTCCCCAGTAAAATTTACATTTAATATCCATCCATCGCACGTCCAATACTTGGACGTAGATATTAAAATTGTTAATGGTCATTTTTCAACGTCATTATTTTCTAAAAGCACTGACCGCAACAACATGCTGCTGGCCAGTAGCAATCATCCTGCCCCCCTTAAAAAAGGCCTTCCTTATTCACAAATGCTGCGTGCATATAGAATCACCAGTGAACCAGAGGAATTAGTACCAGCCCTCGATTCCATGATTTGCAAATTCATTGATCGGGGATATGACCCTTTGGAATTAGATAACATCAAAGCCAAAGTCCTGGCATTACCCAGGCCTGATCACTCCTTGCCTTCACCGCCCAAACCTGACAAAAGCAAAGATAAATTGATTTGGGTCAGTGCATACCACCAAAAAAGCTCAGCTATCAGTCATTGTGCCAAAGCACACTGGCCGATTGTTAAAACCAACCCCGCACTGTCATCGTTAAACAACAAAACCATTATGTGTGCGTACACCAGGGGCCGCAATTTGCAAGACCTCCTGGTTAAAAATGATGTTAATTTCCCACCCACCAGACCAACCTTTTTGGGCAAACCCAAATTGGGTTGTTTTAAGTGTTGTGGTTGTGCCACCTGTAATTTCATGGTGGTTGGGGAATTTTTTCACCATCCCTACTCTGGGAAAAGGTTTTCCATCAGACACCGGGTGACATGTTCCACGAAATATGTCATATATCTCATTTCGTGTCCCTGCGGCAGACACTATGTGGGCAAGACAGACTGCACCTTTAAGGAAAGGGCAGCAGCTCACAGGTCTGCCATCAAAGCAGCTCTCATCTCCGGTAGTAGTGAACAGCCTGTTGCGCGTCACTTCGCGCAGGCCCGACATCCCATCACAACACTACGATACCGCATTATTGATCATATTCCTCCCTTAAAACGTGGCGGTGATCGGTCATCATTGCTGCTTCGCGCAGAATGTAGGTGGATTGACCGACTCGATACCCTCGCCCCTAGGGGACTTAATGAGTATTTAGGTTTATCGTGTTATATGTAATGTAATTTTTTCCAGGTTGCTGATTATTGTGTGATTGTGCCTATTTCTATGCATACCGCTTTTCAGCGGCTTTATATAAAGAGCTCCGGCCATCTATTTTTCTTATGATCCTTTCTCGTAAAGTTTCAGCATGCCGGTGTTATCTGCCTTTTATTATGCCGTCTTTTATTGTTGTTTACATGTATCACCATGGTGATTTTTTCTACGTTTTTTCACTGGTTAATGCATTTCTTTCTGGACACAGGTGATCCTTCACGCCCCTGACGCAACGTGACGTCGGTGACGTCACTGTTAGACGCCCGGCTGGGCTGCGGCGGGAGACGTGAACAAGATCCACAGGTATTTAAGTTGTATATTTGTATTTGTATGTATCTCTTTTTTGCACCTTGATAAAAAGGCCAGACGGCCTTGAAACGTCGGTCTAAAGAAAGCCACAGTCTGGTGTCGTTATTTTGTACGAGTGCCGCCTCCGGGAGACTATATTATATATATATATATATATATATAGAAATACAGTATGGACCTCGCTTTGCGCTGACAGTAATCTGCTGCTGCTCCAATAGGACTCCCCTGTTAGTGGGAGTCAGACAAGAGATTTTGAAAAAGGGGGGGTTCTATTGGAGTGCGCTGATTGGTGTACCACCTAGTTACTTCAATACAACATACAATATTAGTACAATTTTGTGTAATGACAGTTGATGTTTGTCCCTTTCCCGAATGAGACGTGCCAATCTGTTCAAGGTATAAAAAAGTTCTTTATTGAAACCCAACGCGTTTCGTCAGAACGACTTCATCAGGGGTAAAAACTAGAGGTGGTACAGAAAGGAAAAAAGGGGGGGTGTACTGATCAGTTATGAATTACATCATCTTGTTTATCCAAATGGCAAATACATCTACTGATTTCAGATACATACCAATAAGATTTTCAAGTATGTGGTTTGGTCCACTTTTAGTACTTGTACAAAGTAAACTCTAAAATCGTTAAAATAACATAAATTACAATCCAGAATTAAAACAACGTGAAGAGCAAGCAAAAGGATGAAAAAAAAAAAAGAAAGAAAAAGGGGTTGGCGTTTTAGGCCATACTACATACCCATATATGGGGTTTGGGCCAGTACACAGGCTTAGTGGCAAATGTAGATCCGCGAATAACAAAAAGGAGATTTAAGTCTGTAAATAATAGGTGTACTTAATTAATATGGCTCATGTTATTGATAATCAAAAAGAGTTAATTTGAATTTTTAACATACCCCTATCAAGGATGGTTCAGGGGGAATTCCGTGTGGTTCAAAGATACTGGAGGCACTGGTTTATGAACCTAGGTAACCATATATTAATCAATTTTTAATATTTAATATTTTTGTTATAGATTAAATTTAAGATGGAGTAGATTAATTTATATAGTTTTACCCACCAGTGGTGGGTGACTCCGTAGTAGGCACAGGATCTATTCAGTAGAAGATTTTAATGGTTTTCGAGAAGATTCTGAATAACAGAGTATGATATCAAATTAGTTAGTTAGTGGGTCGGTTTCCTAGAAGACATAACCAAATGTGTTGGACATACCGATTGTAAGGTGCATTGACGTGCAGAATTCTTAAGGAAGAATATGGTCCTTTAATTATAGGATCACTCCATTCCTATATATTAATTAGAATTATACAATTATCATAATATCCCATGAAAAGTGTAAAAAAGGGTGGGGGGGGGGGAGGGGGGGTGAATCTATAAATTTACGTACCAATGCATGTATTAAGTGAAGGCTGGTGGAGCCTTCACTTAATACATGCATTGGTACGTAAATTTATAGATTCACCCCCCCTCCCCCCCCCACCCTTTTTTACACTTTTCATGGGATATTATGATAATTGTATAATTCTAATTAATATATAGGAATGGAGTGATCCTATAATTAAAGGACCATATTCTTCCTTAAGAATTCTGCACGTCAATGCACCTTACAATCGGTATGTCCAACACATTTGGTTATGTCTTCTAGGAAACCGACCCACTAACTAACTAATTTGATATCATACTCTGTTATTCAGAATCTTCTCGAAAACCATTAAAATCTTCTACTGAATAGATCCTGTGCCTACTACGGAGTCACCCACCACTGGTGGGTAAAACTATATAAATTAATCTACTCCATCTTAAATTTAATCTATAACAAAAATATTAAATATTAAAAATTGATTAATATATGGTTACCTAGGTTCATAAACCAGTGCCTCCAGTATCTTTGAACCACACGGAATTCCCCCTGAACCATCCTTGATAGGGGTATGTTAAAAATTCAAATTAACTCTTTTTGATTATCAATAACATGAGCCATATTAATTAAGTACACCTATTATTTACAGACTTAAATCTCCTTTTTGTTATTCGCGGATCTACATTTGCCACTAAGCCTGTGTACTGGCCCAAACCCCATATATGGGTATGTAGTATGGCCTAAAACGCCAACCCCTTTTTCTTTCTTTTTTTTTTTTTTTTTTTTTTTTTTTTTTTTTTCATCCTTTTGCTTGCTCTTCACGTTGTTTTAATTCTGGATTGTAATTTATGTTATTTTAACGATTTTAGAGTTTACTTTGTACAAGTACTAAAAGTGGACCAAACCACATACTTGAAAATCTTATTGGTATGTATCTGAAATCAGTAGATGTATTTGCCATTTGGATAAACAAGATGATGTAATTCATAACTGATCAGTACACCCCCCCTTTTTTCCTTTCTGTACCACCTCTAGTTTTTACCCCTGATGAAGTCGTTCTGACGAAACGCGTTGGGTTTCAATAAAGAACTTTTTTATACCTTGAACAGATTGGCACGTCTCATTCGGGAAAGGGACAAACATCAACTGTCATTACACAAAATTGTACTAATATTGTATGTTGTATTGAAGTAACTAGGTGGTACACCAATCAGCGCACTCCAATAGAACCCCCCCTTTTTCAATATATATATATATATATATATACACACACACACACACACACACATATACATATATATATATATATATATATATATACATACACATATATACACATATATACACACACATATATATATATATATATATATATATATATATATATATATATATATATATATATATATATATATACACACACACACACACACACACACACACACATATATACATATATATATATATATATATATATATATTTTCACACACACATATATACATATATATACATATATATATATATATATATATATATATATATATATATTTTCACACACACACACATATATATATATATATATATATATATATATATATATAGAGCAGGCAGGTTTCCCGACGTTTCAAGACCACTAGGTCCCTTTATCAAGGTGCATGTGAAGACAACAAAGTACAAAGAAGCACTTACCTAAATACCTGGCGTCCATGCGTGGCTCGCGGCGTCCAGCCCGGAGTCGCCCACAAAATGACGTCATCAGCACAGCTGAGTCGCAGCGGGACACGCAGGGATCACCTGATAACAACAAAAACCACGTGAGTATAATACAATGATAAAACACAAGAAGCGGCATGGTTGCTGAGGCAACCAAAGCCTGTGTAAAGCAATACAGTTAAGAACTAAACGAACCAGAAAATAGATCAAAAACATTATAAAGACATACAGCAGTTAAGACAGATATAGCAGCAAATGGTCGACATGAGAAAAAGACGGCACAACATCAACATCACAATGTAGCGAAAAAAATATTATGGGCATAAAAAATGCATGAATTATGTCTATATTAAATAAGCATAATTTCATTAGATAAATTGCAAACATCATTGAAGTCTGTCAATAAATGAACATCATAATGTGCACAGACTATTCGCATGCAACAAGAAGCCAAGATTGCCTGAAAACTTATAAAAAATGTGACAAGCCCATGTTCTCATTAAGGCCGCGAGGGGCCAATGTATCAAGATGGTATCTTGATACCAGCACGTAATAACGCAGTGGACCTATCACCCCCTCTTAATGAGGGGGGGATATGGTCGATGATTCTGTAGCGCAATGATGTTAGTGTGTGCCTGGCTTCAATAAAGTGGCGAGCCACAGGGAATTCACTAGTACCTGCTGATAACCCAATTTTTATGTTCGAGCGATGTGCTGCAGCTCTTTCTTTGAACGCTCTATCCGTTTTTCCTATATAATGGCGGCCACAGGGACAGCCAATCATATAGATAACGAATTTAGTGCTGCAGGTAACCCTATGCCTAATTTTAAATTTCTTCCCTGTGAAGGGATGGCAGAAGGAGTCCCCCTGCACCATACAGCTGCAGGTAGTGCACCCGCTGCAGCGAAAACAACCGACTTTAGGAGTACCCAAGAAAGTGGGCTGTTTTGGTAAAGGAAATCTAACATCGTTTTTTACCAAGTGGTCTTTAAGGTTTTTACCCCTAGTGTAAGCATGCGTGATTTTTTTCTCATGCAGGGAGGGTAACTGAGGATCAGTGGTAAGTAAGGGCCAATATTTTTGAGTGATCTGTCGCTGTTGGGTACTTTTATGATGGAAAGAGTTGACCCAAATGAGTCTATCACTAGTACGGTCTGTGGTGACAGAGTTGAGGGCCTGTTCACGGCTAAGGGCCAGCACTTTATTTTTAGACTGCTGTAACTCCCGGTGACAGTATCCTCTGGCCTTAAATTTACTGACCATATGGTCCAATGATGCTTCCAGGTCTGAGGGTGAGCTGGAAATCCTGCGAACCCTCAGCATCTGGGAAAAGGGGAGGCCCTTCTTTAATGGCATAGGATGATGGCTATTGGCATGGAGAATGTTGTTTCTATCGGTGGCTTTTACAAACAACGAGTCATCAGTACCTCGTTGTTTGTAAAAGCCACCGATAGAAACAACATTCTCCATGCCAATAGCCATCATCCTATGCCATTAAAGAAGGGCCTCCCCTTTTCCCAGATGCTGAGGGTTCGCAGGATTTCCAGCTCACCCTCAGACCTGGAAGCATCATTGGACCATATGGTCAGTAAATTTAAGGCCAGAGGATACTGTCACCGGGAGTTACAGCAGTCTAAAAATAAAGTGCTGGCCCTTAGCCGTGAACAGGCCCTCAACTCTGTCACCACAGACCGTACTAGTGATAGACTCATTTGGGTCAACTCTTTCCATCATAAAAGTACCCAACAGCGACAGATCACTCAAAAATATTGGCCCTTACTTACCACTGATCCTCAGTTACCCTCCCTGCATGAGAAAAAAATCATGCATGCTTACACTAGGGGTAAAAACCTTAAAGACCACTTGGTAAAAAACGATGTTAGATTTCCTTTACCAAAACAGCCCACTTTCTTGGGTACTCCTAAAGTCGGTTGTTTTCGCTGCAGCGGGTACACTACCTGCAGCTATATGGTGCAGGGGGACTCCATCTGCCATCCGTCGGGTAGAAGTCACAGGCCTGTGACTTCTACCCGACCTGTGTGCTGTCTCCCGTCATCCGTCTGGTACATCTGACGCCGGTGTCTCCAAGTTCCATCGCCTTAGCAGCGCAACCCAGCGCCTGTCAAGCCGCGGTCTCCTGGAGTTCCACTTACCGGTATTGGACGTGTGAGCAGCCCTGCCTATTTGTGCTTATATCTATGCCATGTGGTAACCAGCCCACACTGTCTTTATAATCGGTACGAGCAATTGTCTTTTACTGTGGATCATTGTCCTTGTGGATCCAATAAAAAATATCTCTTTTAATGCACCATGAAGCGCCCTCTTCCATTCTCTTTGTTTTATATATATATATATATATATATATATATATATATATATATATATATATATTGTAAAGGGCATGGACCTGTGCGCCAAGTGTGATCTCAGAATAGTCCACCAGTAAACAATACCCCTGTATAACAACACGGGGAGGGAGCACCAAAGTCACTTATGGACCTGCAGCTGCTTCACTCTCAGGGAGGGACTCTGGAATCCACAGAGTAAGGCAAATCTAGAAAAGGGCAGAGAGAAGGCGCTTCATGGTGCAATATAGCTTTAAAAACATTTATTGGACAAGTAACAAATCCAGGCACAGGCAAATGGAGACTCGTACCACAAATAAAAGCACTGTGGACTGGGTACCACACGGTTTAAAACAATAGCCACAGGCTAGGCCGCTCACACGTCTGCGCAGGACCAGGATCCACCATAGACACCGCTAAGCTGGCTTGCAGGGAGGTATGCAGGGGGTATCCAAGGACCAAGACAGCTGATGTGAGGACAAAGGAGCGTCGTAGGCCACGCCCTGACGCGTTTCGTCGCATAGACTTCGTCAGAGGGCGAAGCCAGCTTAGCGGTGTCTATGGTGGATCCTGGTCCTGCGCAGACGTGTGAGCAGCCTAGCCTGTGGCTATTGTTTTAAACCGTGTGGTACCCAGTCCACAGTGCTTTTATTTGTGGTACGAGTCTCCATTTGCCTGTGCCTGGATTTGTTACTTGTCCAATGAATGTTTTTAAAGCTATATTGCACCATGAAGCGCCTTCTCTCTGCCCTTTTCTAGATATATATATATATATATATATATATATATATATATATATATATATATATATATATATATATATATACACACACACACACACACACTATATATATATATATAACAAGGTAATATAAGCTGGTTGAAAAAATTGGAAACCCAATGCGAGATTTACAAAAACGACCTACTCAAGTTTAAACGCAATAAAAGGCTGACGGTTGACTCAGATTATGAGGAAAACTGTGTTTATGGATGGTTGGCTGGTATCTCACAACGTCAAAGTTACACTGAGAAGAAACGCCGCCCCTGGCAAGCCAGAACACAGAGAAGTCGGGCGCAGCAAGACATCATTTCAGCTAATAATGACAGTGATTTTGTCATATCTGATTCGGATGATATAAATTGCTCACAAGAGGCCCCCATTGAACAAACAGCGGGAAACCCCCCTGGGCGCAGAAGAGGGCGCCCACCCGCCGGGGCAAACAAAATTGCCGCAACAAGACGCAATCCGTCGCGAGCCAAGAAGTTGCCGTGATCAATTTATCCAAACGCTCTCTCACATCTGATGAACTGAAGGTCCTTAACAAAGGCCTCACATATGTTCCAACTAACAGTCACGATCCTTTCTCATGGAGATGTGATCATCACAAACTGATGCGTAAAATCCGTCTCAAAGAACACTTTCAATTGCACCCTGACGTTCGATCCGGTCTTATCCAATGCCTCGATAAGGACTTTTGGGAGACTGTTAGATCAATCAGTTTCTAAGTTCGTGATGGCCCCTGCTACAATTAATAAAAATCTTACCCCTGCTGAATCTATGGCCCTCTCTAACCTGTCCAAGTATGATGATATCACAATCAGGCCCGCTGATAAAGGCGGAGCCATAATCGTACAGGATTTGGCAGATTACAGAAAGGAGCAGTATAGCCAGCTGTCTGATCAAGATGTATACATCAAATTACCGGGTTATCCTACTGCATCTTATCAGATTGAGTTAAAAAATCTACTCAAGGATGCGGTATCTGAGGGTAAAATTTCAGCTAAGGTCTCCAAATCTATTTATTGTGAGTGGCCAGTGGTACCTGTGTTATATTCTTTACCGAAGGTGCACAAAAATGCCGAGGTACCACCTGGACGGCCCATAATTGCTGCGCGCGACTCGTTATATCAACCAGTCGCCCAGCTACTTGATGCATTGCTACAACCTCTTCTTGTTAAGAAGAGTTCTTTTCTTAAAGATACCACCAGTTTCCTTCAACTATTGGGTCAAATTGATACTGTGCCAGCTGGCACACTTATGGTCTGCCTGGATGTGTGCAGCCTCTACACCTCTATCCCACATGATGGGGGTGTAGAGGCTATGCGCCGTTTTATTGGTGAATTTTTGGATCCGACATTATTGGATCATGATTTATTCTTACGGTTACTTACACTTACTCTCAAAAGGAATTTTTTTCTGTTTGATGGGGCTTATTTTTTGCAACAGCGCGGGTGTGCCATGGGGTCCGCTGTGGCCCCTTCTTTTGCCAATGTTTTTATGTTTGGGGAGGAGGAGCGTTTGTTTTTGAACAGGCCTGAAATGAATCAGCATCTTCTGCTGTACACCCGTTACATAGATGATATTTTCATGCTATGGACGGGTGGACATGCATTACTTGCCGATTTATTGACTGACATCAATTCTGGCAATTCTACCATTAAATTTACTGCATCTAGTAGTGACACTCTTGCACATTTTCTTGATGTAGCCGTTACAATTGAGGAGGGTAAAATCTCTACAGATGTGTTCTTCAAGGATGTCAATAGGAACACATTCTTGATGGCTTCTAGCCATCACCCACCGGCTCTCAAACGTGGGCTTCCACGCTCACAGATGATGCGTATTGCTAGAATTATGAGTGATGCCAGCAGCGTTGAGAAACGCCTTGATGATTTAATTGAAAAATTTGTCCAAAGGGGCTATGATCGTAGCCTCTTAGTGAAACAGAAAATCGAAGTCCTGAACATACCACGCCTCCAACTATTGGCCCCCCACTAAACGCCAGTCAACTTCGTTGCTACCCTGGTCTAGTGTATATTCCACCAGCAGTCCAGTCATTCGGCATGCTACAAATGCCTTATGGCCTATTGTGAAGACTGATGCTGATTTGCCGGGATTAGCTAGTCTTAGACCGTTGGCTGCATTCAAACGTGGAGCCAATTTAAACGTCCGTTTAGTTAGAACTGACATTACTGGAATGGGTATTCCCAAACCAGTTAACACCTATGTCAAACCCCCCTGGTTGCTACAGCTGTTACTCATGCGCCACATGTAAGCATATGGTTGTTTGCCGCCAATTCAAGCACCCCCATTCAGATGTAATGTTTGATATAAGATCAGTGTTTACCTGTAAGACGTCCCACGTGGTGTATGTGATTGTATGCCCGTGTGGACTGTATTACATCGGGCAGACTACCCGCCCCTTCCGCGATCGCATGGCTATGCATCGCTCTGACATCTGCCTATCCAATGCAGGCAGACAGATTGATAGATCGGTACCCAGACATTTTAAATCATTTGGTCACCCCATCACCTCCCTCAAGTACTTTATAATAGATCATGTAAAGGAAAGTATGAGGGGTGGTAATAGGGCAAAAAAATTGTTGACCTTAGAATCAAAATGGATCTTTAGACTGGGTACCATATGTCCTAATGTATCTTTGTATTTCATTGTCACTAATCACTTGTTAATATATTTTTTATGTTTAAGATGTATTAGAGTGCCCACAGTGTTACAGCAGGCTAATAGCGGCATGGCAACTCCTTGGTGTGGTGAGCCCGTGAGGCACACCGCTGGTCCGGACTCATCTGGCTAAGGTTAGTCATCTGTTATGATGCTATGCTGCATGTGGAGCCAATTACATCTGTTTTTTTTTGTATTGTGTCTGGCGGGCAGGATTCGCTGCGCTATCCCCGTCCGCCTGGTGTCTGGGAACTGCGCTGCCTTCGTTTCCTGCATAGGTGACACGCAAGCTTGAAGTTGCCTGGCAACTAGCTGCGTGTCACTGGGCGGAAGCAGGAAGCTGTGCGGTGTTCTGGCCAGAGCGGAGGAGGACGGGCGGCGTGTCCTGTCTGCCGGGTGATGTCTGTATGTAAGTATATATTTGTGCACTTTTTGTATTCTTGTTGCTGTAGGTAAGAGCTGATGAAGGGGCTCATACCCCGAAACGTCTTCTATGCTTAAATACAAGCCACTGAGTTAAGCTGTCTGTCTCCTGAGTGCCGTTCTTTCCCTGCGGGGATATTTGGATGTATATTTATTATCTTCTGGTACCTGGAGCAAGTTGTCTGTTTTGAATCGAGTGCCGGCAGTATTGGAGCAGTATGTATTATATATATATATATATATATATATATATATATATATATACATACACATATATATATATATATATATACATACACACACACACACACACATATATATATAGAGGAAAGGGAGGATCGGCACTCCAGCAAATAACCAGTCAATGTATAAATCAAGTGCCCGGGTGCCTATGGGGGGCATAGACTGCCCAATTACAGCAAAGTGAGGACAGAGGCACTCCAGGTTCTTAGTAATGATAGAGGCAGACACAGGGGTCCGTGCAACGTTTCGGTCTTTATTTGACCTTTTTCAAGCTCACCAGTTACATGACAAAAAACATACCTTTATACCTTCACCAAACACCGTGTGCATAGTCGCCCGCTCACCGCCGCAGGTCCGAGTCACTATGACGTCACTAGCCAGCGACGCATACCAGCCAGTATGCCAGGACGTAGACGGGTGGCTAGGCAACCTAAAAATAACAAAGAGTGAACATAACGTTAAAAAAGGGCACAGCAAAACTAACAATGTATCCTAGCAGGCAATGATGCATAGTATCAACAGGAAATAAGAAATAATGATAATGCCAAGGATATCGTAATCAGAACATAATGAGACACAGTACGGAAGAAACGGGCAGGTGCTGAAACTGTTAGAGTAACGGAAGAAAGCTGCAGGCTTCATTGAGACCTGATGGGGCCACCGTATTCAGACGGTGTATCCACCAAGTCTCCCGCTGCAGGAG
The DNA here is from genome assembly GCF_055691185.1 of Crinia signifera. Taxonomy (NCBI): domain Eukaryota; kingdom Metazoa; phylum Chordata; class Amphibia; order Anura; family Myobatrachidae; genus Crinia; species Crinia signifera. The sequence continues at coordinate 65,485,972 of NC_139222.1, forward strand.
TTTGGTATCACGATCACCTCCCCTTTTAGTTTTGGGTATGTGATCGATCATTTTATATCTCAGCGTCGCTAAACCGCGTTTGAATTCTCGGAAGTGCCGTGGAACAGGTTGTTCTTGAGGCAAAATCCTACCTTCCAGGGCTTTCCTAATGTGTGAGCGATGTCCCGCCATACTTTCTTTAAACTGGCAGGACGTTTTGCCCACATATAGGAGACCGCACGGACAGCGTATAATGTATATGACGTGCGTGGTGCTGCAAGTCATAACATGACGCAAGGGAATGCGGGCCCCCCCGTATGCGGGTGAGCGAAACTGTCACCTGTTTCTAAGAAGCTACAGGTGGTGCATTGCACACATCTGTAACAGCCGGGTTTGCGAACCAAAAAATTACTCAAGACTGGTAATTTCTGTTGGGAAACGTCATTATGGACCAGGATGTCTTTGAGGTTACGTGCTCTCTGGAAACTGGGCATGATGGAAGTATGGGAGAACATTTTGAGATCAGGGTCGTTGGCCAACATCGGCCACAGTTTACGGGTAGTCTTAGTGATGATGTCACTTGAGGAATTAAATTTCTGAACAAAAGGAATCTTATCACCAAGGTAAGTGGCGTCCTTCACTACCAATGTTTGCTCACGAGGGATGCCCAAAGCCTTGACTTTAGCTTTCTGTAACTCTTTCCATTTGTAACCCCTATGGAGGAATTTAAGGCACATTGAGTCAATTTCAGATTCCAGATTCCGCTTCTGACAGGGAGTCACAGATGCGGCGTACCCTGAGAAATTGGGAGAAGGGAAATCCTTGTTTAGAGGATGCTGGATGTGCACTGCTGGCATGGAGCAGTGTGTTCCTATCGGTGGGTTTTTTATATAGACCCGTGGTGATAACCCCTTCATTGAGTCTGATTTGAATGTCAAGGAAGTGAACATTAGTAGAGCTTATTTCATACGTAAATTTAATGGTGCTATCCATCAAATTGATGGAATCCATCAGATTGGAAAATTCCAAATGTGTCCCAGCCCAAACTAACAGAAGGTCGTCTATGTAGCGGCCTAATAGCAGAATCTTACTGGGAATACAGGGATCACTGTAGAACACATCCTTCTCAAATTCAAACATATAGCTGTTTGCGAACGCAGGGGCTACGCAAGAACCCATCGCGCAGCCCCTGCATTGCAAATACCAATTACCGTCAAAAAGAAAGTAATTACGTTGTAAGGTAAGAGTCAACAGCGAGCAAAAGAAATTAATGTCAGGGCCATTATAGCAGGAGCTGTTCAGTAGTAGTCTTTTAACGGATTCAATCCCTGCAGCATGCGGGATGTTCGTGTACAGACTCACTACGTCCATTGTACACTAGGAGCAGTTAGATGGTAGAGTGGAGAGTTCTTGTAGTTTAAGGATGACAGCAGTTGAATCCCGTAAATATGTTCTCTGTGCCTGGATGGTCGGCTGAAGATAAAAGTCAAGGAATTTGGAAACTTTGTAGTACACCGAGTCTCTGGCCGCGATAATCGGCCTCCCAGGAGGATTGGACATACTCTTATGGAGTTTGGGAAGGGAATAAAGGACAGGGGCAATCGGATTCTCTTGAAACAGAGCTTTAGCTGTACTGGGTAGTATAAGGCCATCCGAGGCAGCTTGGTCAAGGATGGTTTTCAACTCTCTATTGAAGCCCTCAGTGGGATCAGTCGACAGTGAAGTGTAGACATCAGGATCACTTAGTTGACGATACAGCTCGTCTTTGTATTGTTGTAAGTCCTGAATCACAATGCCCCCTCCTTTATCCGCCGAACGGATAACTATGGAGGGATCCGGTCTCAAAGTTTTGAGACAAGCCAGTTCCTCTTGAGAAAGATTGGGAATGTTGTTCACAGATTGTGCGACCTCACTTAAGACAAGGTAGCCCAAGGCTTTGGTAAAGCTTTTAAGGGTGGTGTTGTTGGTTACTGGATCAAAAGTCGATTTGATGTGTATAGGGCAAATGGGGGCCGTGGATTGAGACAGATCAGTGTCTGTTTTGTGATAAAATTCACGGAGCCTGAGTTTACGATTGAAACGGTACGAATCAATTTTTCATTGGAAATCATTGAATTTGGAGGAAGGAACAAAGGAAAGTCCTTTGCTTAGGACAGCCATTTCTTTATCCGTCAGAGGACGTTCAGACAGATTAAAAATTATTTGTTCTTCCTCCCGTCGGGCTTCTTTTTTTGTAGTGCCGGATCCACTGGCCTCCCCGTCTGGTATAGGATCTCCTTGTACGACCCGCTGATGGCGGGTCTTCACCCCTAAAGGGGGCCTCCTATTAACAGTAGTGTCGTCCGGGTCACTCTGTGTGGAGAAACCCCCGCTGGATGTGTCGGTTTCACCCCACCTCTTGTTGCTCCTTGGTCTTCTGTAATTGCATCTTTTATCAGAGGTCTTTCTTTCAGAAGGGATATTCAAGGCCCATGTATATACTCTGCATTCAGCGTAGTCTTTTTGAACTATCTCCAGCTTGTTTCGTTTAAATTTGATCAGGTCCCTCCGATAGTTTTAAATTTGTGTATTGAGTTTGGCAATCCAGTCAGGTGTCAGCTTTAAGCGTGTCGATATTGTTGATTTCAAAGGCAGCGATCTTGTCTTTGGCAGCAGAGAGCTCCTTGGTAGCTTCAGTAATGACCAATAAAATTAGGTCAAGGCTGCATTTATTTAAAATCGCAACCCATTTACGACAGAATTCAGGGCTGTACTTGCCAATCGTAGGGGTATTACGGATTCGGAACCCTCTAGGTATTTGACCAGCCCGATGATAATCAATCAGAAAGGGTGACCCCGTGTAAGTAGAAGTCAATTTCTCTTTTGCGGAGTCTGAGAAGCTTGGTGTAGATGGTCTCATTGGATTCTTGGCCGCCAGTCGAAATCAAATTATCCTTGAACAAGATGTTAGCTTTATCGGCATCCGAGTAGGTCAGCGTCTCACACGGAGGAAGAGTGATGCTTCTGAACCCACTTGTTTCTTGCATCCTATGTTCGGGATGCTCTGGTCTGTAGAATTGCAGCCGCGGTGCGTGGGAGCAAAAAACGGGCGGTAAGGTGCCTTATCCAGTACCACCTAGATGGAGACTGTATGTAGAGGAAAGGGAGGATCGGCACTCCAGCAAATAACCAGTCAATGTACAAATCAAGTGCCCGGGTGCCTATGGGGGGCATAGACTGCCCAATTACAGCAAAGTGAGGACAGAGGCACTCCAGGGTCTTAGTAATGATAGAGGCAGACACAGGGGTCCGTGCAACGTTTCGGTCTTTATTTGACCTTTTTCAAGCTCACCAGTTACATGACAAAAAAACATACCTTTATACCTTCACCAAACACCATGTGCATAGTCGCCCGCTCACCGCCGCAGGTCCGAGTCACGATGACGTCACTAGCCAGCGACGCATACCAGCCGGTATGCCAGGACGTAGACGGGTTGCTAGGCGACCTAAAAATATCAAAGAGTGAACATAACATTAAAAAAGGGCACAGCAAAACTAACAATGTATCCTAGCAGGCAATGATGCATAGTATCAACAGGAAATAAGAAATAATGATAATGCCAAGGATATCGTAACCAGAACATAATGAGACACAGTACGGAAGAAACGGGCAGGTGCTGAAACTGTTAGAGAAACGGAAGAAAGCTGCAGGCTTCATTGAGACCTGATGGGGCCACCGTATTCAGACGGTGTATCCACCAAGTCTCCCGCTGCAGGAGTTTGGTATAACGATCACCTCCCCTTTTAGTTTTGGGTATGTGATCGATCATTTCATATCTCAGCGTCGCTAAACCGTGTTTGAATTCTCGGAAGTGCCGTGGAACAGGTTGTTCTTGAGGCAAAATCCTACCTTCCAGGGCTTTCCTAATGTGTGAGCGATGTCCCGCCATACGTTCTTTAAACTGGCAGGACGTTTTGCCCACATAAACAGTTTCAGCACCTGCCCGTTTCTTCCGTACTGTGTCTCATTATGTTCTGGTTACGATATTCTTGGCATTATCATTATTTCCTGTTGATACTGTGCATTATTGCCTGCTAGGATACATTGTTAGTTTTGCTGTGCCCTTTTTTAATGTTATGTTCACTCTTTGTTATTTTTAGGTCGCCTAGCAACCCGTCTACGTCCTGGCATACCGGCTGGTATGTGTCGCTGGCTAGTGACGTCATCGTGACTCTGACCTGCGGCGGTGAGCGGGCGACTATGCACACAGTGTTTGGTGAAGGTATAAAGGTATGTTTTTTGTCATGTAACTGGTGAGCTTGAAAAAAGGTCAAATAAAGACCGAAACGTTGCACGGACCCCTGTGTCTGCCTCTATCATTACTAAGACCCTGGAGTGCCTCTGTCCTCACTTTGCTACACATATATATATTTATGATGAAGTCAGACAGGACGAAACGCGTTGGGTGTTCCTAGCCTCCAGAATCTTCTTTTTAAGATAAGCACTTAATCACTTTATTCATGTCCACATTTTAATTGTGTTTATAAGAATTTTTAAAAAAAAAATATTTTTAAGGTCTTTCTATATAATTTCTTTTTATTATTCATTATACTGTAGTGTCATAAATAAATTATTTTTATATTTATTTACCCAATCTCATTCACCGACCATTTTTTCTCCATCTGCAGATTACCTTTAAAACAATAGTCGCCGCCTCTTTATCCATTGTACACATATATATATATATATATATATATATATATATATATATATATATTATAAGGGCACGGTCGTGCCCTTATATTAAGGCTGAATCCAACGAACGGATTTTTCCCATAGGGAACTTTTCGGATGGGGGCATGGTGTTTGAGGGACTGCACCTCAAAAATGACTGGACGTACTGAGCTGAAATTTGGCACGTACGCGTAGAATCGTCAACCGGTGCTGCGTGCCAAATTTCAGGGCGAAATATTAAAAAATGACCAATTGGGAGCGATCTAAACTTCCAACTGTCAGTTTTTTTCTGACACTCCAGAAATGACAACTTGTCACCCATGTTAGTCTATGAGTGTTTTTTTGGGAAGGCATAACTCAGGGTAGAGGAACAATTGAGACTTGGGGTTTGTTTTATTAGGTAGATATTGTCCCAGTGGAGTGCCTTTTGGGGTTGAGGATTTTCAGATAGGTACAGTTTTTTTATAATTTAGTGAAACATGCCCCATTATAGAGATAGGAGCTCCAACTTGTTGCGCATGCGCAGTACATAGTTGCCAGCAGCAGGGGGAGTACACAGACAGGCAATCAATACGTTGTGCGCTCGAGACAGGAGCAGTAAAGTTTTCCCGCCCAATAGGACTTGATATAAGGGGCGCAGAGGAGGTCGTGCAGAGTGCAGACAGAGCAAGGTCTGCTGAGGAGAGAAGTGGGCGCAGGAGCGGCGCTGCGCTGCGTAAGTAAGTACCTCAGGCTCACACAGCGTGGGTTACCGGTGCCTGTGTGTGGGGGCAGTGGCGTCCCTACCCAGGTGCGGGGGGTGCGGGCCGCACCGGGTGTCACCAGTCTCTAGGGTGACACCCAGTGCTCTGAGTCTCGGGCCCCGGCTTAGTCAGTCACTCTCAGTGACAGACAGCCAGGGCAGCGAGCGGCGCATAGACTGGGAGGGGGGAGGGAGCCGGGACTACAAGTCCCAGCACTCTAGCAGCAGCACCTGACCCGGGCCGCACAGCGCAGTGCACACACACAGTGGGGGGAGAGGGGGGCGGGTCGGCATAGCATGATGCGCACTGCGCATCATGCTATGCCGACCCGCCCCGCTCTCCCCCTGTTGTGTGTGCGGTGCGGTGCTCCGGGCAAATTGCGAGGGGCGGCTGGCGGCGGTGTAGAGCGGGTGCCTCACTCCTACTGTGTGGGGATTGCCACCCCAGGGGACGGAGGGAGGCACCTTGTTTGGGCGCGCACAGCGCAGCAGGACCACTGACACTGAAGGGGGGAGAGGGCGGGCGCGAGCGGCGCATAGACCGGGAGGGGGGAGGGAGCCGGGACTACAAGTCCCAGCATTCTCAGCACCAGCACGTCTATCTAGCAGCAGCACCTGACCCGGGCCGCGTGTGTGTGTCCTCACTGTCCCCGTGTGTGTGTCCTCACTGTCCCTGTGTGTGTATCCATGTGTGTGCGTGCCCCTCACTGTCCCCATGTGTGTGCGTGCCCCTCACTGTCCCCATGTGTGTGCGTGCCCCTCACTGTCCCCATGTGTGTGCGTGCCCCTCACTGTCCCCATGTGTGTACGTGCCCCTCACTGTCCCCATGTGTGTGCGTGCCCCTCACTGTCCCCATGTGTGTGCGTGCCCCTCACTGTCCCCATGTGTGTGCGTGCCCCTCACTGTCCCCATGTGTGTGCGTGCCCCTCACTGTCCCCATGTGTGTGCGTGCCCCTCACTGTCCCCATGTGTGTGCGTGCCCCTCACCGTCCCCATGTGTGTGCGTGCCCCTCACCGTCCCCATGTGTGTGCGTGCCCCTCACTGTCCCCATGTGTGTGCGTGCCCCTCACTGTCCCGTGTGCGTGCCCCTCACTGTCCCGTGTGCATGCCCCTCACTGTCCCGTGTGCGTGCCCCTCACTGTCCCGTGTGCGTGCCCCTCACTGTCCCGTGTGCGTGCCCCTCACTGTCCGGTGTGCGTGCCCCTCACTGTCCGGTGTGTGTGTGTCCCTCACTGTCCGGTGTGTGTGCCCCTCACTGTCCGGTGTGTGTGTGCCCCTCACTGTCCGGTGTGTGTGTGCCCCCCCCCTCACTGTCCCGATGTGTGTGCGTGTCCCCCTCACTGTCCCGATGTGTGTGCGTGTCCCCCTCACTGTCCCGATGTGTGTGCGTGTCCCCCTCACTGTCCCGATGTGTGTGCGTGTCCCCCTCACTGTCCCGATGTGTGTGCGTGTCCCCCTCACTGTCCCGATGTGTGTGCGTGTCCCCCTCACTGTCCCGATGTGTGTGTGTGTCCGTCCCCTCACTGTCCCTGTGTGTGTGTGTGTGTGTGTCCCAGTGCACCCATGTGTACGTTGTCCCCCCCCCCAGTGCACCCGTGTGTACGTTGTCCCCCCCCCCAGTGCACCAGTGTGTACGTTGTCCCCCCCCCCCCAGTGCACCCGTGTGTACGTTGTCCCCCCCCAGTGCACCCGTGTGTACGTTGTCCCCCCCCCAGTGCACCCGTGTGTACGTTGTCCCCCCCCAGTGCACCCGTGTGTACGTTGTCCCCCCCCCAGTGCACCCGTGTGTACGTTGTCCCCCCCCCCCAGTGCACCCGTGTGTACGTTGTCCCCCCCCCCCAGTGCACCCGTGTGTACGTTGTCCCTCCCCCCAGTGCACCCGTGTGTACGTTGTCCCCCCCCCAGTGCCCCCGTGTGTACGTTGTGCCCCCGTGTGTACGCTTATGAGTAATGTGCAGGTACTCTCCGTGCGGGACAGAAAGGGTTACACAGTATGTCTGCGTCCCAGAGCTCCTGGTATATGTATAATATATATGTTTGTCAGTGTACCCCTTGTATATGTACAATATATATATGTTTGTGTCATTGTGTCCCTGCTATGTATGAGTGCATGGGTTTGTCTGTGTACCCCTGGCATGTATGTGGGTGTCTGTGTACCCCTGGCATGTATGTGGGTGTGTCTGTGTACCCCTGGCATGTATGTGGGTGTGTCTGTGTGCCCCTGGTGTGTATATGTGCGTGGGTGTCCCCCCCCCCCGTTTGTACCCTGTGTCCCCCCGTCCCCCCCGTGTACGCTGTGTGTCCCCCCGTGTGTACGCTGTGCCCCCCTCCTATGTGTGCGCTGTGCCCCCTCCTATGTGTACGCTGTACGCCCCCCCCCCCCCTTGTGTGTATGCTGTGTCCCCCTTTCTTCATTGTCTCTACTTCTGCACAGGACACGTGTGCTGCTCTGTGCCGTTCCAGTCCCGGCGCTGGCTGCTGGAGGAGAGCAGAAGAGGAGAACCGTGCGGTGTCAGCAGCAGAAGGTTATGAAGCTCAGGAGAGTGCACTGAAGAGCGGAGGAGGGGAAAGAAGACTGCAGGGAACCTGGAAGCAGAGGTCCGGACAGGATGAATGAAGAGTTGCGGAGAGGTGAATCATCCAGAGTGTCCCCCAAAAGCAGCCTCCTTTGAAGCACAGTGGGCCAGGTTAGTAGCTACTACATACACCCTAACCATACACCTCCCCCCGCTGTGCCCCTCCCCGTGTGTACGATTTGCCCCCCCCCCTGTGTGTAAGATTTGCCCCCACCCCCCCTGTGTGTATGCTGTGCCCCCCCTGTGTGTATGCTGTGCCCCCCCTGTGTGTATGCTGTGCCCCCCCCTGTGTGTATGCTGTGCCCCCCCCTGTGTGTATGCTGTGCCCCCCCTGTGTGTATGCTGTGCCCCCCCTGTGTGTATGCTGTGCCCCCCCTGTGTGTATGCTGTGCCCCCCCTGTGTGTATGCTGTGCCCCCCCTGTGTGTATGCTGTGCCCCCCCTGTGTGTATGCTGTCCCCCCCCAGTGCACCCGTGTGTAGTACGTTGTCCCCCCCCCCAGTGCACCCGTGTGTAGTACGTTGCCCCCCCCCAGTGCACCCGTGTGTACGTTTCCCCCCCCCCAGTGCACCCGTGTGTACGTTGTCTCCCCCCCCCAGTGCACCCGTGTGTACGTTGTCCCCCCCCCCCAGTGCACCCGTGTGTACGTTGTCCCCCCCCCAGTGCACCCGTGTGTATGTTGTCCCCCCCCCCCCGTGCACCCGTGTGTACGTTGTCCCCCCCCCCCAGTCCCCAGTGCACCCGTGTGTACGTTGTCCCCCCCCAGTGCACCCGTGTGTACGTTGTCCCCCCCCCCCAGTGCACCCGTGTGTACGTTGTCCCCCCCCCCCAGTGCACCCGTGTGTACGTCGTCCCCCCCCCCAGTGCACCCGTGTGTACGTTGTCCCCCCCCAGTGCACCCGTGTGTACGTTGTCCCCCCCCCCCAGTGCACCCGTGTGTACGTTGTCCCCCCCCCCCAGTGCACCCGTGTGTACGTCGTCCCCCCCCCCAGTTCACCCGTGTGTACGTTGTCCCCCCCCCCAGTGCACCCGTGTGTACGTTGTCCCCCCCCCCAGTGCACCCGTGTGTACGTTGTCCCCCCCCCAGTGCACCCGTGTGTACGTTGTCCCCCCCCCAGTGCACCCGTGTGTACGTTGTCCCCCCCCAGTGCACCCGTGTGTACGTTGTCCCCCCCCAGTGCACCCGTGTGTACGTTGTCCCCCCCCAGTGCACCCGTGTGTACGTTGTCCCCCCCCAGTGCACCCGTGTGTACGTTGTCCCCCCCCCAGTGCACCCGTGTGTATGTTGTCCCCCCCCCCGTGCACCCGTGTGTACGTTGTCCCCCCCCCCCAGTGCACCCGTGTGTACGTTGTCCCCCCCCAGTGCACCCGTGTGTACGTTGTCCCCCCCCCCCAGTGCACCCGTGTGTACGTTGTCCCCCCCCCCAGTGCACCCGTGTGTACGTCGTCCCCCCCCCCAGTTCACCCGTGTGTACGTTGTCCCCCCCCCCAGTGCACCCGTGTGTACGTTGTCCCCCCCCCCAGTGCACCCGTGTGTACGTTGTCCCCCCCCCGTGCACCCGTGTGTACGTTGTCCCCCCCCCGTGCACCCGTGTACGTTGTCCCCGTCCCCCCAGTGCACCCGTGTGCACGTTGTCCCCGTCCCCCAGTGCACCCGTGTGCACGTTGTCCCCGTCCCCCAGTGCACCCGTGTGCACGTTGTCCCCGTCCCCCCAGTGCACCCGTGTGCACGTTGTCCCCGTCCCCCCAGTGCACCCGTGTGCACGTTGTCCCCGTCCCCCCAGTGCACCCGTGTGCACGTTGTCCCCGTCCCCCCAGTGCACCCGTGTGCACGTTGTCCCCGTCCCCCCAGTGCACCCGTGTGCACGTTGTCCCCGTCCCCCCAGTGCACCCGTGTGCACGTTGTCCCCGTCCCCCCAGGGCACCCGTGTGCACGTTGTCCCCGTCCCCCCAGTGCACCCGTGTGCACGTTGTCCCCGTCCCCCCAGTGCACCCGTGTGCACGTTGTCCCCGTCCCCCCAGTGCACCCGTGTGCACGTTGTCCCCGTCCCCCCAGTGCACCCGTGTGCACGTTGTCCCCGTCCCCCCAGTGCACCCGTGTGCACGTTGTCCCCGTCCCCCCAGTGCACCCGTGTGCACGTTGTCCCCGTCCCCCCAGTGCACCCGTGTGCACGTTGTCCCCGTCCCCCCAGTGCACCCGTGTGCACGTTGTCCCCGTCCCCCCAGTGCACCCGTGTGCACGTTGTCCCCGTCCCCCCAGTGCACCCGTGTGCACGTTGTCCCCGTCCCCCCAGTGCACCCGTGTGCACGTTGTCCCCCCCCTCCAGTGCACCCGTGTGTACGTTGTCCCCCCCTCCAGTGCACCCGTGTGTACGTTGTCCCCCCCTCCAGTGCACCCGTGTGTACGTTGTCCCCCCCCCCCCCCCCAGTGCACCCGTGTGTACGTTGTCCCCCCCCCCCCCCAGTGCACCCGTGTGTACGTTGTCCCCCCCCCCCAGTGCACCCGTGTGTACGTTGTCCCCCCCCCCCAGTGCACCTGTGTGTACGTTGTCCCCCCCCCCAGTGCACCCGTGTGTACGTTGTCACCCCCAGTGCATCCGTGTGTACGTTGTCCCCCCCCAGTGCACTAGTGTGTACATTGTCCCCCCCCAGTGCACCCGTGTGTACGTTGTCCCCCCCAGTGCACCCATGTGTACGTTGTCCCCCCCCAGTGCACCCGTGTGTACGTTGTCCCCCCCCAGTGCACCCGTGTGTACGTTGTCCCCCCCCAGTGCACCCGTGTGTACGTTGTCCCCCCCAGTGCACCCGTGTGTACGTTGTCCCCCCCCAGTGCACCCGTGTGTACGTTGTCCCCCCCCCCAGTGCACCCGTGTGAATGATGTCCCCCCCCCCAGTGCACCCGTGTGAATGATGTCCCCCCCCCCAGTGCACCCGTGTGAATGATGTCCCCCCCCCCCCAGTGCACCCGTGTGTACGTTGTCCCCCCCCCAGTGCACCCGTGTGTACGTTGTCCCCCCCCAGTGCACCCGTGTGTACGTTGTCCCCCCCCAGTGCACCCGTGTGTACGTTGTCCCCCCCCAGTGCACCCGTGTGTACGTTGTCCCCCCCCAGTGCACCCGTGTGTACGTTGTCCCCCCCCAGTGCACCCGTGTGTACGTTGTCCCCCCCCCCCCAGTGCACCCGTGTGTACGTTGTCCCCCCCCCCAGTGCACCCGTGTGTACGTTGTCCCCCCCCAGTGCACCCGTGTGTACGTTGTCCCCCCCCCCCAGTGCACCCGTGTGTACGTTGTCCCCCCCCCCCAGTGCACCCGTGTGTACGTTGTCCCCCCCCCAGTGCACCCGTGTGTACGTTGTCCCCCCCCCAGTGCACCCGTGTGTACGTTGTCACCCCCAGTGCATCCGTGTGTACGTTGTCCCCCCCCAGTGCACTAGTGTGTACGTTGTCCCCCCCCAGTGCACCCGTGTGTACGTTGTCCCCCCCCAGTGCACCCGTGTGTACGTTGTCCCCCCCCAGTGCACCCGTGTGTACGTTGTCCCCCCTAGTGCACCCGTGTGTACGTTGTCCCCCCCCAGTGCACCCGTGTGTACGTTGTCCCCCCCAGTGCACCCGTGTGTGTACGTTGTCCCCCCCCAGTGCACCCGTGTGTACGTTGTCCCCCCCCAGTGCACCCGTGTGTACGTTGTCCCCCCCCAGTGCACCCGTGTGTACGTTGTCCCCCCCCAGTGCACCCGTGTGTACGTTGTCCCCCCCAGTGCACCCGTGTGTACGTTGTGTCCCCCCCCCAGTGCACCCGTGTGAATGATGTCCCCCCCCCCCAGTGCACCCGTGTGAATGATGTCCCCCCCCCCCCCAGTGCACCCGTGTGTACGTTGTCCCCCCCCCCCCCAGTGCACCCGTGTGTACGTTGTCCCCCCCCCAGTGCACCCGTGTGTACGTTGTCCCCCCCCCCAGTGCACCCGTGTGTACGTTGTCCCCCCCCCCCCCAGTGCACCCGTGTGTACGTTGTCCCCCCCCCCAGTGCCCCCCTGTGTACGCTGTCCGCCCCCCAGTGCCCCCCTGTGTATGCTGTTCGCCCCCAGTGCCCCCTGTGTACGCTGTTAGCCCCCCAGTGCCCCCGTGTGTACGCTGTTAGCCCCCGTGTGTACGCTGTTAACCCCCGTGTGTACGCTGTTAACCCCCGTGTGTACGCTGTTAACCCCCGTGTGTACGCTGTTAACCCCCGTGTGTACGCTGTTAGCCCCCGTGTGTACGCTGTTAGCCCCCGTGTGTACGCTGTTAGCCCCCGTGTGTACGCTGTTAGCCCCCGTGTGTACGCTGTTAGCCCCCGTGTGTACGCTGTTAGCCCCCGTGTGTACGCTGTTAGCCCCCGTGTGTACGCTGTTAACCCCCGTGTGTACGCTGTTAACCCCCGTGTGTACGCTGTTAACCCCCGTGTGTACGCTGTTAACCCCCGTGTGTACGCTGTTAACCCCCGTGTGTACGCTGTTAGCCCCCGTGTGTACGCTGTTAGCCCCCGTGTGTACGCTGTTAGCCCCCGTGTGTACGCTGTTAGCCCCCGTGTGTACGCTGTTAGCCCCCGTGTGTACGCTGCCCCCGTGCCCCCCGTGTGTGTACGCTGTCTCCCCCCCATGTACACTGTTCCCGCCCCCCGTGTGTATGTTGTTCCCGCCCCCCGTGTGTACGCTGTGCCCCCGTGTGTACGCTGTGCCCCCGTGTGTACGCTGTGCCCCCGTGTGTACGCTGTGCCCCCGTGTGTACGCTGTCCCCCCGTGTGTACGCTGTCCGCCCCCCTGTGTACGCTGTCCGCCCCCCTGTGTACGCTGTCCGCCCCCCTGTGTACGCTGTCCGCCCCCTGTGTACGCTGTCCGCCCCCCTGTGTACGCTGTCCGCCCCCCTGTGTACGCTGTCCGCCCCCCTGTGTACGCTGTCCGCCCCCCTGTGTACGCTGTCCGCCCCCCTGTGTACGCTGTCCGCCCCCCTGTGTATGCTGTTCGCCCCCAGTGCCCCCTGTGTACGCTGTTAGCCCCCCAGTGCCCCCGTGTGTACGCTGTTAGCCCCCGTGTGTACGCTGTTAGCCCCCGTGTGTACGCTGTTAACCCCCGTGTGTACGCTGTTAACCCCCGTGTGTACGCTGTTAACCCCCGTGTGTACGCTGTTAACCCCCGTGTGTACGCTGTTAGCCCCCGTGTGTACGCTGTTAGCCCCCGTGTGTACGCTGTTAGCCCCCGTGTGTACGCTGTTAGCCCCCGTGTGTACGCTGTTAGCCCCCGTGTGTACGCTGTTAGCCCCCCAGTGCCCCTGTGTGTACGCTGTTCGCCCCCCCCCCAGTGCCCCCGTGTGTACGCTGTTAACCCCCGTGTGTACGCTGTTAACCCCCGTGTGTACGCTGTTAACCCCCGTGTGTACGCTGTTAACCCCCGTGTGTACGCTGTTAGCCCCCGTGTGTACGCTGTTAGCCCCCGTGTGTACGCTGTTAGCCCCCGTGTGTACGCTGTTAGCCCCCGTGTGTACGCTGTTAGCCCCCGTGTGTACGCTGTTAGCCCCCGTGTGTACGCTGTTAGCCCCCGTGTGTACGCTGTTAGCCCCCGTGTGTACGCTGTTAGCCCCCGTGTGTACGCTGTTAGCCCCCGTGTGTACGCTGTTAGCCCCCGTGTGTACGCTGTTAGCCCCCCAGTGCCCCTGTGTGTACGCTGTTCGCCCCCCCCCAGTGCCCCCGTGTGTACGCTGTTCGCCCCCCAGTGCCCCCGTGGGTACGCTGTTCGCCCCCCAGTGCCCCCGTATGTACGCTTTTCGCCCCCTGTGTGTACGCTGTGCCCCCTCCCGTATACGCTGTGCCCCCCCTCCGTGTGTACGCTGTGCCCCCCTTCGTGTGAACACTGTGCCCTTTAATATTAAACCACCCCATGGTACCGCCGGGACTGAGACGCTTCCACAGCCTGCGGACCAGATTGAAGCGCTTCCTTGAGATGCCTCCGCCACCGGGAAAGCAGAAAGAAGCCACCCTGGTCATCAGAGGAGCAGCTGCACCCAGGTAAATACGTCCCCCCACTGTCCCTGTGTGTACCCTGTCCCCCAGTGCCCCCGTGTGTACGCTGTCCCCCCAGTGCCCCCCCGTGTGAATGCTGTGCCCCCCGTGTGCACTGTGCCCCCCATGTGTACGCTGTCCCCCCAGTGCCCCCGTGTGTACTGTGTCCCCCCCCAGTGCACTTCCGTGTGTACGCTGTCCCCTCAGTGCCCCCGTGTATATGCTGTCCCACCAGTGCCCCCCCCCATGTGTACGCTGTCCCCCAGTGCCGCCCCCCGTGTGTACGCTATCTCTCCAGTGCCCCCCTGTGTGTATGCTGTCCCCCCAGTACCCCCCCGTGTGTACGCTGTGCCCCCCGTGTGTACGCTGTGCCCCCCGTGTGTACGCTGTCCACCCAGTGCCCCCCGTGTGTACGCTGTCCACCCAGTGCCCCCCGTGTGTACGCTGTCCACCCAGTGCCCCCCGTGTGTACGCTGTCCCCCCAGTGCCCCCGTGTGTACTGTGTCCCCCCCCAGTGCACTTCCGTGTGTACGCTGTCCCCTCAGTGCCCCCGTGTATATGCTGTCCCACCAGTGCCCCCCCCCATGTGTACGCTGTCCCCCAGTGCCGCCCCCCGTGTGTACGCTATCTCTCCAGTGCCCCCCTGTGTGTATGCTGTCCCCCCAGTACCCCCCCGTGTGTACGCTGTGCCCCCCGTGTGTACGCTGTGCCCCCCGTGTGTACGCTGTCCACCCAGTGCCCCCCGTGTGTACGCTGTCCACCCAGTGCCCCCCGTGTGTACGCTGTCCACCCAGTGCCCCCCGTGTGTACGCTGTCCCCCCAGTGCCCCCCGTGTGTACGCTGTCCCCCCAGTGCCCCCCATGTGTACGCTGTCCCCCCAGTGCCCCCCCCCGTGTGTACGCTGTCCCCCCAGTGCCCCCCCTGTGTGTGCGCTGTCCCCCCAGTGCCCCCCCCCCCGTGTGTACGATTTCCCCCCAGTGCCCCCCCCGTGTGTACGCTTTCACCCCAGTGCCCCCCCCGTGTGTACGCTTTCCCCCCAGTGCCCCCCCCCATGTGTACGCTTTCCCCTGCCAGTGCCCCCCGTGTGTATGCTGTGCCCCCCATGTGTACGCTGCCCCCCCAGTGCCCCCTGTGTGTATGCTGTCCCCCCAGTGCCCCCCGTGTGTATAAGCTGACCCCCCAGTGCCCCCCGTGTGTATAAGCTGTCCCCCCAGTGCCCCCCGTGTGTACACGCTGTGCCCCCGTGTGTATACGCTGTCCCCCCAGTGCCCCCCGTGTGTACGCTGTCCCCCCAGTGCCCCCCCGTGTGTCCACTGTCCCCCCAAGGCCCCCCCGTGTGTACGCTGTGCCCCCGTGTATACGCTGTCCCCCTCCAGTGCCCCCCGTGTGTACGCTGCCCCCCCCAGTGCCCCCCGTGTGTACGCTGTCCCCCAACCCCCCCCCCCCCAGTGCTCCCCCATGTGTACACTGTACCCCCCGTGTACGCTGTCCCGCCCCCCCCCATTGGCCCCCGTGTGTACACTGCCCCCCCCCAGTGCCCCCCGTGTGTACGCATTGTTGATGTTGTTGTTGTTGTTATATTTCCTGCCCAGACTCTGTCCTCACCATGCTGCCGCCGGGACTCGTCGGGACCAGGTTCAGGCACTTCCACAGCCTGCGGCCTAACAGTCTGGTGAAGCCCAGGCCAGACTGTCTGGTGAAGCCCCGCCATCCAGAAGACAGAAAGCAGCCACCCGGGCCATCAGAGGAGCAGCTGCACCCAGGTAAATCCATCCCCCCACTGTCCCTGTGTGTACCCTGTCCCCTATCCCCACTATCCCTGTGCACACCCTGTCCCCCCCACTGTCCCTGTATGTACCCTGTCCCCCCACTGCCCGGCGTGTGTACGCTGTCCCCCCCAGTGCCCGCCGTTTGTATGCTGTCTCCCCAGTGCCCTCCGTGTGTACTCTGTCCCCCCCTGTACTGCAGCTGCACTCAGGTAACTCCATCTCCCCACTGTCCCTGTATGTACCCTGTCCCCCCAGTGCCCCTCAGTGTACGCTTCCCCCCCAGTGCACCCGTGTGTACGCTGTCCCCACCAGTGCCCCCCATATGAACAGTCCCCCCCGTGTGTACGCTGTCACCCCCGTGTGTACGCTGTCCCCCCCAGGTGTATGCTGTCCCCCTAGTGCCCCCCTGTGTTTATGCTGTCCTCCTCAGTCCCCTCCCCCCGTGTGTATGCTGTCCCCCCCCAGTGCACCCCCGTGTGTATGCTGTCCCCTCCCAGTGCCCCCCCTCCGTGTGTATGCTGTCCCCCCCAGTGCCCCCCCATGTGTAGGCTGTCCCCCCCCCAGTGCCCCCCCCCTGTGTGTACGCTGCCCCCCCCAGTGCCCCCCCTGTGTGTATGCTGCCCCCCCCCCAGTGCCTCCCCCCTGTGTGTACGCTGCCCCCCCAGTGCCCCCCCACGTGTGTGCTGTCCTCCCCCCCCCCAGTGCCCCCCCGTGTGTACGCTGTCCCCTTCCCCAGTGCCCACCCCCGTGTGTACGCTGTCCCGCAGTGCCCCCCGTGTGTACGCTGCCCCCCGTGTGTATGCTGTCCCCCTAGTGCCCCCCTGTGTTTACGCTGTCCTCCTCAGTCCCCTCCCCCCGTGTGTATGCTGTCCCACCCAGTGCACCCCCGTGTGTATGCTGTCCCCCCCAGTGCCCCCCCTCCGTGTGTATGCTGTCCCCCCCAGTACCCCCCCATGTGTAGGCTGTCCCCCCCCAGTGCCCCCCCCCCCTGTGTGTACGCTGTCCCCCCTCCCAGTGCCCCCCC